>NC_048300.1:88359301-88659301 GCF_013100865.1 Trachemys scripta elegans | reverse complement strand
CAGTTAAAGAGGAGAGTATTAAAAAAAAAAACCTCAGAAACTTGTGCATGAAAAACACTAAAACTCTAAAAGCACAGAAGTTTTCTTACAAAAACCCAGCTTAAATGGCAGAGATATCATTGTACCTTTATCAGAGTTTAATTTCAACAGTCTGAAACTTTCTTCAGAAATGAAGATAAATGACTTTCTAAAACCTTTGTTTCCACAAACAGACTGAGGGTCAGCATTAATTAAAAACTAGGGCTGTCAAGTGATTAAAAAAATTAATCATGATTAATCGCACTGTTAATATTAGAATACCATTTATTTAAGTATTTTGGATGTTTTCTACATTTTCAAATATATTGATATCAATTACAACACAGAATACAAAGTGTACAGTGCTCACTTTATATTTATATTTTATTACAAATATTTTCACTGTAAAAAACAAAAGAAATAGTATATTTCAATTCACCTAATACAGGTACTGTAGTGCAATCTCTTTATAATGAAAGTTGAACTTAGAAATGGAGAATTATGTACAAAAAAAATCTGCATTCAAAAATAAAACAATGTAAAACTTTAGAACCTATAAGTCCACTCAATCGTACTTCAGCCAATCACTCAGACAAAAAGTTTGGTTACAATTTGTAGGAGATAATGCTGCCCACATCCTGTTTGTCACCTGAAAGTGAGAACAGGTGTTCGAATGGCACTGTTGTAGCTGGCATTGCAAGATATTTATGTGCCAGATGTGCTAAAGATTCATATGTCCCTTCATGCTTCCACCATTCCAGAGGACATGCATCCATGCTGATGATGGGTTCTGCTCGATAACAATCCAAAGCAGTGCAGATTGACGCATGTTCATTTTCATCATCTGAGTCAGATGCCACCAGCAGAAGGTTGATTTTCTTTTTTGGTGATTCGGGTTCTGTAGTTTCCGCATTGGAGTGTTGCTCTTTTAAGACATCTGAAAACATGCTCTGCACCTCATCCCTCTCAGATTCTGGAAGGCACTTCAGATTCCTAAACCTTTGGTCAAATGCTGTATCTACCTTTAGAAATCTCACATTGGTACCTTTGAGTTTTGTCAAATCAGCTGCGAAAGTGTTCTTAAAACGAACATGTGCTGGGTCATCATCCGAGACTGCTATAACATGAAATATATGGCAGAATGTGGGTAAAACAGAGCAGGAGACATACAATTCTCCCCCAAGGAGTTCAGTCACAAATTTAATTAACGCATTATTTTTTTAATGAGCATCATCAACATGGAAGCATGTCCTCTGGAATGGTGGCTGAAGCATAAAGGGGCATATGAATGTTTAGCATATCTGGCACAAAAATACCTTGCAATGCCGGCTACAACAGCGTCATGCGAATGCCTGTTCTCACGTTCAGGTGACATTGTTAATAAAAAGCAGTTAGCAGTATTTCCCATAAATGTAAACAAACTTGTTTGTCTTAGCAATTGGCTGAACAAGAAGTAGGACTGAGTTGATCTGTAGGCTCTAAAGTTTTACATTGTTTTGTTTTTGAGTGCACTTACGTTACAAAAAATCTACATTTGTAAGTTACACTTTCACAATAAAGAGATTGCATTACAGTACTTGTATGAAGTGAATTGAAAAATACTATTTCTTTTGTTTATCATTTTTACAGTACAAATATTTGTAATTAATAATATAAAGTGAGCACCGTACACTTTGTATTCTGTGTTGTAATAGAAATCAGTATATTTGAAAATGTAGAAAAACATCCAAAAAAATGTAATAAATTTCAATTGGTATTCTATTGTTTAACAGCGTGATTAATTGCGATTCATTTTTTTAATCGCAGTTAAATTTTTTGAGTTAATCGCGCAAGTTAACTGTGATTAATCGACAGCCCTAGTTCATAGGTTATAGTTCAACGTCCAAATCTCATATTCAGGGCGTACCAGCATAACTGGGACCTCAGCCTTGCAACTCAAACTTCCCCCGATGAAGCCTAAGCAGAGCTGAGATGATAAAATCGGGACCCAAGGATCTTTTATACAATTTCATGTCCTCTTTGACAAGTTGGGATTTCCTCGGGAAACAAAAGGTAATTAGGATGACTTTGAAGGAGGTCCATCACTGGTACTTAGTTATACGAATTAACATAAGGCCATTTGCTTTTTGCTCCACCATTGACAGTAGATTTTAAAGAGAGATGAATACCGAGATATCCCATGTTTACAATTCATTTAAATGGTATTAGAATACACCATAGACTGGGACTGTTGATTACATTGTCAACCCTACTCATACATATGTAAATACACAAAAACCCAAACATTATCTCCCCACGTGTCTTTTGAGGGTTATTTATTTTGCAGGATGTTTAACCCTTTCTAGCCATGCGTCACATCTCCAGCGTGAGACTGGTGTGGAAGGGCGAAATTAGAGCTCTTGGATACACCTTAAGGACCTTCCAACATTAATATGAGCTGTGTTTACATTGAATTCTTTTTAAGGCCAAATTATTGATGCATGCTTTGGCCCCACCCAAAAACTTAGCCCATACTTTGTGAAACACTTTAGTGATTCCAGGGTTTGGTGTATGTGTTAACTTAACATAGCCATTAATGTTCATTAGAGAGCACTTCCGCTGGCATTCAGCCATGAAGGCTGTGAGGTGTTGTACCCCAGTTTCCCTTTGTGCACAGCAGTTCAAGCTTGTAGTGTTTTTTTCTGCTGTGGAAAGTTTGAGAAATGTGTCTATGCATTAGCTGTGAAGCCTCAACATCATTAGGCTTTCTAACACAAAGTGTGTTCTTGTTGAACCAAACAGCATAATCATAAGGATTTCTATTATGTACCACTCTTAACATGTCCAAGGGCTTTTCCAAAAGATCATGCACATTGTACATTTTTACAGTTCTTGGTATCAGCAACAAGTTGGTTACAGTCATTAGCAATAACATCAGTTTTATCACAAGTGTACATTTACAATTATTTTTGTCACGCCAAGCCCTTGGTTTAGACAAATCATTCCTTAGGTCAGCTTGTTCAATATCCCTTTTGAATCTTTGAAGCTTTTTCTTGACCTCAGGGTCTTCCTTAATGTAGGCTTTCAGTTTAACTACTTCCTTGGGGTTTTGGTATTTTAGGGTTAACCTGTGGCTTTTATTTGCAAGGTTTAATCCTTCCCTTCTTCCCTGTCCAGTAGGATTAAAAGCTGAACTCTTTTATGTAACAGATTCCATTGGCTGGCAGGGTGTGTCCTCTTTGCTAATGGCTATCGGCAAGTCTTTCTCTCCCCAGTCAGTCAGGTAATTTGCATCAACACACACACTAGCTTGTTTACTAGTTTTCAGATCCTCAAGCTTTACCAATTCCAAGGCTGGACTCTGTTTTAAAGAGATACCATCCATTTTCACTAGCATGTTAGACTCCAGGTTCTTTTGTCCTTCCATTACCAACCTCTGCTTCCACATGGAATCAGATGTCAAGTCCACTAAGAGACTACAAGTCATATCCAAAATATCTAGAGATGACAGTTTGCCTGCTCTCCCCTGCATCCTTGTGGGTTAGTGATAAGGCTGTTCTGCTCTGAAAAACCAGTAACCCGATCTTTCCTCAATCCCTGAGTCACAGACTGATTACTTAAAGAATCAACGTGGAGACATTCATGTTCCAACAATATTGTCTCCCCAACAAGCTGGTTAAGCTTATAGGGCTGTTTAAACTCCCCAACTATTTTTATTTCATCTGAAATCTTTTCTAAGCTATCCACACTGGGCCTTTCTAAAGGAAGGTCAGTGGATCCAGACACATTTGAAAGATTTTGGCCATTAGGCACCAACACACTTTCTTCAGAAGAGAGACTGTTTACTATCAACAATGGCCCATTAAGAGTCAATGGAAACAATTCCTTTTCACAGACTTCAAAGACTTCACCAAGAAATTCCTTTCCTTCTACAATATCATGCACTGCACCAGGTTCTTTCTGAGCTTTATTTATGTCCAGAACTGACTTTGGCACAACAGACAAATCACCAAACTCCTTCTGAGTTTCACATACATCCAGAATCACCGCTGGCCCATCAGGGGGATTTTCACAAAACCCCCTTTCAGGTACAAAAACAACAAGGAGTCTGGTGGCACCTTAAAGACTAACAGATTTATTAGGGCATAAGCTTTCGTGAGTAAAAACCTCACTTCTTCGGATGCATAGAGTGAAAGTTACAGATGCAGGCACCCCCTGATACCCTTTCAGGTAAATTGCTAGACTTCATAATCACAAGATTAGAAGCATTCTCTTCCTTGTTACAAGTTTCCACACTGTCAATGGGTAACATAGTCAAATCACCTTCATGCTTTCCTTGTGCCCTGGCTATGATATCACCCTGATCAGTCAAGGTAGTCATATCTTTACCCAGCAAAACACTAGCAACAGGCAAAATAGAAGCACCAGAATCGCTTGGTTTCTGGGAGCTATTTATGACATTAACTGGATACAACCTAGCTACATCATCATCCCTAGCAGATGCAAATTTAGGACCACTTCCTCCCTGGACTTCAGTTGTATCCGGAATCAACTCTGGGTCAACTGATAAACACTGAGCTGTAAACACACATCACTTTTTCCTGGGTCAGGCTTACATTCCCAAGCTTTACTAGCCAACAATTTATCACTCACCAAGAATGTGCCCTTTTCTTCCTCAGTTAGGGTTTTAACATTTCCCTGAGCCTTATCTAATGCCAGATTCACTTCTGAGATACCAGACAAGACACTCAGAAATTTCTTCCATATATGCACTGCTTCTTTGCACAGATAAACAGCCATTTTCCTCAGGCAAACATTTGGAGAAACCCTCCATAGGCAAATCCTTGCCCCTGGTAGACATAGGTTAGGGATTATTTCTTTCCTGTGACTGGTTTATGTCATCAACTTGACTGGAAAAGTTTTAATATCATCCCCAATCAAAAGATCCTTAGGCAATAACTTCCTTACACCAGCTATAACTTCATGTTTAACACCATTCCTTTCAAGATGGATTCTGGCTAAAGGCACACTTACAGTAAACTCATAGGTTTCAGAGTAGCAGCCGTGTTAGTCTGTATCCGTAAAAAGAACAGGAGTACTTGTGGCACCTTAGAGACTAACAAATTTATTAGAGCATAAGCTTTCGTGGACTACAGCCCACTTCTTCGGATGCATCTCTAATAAATTTGTTAGTCTCTAAGGTGCCACAAGTACTCCTGGTTTTTTTAGTAAACTCATAGAGGATTACAGTATTCACTCTCTTATCTGGTAAATAATCTTCCTTTTTGACAAGATCTGCTTAACAAGAGTGATGTTAGAAGCTGTAATTGACCCTAAACAGCTTTTACCATTGACTTTTACATTCTCTGCACAAGTTATGGGGTTGCCTTCACCTGCGCTCACAGTAAAAGCATTTACATAAAAGGTGGCAGTGTTGGGGTGAATTTGGTTACACACAGTTAACTGCTTAGAGTTAGACCATATGCTTAGAATGACTATAGCTGGCTCCCCACTAGGACCCCGGTCACAGTGGCGTAGTCTGGCTAGGATCCACAGAACCAGGTCAAGTAAGCTTAGGGTGACCAGATGAGGGAAAGAAAAAATCAGGACACATGGGGGGGGGGGGGGGGGGGGGAAAAAAAAAAAAAAAAAAAAAGCTGAGTCAGTCCATGCCGGCAGAGCTTTGGATCAGAACCCAACACTGTTAAAATTTGAAATTTGATATTGAGAGTTTTAAAGGTTTAAGATCAGTGACCATGAGCCAGAAGGCATCAGCAGAAGCAATCAAACTTGAAGCTGCTGAAAGAGAATGCCTGTGTTTTGCACATGAACAAACAATGGCATATATGCGATTGCAGGAACTAGAAGCTAAGGCAGAAATGGACAGACTTAAGCTCCAACTCAGAAGAATAAAGGAACTGTATCATCCTGAAGAGCCAGCTCCTCTCAACAGCAATGTTACAAACTGGATAGATTCTATTCCCATCTTTGCTGTTGAGAGGAGCTTCCTTTGTTTCAAACAAAAAGCTGCCCAACACATGGCTTGGAGGCCTTAGAGTCCAGTCCATAGGGTGCCCCTGCATATCTTGCTAACTCATAAGGTGTATCTGCCTTCTCTCAATGGATCAGTTGTATAGCTGATGGTCCTTAATTGGCCATCAAGCAGGCTAGGCAGAGCTGATACCCCCAGACAGTTTGGGCATGTCTACACTACACAATTAGGTCAATTTTATAGAAGTTGATTTTTAGAAATCAATTTTATACAGTCGATTGCATATGTCTCCACTAAGCGCATTAAGTTGGCGGAGTGCGTCCTCACTACCGTGGCTAACATCGACGTATGGAGCAGTGCACTGTGGGTAGCTATCCCACAGTTCCTGCAGTCTCCGCCGCCCATTGGAATTCTGGGTTAAGCTCCCAATGCCTGATGGGGCAAAAACATTGTTGCGGGTGGTTTTGGGTACATGTTGTCAGTCACCCCTCCCTCCGTGAAAGCAACGGCAGACAATCGTTTCATGCCTTTTTTCCATGCAGACGCCATAGCACGGCAAGCATGGAGCCCACTCAGCTCAACTCACCGTCACCGCTGCTGTTGTGTCCTTGGTGTTGCTGTCAGCAGACGGTGCATTAGGACTGCTAACTGTCATCATCCATTGCTTCCACTGCAACTCTGCTCTCCTGGTGCCATGAATCCACCTAGCGGATCGTCTCATCGTTCTGTATAAATATCTATTCTTGTGGCATCCATCGTCATCCACTGCTTCCGCTGCAACTCTGCTCTCCTGCAGACGCCATACCAAGGCAAGCATGGAGCCCGCTCAGCTCACAACTGCTTTTGTGAGCATTGTAAACACCTTGCGCATTATCCTTCAGTATGTGCAGAACCTGCAAAAGCAGGCAAGGAGGCCATGACAGTGCGATCACAATAGTGATGAGGACATGGACATAGACTTCTCTCAAAGCACGGCCCCTGGCAATTTGGACATCATGGTGGTAATGGGGCAGGTTCATGCCATGGAACACCAATTCTGGGCCCAGGAAACAAGCACAGACTGGCGGGACCGCATAGTGTTGCAGGTCTGGGATGATTCCCAGTGGCTGCGAAACTTTCGCATGCATAAGGGCACTTTCATGGAACTTTGTGACTTGCTTTCCCCTGCCCTGAAGTGCAAGAATACCAAGATGAGAGCAGCCCTCACAGTTGAGAAGCGAGTGGTGATAGCCCTGTGGAAGCTTGCAATGCCAGACAGCTACTGTTCAGTCAGGAATCAATTTGGAGTGGGTAAATCTACTGTGGAGGCTGCTGTGATCCAAGTAGCCAACGCAATCACTCTGCTGCTGCTATCAAGGATAGTGACTCTGGGAAATGTGCAGGTCAAGTGGATGGCTTTGCTGCAATGGGGTTCCCTAACTGTGGTGGGGTGATAGACAGAACACATATCCCTATCTTAGGACCGGACCACCTTGGTAGCCAGTACATAAATCGCAAGGGGTACTTTTCAATGGTGCTGCAAGCATTGATGGATCACAAGGGATATTTCACCGACGTCAACATGGGATGGCCAGGAAAGGTGCATGACGCTCGCATCTTCAGGAACTCTGGTCTGTTTGAACAGCTGCAGGAAGGAACTTACTTCCCAAACCAGAAAATTACCGTTGGGGATGTTGAAATGCCTATAGTTGTCCTTGGGGACCCAGCCTACCCCTTAATGCCATGGCTCATGAAGCCATACACAGGCACCCTGGACAGTAGTAAGAAGCAATTCAACTATAGGCTGAGCAAGTGCAGAATGGTGGTAAAATGTGCATTTGGATGTTTAAAAGCTCTCTGGCGCAGTTTACTGACTAGGTTAGACCTCAGTGAAACCAATTTTCCCATTGTTATTGCTGCTTGCTGTGTGCTCCACAATATCTGTGAGAGTAAGGGGGAGACGTTTATGGCGGGGTGGGAGGTTGAGGCAAATCGCCTGGCGGCCGATTACATGCAGCCAGACACCAGGGTGATTAGAAGACACAGGTGGGTGCCCTGCGCATCAGAGAAGCTTTGAAAACCAATTTAATGACTGACCAGGCTACGGTGTGACAGTTCTGTTTGTTTCTCCTTGATGAAAACCTGCCCCCTTGGTTGGCGCTACTTCCCTGTAAGCCAACCGACCGCCCCTCTTCAATCACCGCTTTCAGAGGCAATAAAGTCATTATTGTTTCAAAATCATGCATTTTTTAGTAATTCATCACACAAATAGGGGGAAAACTTGCGGGAAGGGTGGGTGAGGAGGGAAGCACCAGGTGGGGTGGTGGATGAGGAGAGGAGGGAAGGACTACACTACAGTTCCAAACTTATTGAATGCCAGCCTTCTGTTGCTTGGGCAATCCTCTGGAGTGGAGTGGCTGGGTGCCCATAGCCTTCCCCTCCTTCCCTCCGCGTTCTTGGGCATCTGGGTGTAGCTAATGTAACGCCAATATTTAAAAAGGGCTCTAGAGGTAATCCCGGCAATTACAGATCGATAAATCTAACGTCGGTACCGGGCAAATTAGTCGAAACAATAGTTAAGAATAAAATTGTCAGACACATAGAAAAACATAAACTGTTGAGCAATAGTCAACATAGTTTCTGTAAAGGGAAATCGTGTCTTACTAATCTATTAGAGTTCTTTGAAGGGGTCAACAAACATGTGGACAAGGGGGATCCAGTGGACATAGTGTAATTAGATTTCCAGAAAGCCTTTGACAAGGTCCCTCACCAAAGGCTCTTATGTAAATTAAGCTGTCATGGGATAAAAGGGAAGGTCCTTTCATGGATTGAGAACTGGTTAAAAGACTGGGAACAAAGGGTAGGAATTAATGGTAAATTCTCAGAATGGAGAGGGGTAACTAGTGGTGTTCCCCAAGGGTCAGTCCTCGGACCAATCGTATTCAACTTATTTATAAATGATCTGGAGAAAGGGGTAAACGGTGAGGTGGCAAAGTTTGCAGATGATACTAAACTGCTCAAGATAGTTAAGACCAAAGCAGACTGTGACGAACTTCAAAAAGATCTCACAAAACTAAGTGATTGGGCAACAAAATGACAAATGAAATTTAATGTGGATAAATGTAAAGTAATGCAAATTGGAAAAAATAACCCCAACTATACATACAATATGATGGGGGCTAATTTAGCTACAACAAGTCAGGAAAAAGATCTTGGAGTCATCGTGGATAGTTCTCTGAAGATGTCCACGCAATGTGCAGAGGCAGTCAAAAAATCAAACCGGGTATTAGGGATCATTTAAAAAGGGATAGAGAATAAGACAGAATATATTATTGCCCTTATATAAATCGATGGTACGCCCACATCTCGAATACTGCGTACAGATGTGGTCTCCTCATCTAAAAAAAGATATACTGGCACTAGAAAAGGTTCAGAAAAGGGCAACTAAAATGATTAGGGGTTTGGAACGGGTCCCATGTGAGGAGAGATTAAAGAGGCTAGGACTCTTCAGCTTGGAAAAGAGGAGACTAAGGGGGGATATGATAGAGGTATATAAAATCATGAGTGATGTGGAGAAAGTGGATAAGGAAAAGTTATTTATTTATTCCCATAATACAAGAACTAGGGGTCACCAAATGAAATTAATAGGCAGCAGGTTTAAAACAAATACAAGGAAGTTCTTCTTCACGCAGTGCACAGTCAACTTGTGGAACTCCTTACCTGAGGAGGTTGTGAAGGCTAGGACTATAACAGCGTTTAAAAAAGAACTGGATAAATTCATGGTGGTTAAGTCCATTAATGGCTATTAGCCAGGATGGATAAGGAATGGTGTCCCTAGCCTCTGTTTGTCAGAGGGTGGAGATGGATGGCAGGAGAGAGATCACTTGATCATTGCCTGTTAGGTCCACTCCCTCTGGGGCACCTGGCATTGGCCACTGTCGGTAGACAGGATACTAGCCTAGATGGACCTTTGGTCTGACCCGGTACGGCCGTTCTTATGTTCTTATGTTCATTTGCTGCAATGCTTTTGTGACAGTGTACCCCATAAGACTTTATGGGGAGGGGGTGCTTATAAATGTATGTATGACATAACTGGGATATGTTTTGTGCTGTCTGTGCCAGGTAACGTATCTCCGGAAAGGTTATGGTCTACTATATCTATTCATCCTATTTGTACATATAGATATCATTTTCTACTTGAGGTTAAGAATATGGGCTGTATGCTTGCTTGGTTTCTAAGTAAGCTTTGGGAGGCATTTGGTCAGCTTCTTTAGGAAGGAATTCGCTAGGTTAAGTACCTGATCAGGAAACACTTGGAGAACAATGCATCTTGGAATGCTCCAATCCACATAAGAAGTCTTCCTGGAGACATGCAAGATATCAGGTGGACAATGGCTTCGGCCCGTAAAGACTGAGTCATGCAGGGGCATGTGATTTGCCCAGGTGACTCCAAAACTCCATCTTGGAGCTGGACTTTGCATAGGAGGGGGGTCCCCACCCACAAGAGTCTATTTAAACCCGTGGGAGACCCTTCCATTTTGTCTTCAGCTGGCTAAAGAAGGAGCCTCTCCACCCCCCCCGCCAGGATACTTGAAGGAGACTGAAACAAAGGACAGTAACTACAGGAGGTGTGAGTGATTGCTGGACCCAGGCTAAAAGGAGATTAGCCTGTAAAAGGGAGCACTCTGGAACTGGTGAGGAAATTATCTATATTCAGTTTGATTAGGCATAGATTTGCGCATTTTATTTTATTTTGTTTGGTGACTTACTTTGTTCTGTCTGTTACTACTTTGAACCACTTAAATCCTACTGTCTGTATTTAATAAAATCACTTTTTATTTAGTAATTTACTCAGAGTATGTATTAATACCTGGGGGAGCAAACAACTGTGCATATCTCTCTATCAGTGTTATAGAGGGCGAACAATTTATGAGTTTGCCCTGCATAAGCTTTATGCAGGGTAAAACGGATTTATCTGGGTTTAGACCCCATTGGGAGTTGAGTATCTGAGTGCTAAAGACAAGCACACTTCTGTGAGCTGGTTTCAGGTAAACCTGCAGCTTTGGGACAAGTGATTCAGACCCTGGATCTGTGTTAGAGCCAGACAGGAGTGTCTGGCTCAGCAAGACAGGGTGCTGGAGTCCTGAGCTAGCAGGGAAAACAGGAGCAGGGGTAGTCTTTGCACATCGGGTGGCAGCTCCCAGGGGGGTTTCTGTGATCCAACCCGTCACAGCTTTGTTTTGCAATGATTCCAGATTACTTGCTACTGGCTCGGAGTGTTAAAGTGTCCTCCATGGAGGACGGAATAAGGCTGCCCTCCCCAGAAACCTTCTACAAAGGCTTTTAGAGTACCTCCAGGAGAACTTAATGTCCCTGGAGGATTTCTGCTCCATTCCCAGACACATTAACAGACTTTTCCAGTAGCTATACTGGCCGCGAATGCATCCCAAATCTTCAGGGCAAATTAATCATTAAACACGCTTGCTTTTAAACCCTGTATTATATTTACAAAGGTACACTCACCAGAGGTGCCTTCTCCGGCTTCATGGTCTGGGAGCCTGCCTTGGGAGGGTTGGGAGAGTATTGGATCCAGGGTGATGAACAGTTCCTGGCTGTTGGGGAGAAGGGATTCTCTGCTTGCCTGCTGTGCACTATCCTCAACCTCCTCCTCATCTTTCTCATTCACAAAATCCTCATTCCTGTTGTGTGAGACTCCCCCCTTGTAGGTGTCCACGGACAGTGGTGGGGTAGTGGTAGGGCCCTTCCCCCAGAATTGCATGCAGCTCATCATAGAAGTGGCATGTATGGGGCTCTGACCCGGAGCGACCGTTTGCCTCCTTTGTTTTTTGATAGGCTTGCCTGAGCTCCTTAATTTTCACATGGCACTGCTGTGTGTCCCCGTTGTAGCCTCAGTCCATCATGCCCTTGGAGATTTTGGCAAATATATTGGCATTTCGTCTTTTTGAACGGAGTTCTGCCTGCATGGATTCTTCTCCCCATACAGAGATCAGATCCAGTACCTCCCATTCGGTCTATGCTGGAGCTCTTTTACAATTCTGGGACTGCATGGTCACCTGTGCTGATGAGCTCTGCATGGTCACCTGTGCTGATCAGCTCACCACGCTGGCCAAACAAGAAATGAAATTCAAAAGTTTCCGGAGCTTTTCCTGTCTACCTGACCAGTGCATCTGAGTTGAGAGTGCTGTCCACAGCGGTCACATTGGAGCACTTTGGGATAGCTCCTGGAGGCCAATACTGTCGAATTGCACCCACACTACCCCAAATTTGACCCAGCGAGGTCGATTTTAGCACTAAACCCCTCGCCAGGGAGGAGTACAGAAATAGATTTTAAGAGCCCTTTAAGTCGTCAAAACAGGCTTGGTCGTGTGGACGGGTGCAGGGTTAAATCGACCTAATGCTGCTAAATTCGACCTAAACTCATAGTGTAGACCAGGGCTGGGGGTGTATCCAAGAAGCATAGCCCAAATTTGAAATACAGACATACATATCTATAACTCATAATAAAAAGATGATACAAACACATACATGAGATTATCATAGCTGGGAAATTATAACATTTTTCAGATACCTTACATGGCCTATCTGGCATAACTCATTACAATTTTACAATATTGATATTCATAATATTCTCAAGTGTCCCCCAGATTCCATACAGCATCACACAAGGGTCACCACCCAATTAAATCAATAGCTAGCAGGTTTAAAACAAACAAAAGGAAGTATTTATTCACTCAGTGCACAGTCAACCAGTGAAACTTGTTGCCAGTGGATGTTGTAAAGGCCAAAAGTATAACTGGGTTCAAAATGGAATTAGATAAATTCATGGAGGATAGGTCCATCAATGGCTATTAGCCAAGATGGTCAGGGATGTAAGCCCATGCTCTGGGTGTCCCTAAACCTCTGACTTCCAGAACCTGGGACTGGCAACAGAGGGGATCACTCTAAAACTGCCATGTTCTGTTAATTTCCTCTGAAGCATCTGGCACTGGCCACTGTTGGAAGACAGGATACTGGGCTAGATGGACCATTGGTCTGACCAAGTATGACCGTTCTTGTGTTCTTATGCTCCCAGTCATCTACAGGGATTCAGTCTGGGATCCCTGGATCTAAAGCATGAGTTTCTAGTACTGCTTTAGCTAAAGGACAAAACCTATTTGTTTAAAGGCAGTAATACATTCATGACCTTTTATACATGCTATACATGCCATTGTTAGCATGCGTTATGTTTGCATTAGATTGTTTAGGGCAGGAATCATCTTTGCATTATAGGTGTGTGTACCTTTTAGAGGCATTCAGTTCCATCTGTGCCTGGTTATCTCCCAGGTCATAGGACCAAGAGGCCAGAGAGCATGGGCCGGAGAGGCAGCCATGTTAGGAGATAGAAGAAGCAGTCTGTGCTCAGTATGGGAGAGAGCCAGAAGGAAGCTACTGAGCAGCCATAGTCTGGAGAAGAATAAGTGATGACTTCCTGTGGGGAGGGAGCTGGGAAAAGGAGGCAGGACAACATTTGGTGGAGGAAAGCCTAGGATATGCCATGGAGAAGGCCTATGAGGAGACTCCCAGTATAGGAAGAAGCCCAAGAAAGATCCAAACAGTGAGAAGGAAACAGAAACAGTGGCACTAGACGTCAGAGAGGTAGGCCAAAATGCTTACTGTGTGTACAATGGCTACCATACTGGGACCCAGATCTCAGACTGGGGTCTGTAGGTGCTACCACGATACAAACTAATAAAACAATAGACTAGACAAGAGTTACTGCAAACTGTTAAAATTCTAGACTTCAAAGCAGAAAAATGTATTGAAAGAATGGCTGAAAGAGCATTATCTGTAAGGCATTTTTAAGGCCACTGTCAACTGAGTTATTCAGGAAAGATTATAGTATATTTACAATTAAATTGAAGTTCTGGAAAACCGAGCATGATGTTCTTAGTTTGGAGCAATAGGTGTTGCAAAGGAAGCTGCATACAAAGTAATGACTGGATTTGTAACAAACCCGATAACTGAAATAATGTGGGGGGAGGAGGGAGAGAATGTCTTACACAGACTGCATATTGAAAAAGTGCATAGATTCCTTCAGATGAAATCCCCAAAAATGCCATAATGAAAATGTTGAGATTTCAAGCCAAGAAAAAAGTTCTGTCACATGCTAGGAGGCTTGGACAGTTCACCTTGATGCAGCATTCTTATGCATGCATTGTAAACATGACTTTTGAAACCAGTAGTAACAGAAGGCAATTCAGAGAAGTAAGAAATAAGCTAGAGTGGGAAGGGCACAAACTACTCCAGGAAAGCTCAGAATTCACCTTAGCTCCAAAATAACATCTTCCTGAGCCATGGAAAAGGCTGGATGCTCTTTGCTTATGCTGGAAAACAAATCTTGAAAATAACAAAGAAAATGTGTGAAACAAATTTACAAACATTCCAGGAGTTAGGATGGCTGCTGGCTAAAATTAAAATTCTTCCATGGGCTACATACGTCTCTCAAGTCAGCCTTTTAGAAAGGAGAGAGTATTTTAACTTCTAACTACTTTATTCCACCGGGCCTATTTCTTCCATAACAGCAATAATTTATGTCGATAAAGATACTGAACTAACTTACAAAAGAAGGGCAAAATGCAGCAAGCTCTCTATAATGGGACCCCTATAGGTAGCTGTTTCTGGAGCTGGAAGGGAGTATGGTGAAAAACAGACAGATGGGATTCAGAAGGGATGGCATGGTGATTCAGTTGTCCACTTCTTGTTCTTAACCACTCATCCCTTCAATTGTCTCTATATTTTATCTCATTGCAGGAAAGTGTTTTGCATTTTGGTTTTATTTCTTCAGTAACTAATTCTGATGTCAAGAACAGATAAGACTGAATACATTTCTTCAAATAAGAAGCTTAGATTTTAAAAGTAGGTCTTCTGTGGTCAAAACCACAAACAGAGCACATGACTGAGGGCTGGATCTGTAATGCCCCCGTAACTGCAGAAAGTTTGGACAAGCTTGCTCTGTGAGCTTAAAAGGGAAGTCTCAATTAATTTGAAGAACCAATTTTAAGTTCCTCAGAATAAGTTCCAAGCTCTGACACGCATCTCGTCACCAGAAGATAAGGTGCTACATCCCCTTCAAAACACTGCTGTAAAATATTCAACCCACCTTGTTCTATTGTCCTTTTGTTTTAATTTTTTGTAGCTAGGGGGCCATATTTCCAGCATATATTGGAAGATGCTTTACGTGCTGTCCATACAGAATTGATAAAGTTGTGTTGGTGCTTAGGACAGAAGAAATGTCAGCTAGTCTTTTACACCTTGATATTCAAACAAAGGAAGGTGTGGGACACTTGGATCTCTAAGGCATCACTTTTATTATAATGACACTAGTGACAGGTCAAACATCTGTGTGGCCTTACGGTCTCACTAATAACATTGGCTGGGATTTTCAAAGGTATTTGGGTATCTCACTCCCCTAGCCTCTTTTGACGATTCCTGCCATTCATATTTTGTTATACTATTAATTTGTACTTATACTGTGCCTTTCAACCAAAGTACAACATGTTTTACATATATTAAATATCATGCCAATGCTCTGAGACAGATATTATTATAACCACTTTTACAGATAGAAAAATCATGGCATAGAGCTAAATACTTTGCTCTAGATCACATAATGGATCAGAAACAATGCAATATATGCAGCTTAGAAGCCTGATTTCCTGTCCCCTCCTCTAGACATACTGTAATGTCCCCTTACTAGAATGCAAGGATCTTTATTTGCAGTAACCTGTATGAATGATATTTGCTATTAATGCACATGCTGTCATTGGTTACTAAAATGTTTCAGTAAAAATATTATCTTGTAGGCAGGGTTTAGTTGGGACTGGAAGAAAGACCATGCATGCAAGAGCTAATGTGGGTTGACATGAGAGGAAAAAAATGTATGTATGTCAAACTGAGGCTTCAGAATTCTTCTTCCTGAGGGACGCTCTCTGCCCTGCGAGAATATGAACAATGCCTTATAGAAGGCATGAAATACAGTTACACTTGTTTGGGGACTGTTTTGAGCGTATAATTTTTTTCCTCTGAGCAAATCAATAAAGACAGTCCCAAGATGTTTAATTCCCCAGCTCTACGGGTAACGTGTTTATCAGGAAATTTCTGCAGAGATCTGTCTATTAGGCCATTTCACCACAGATCATTTCTAAAGGAAACGGATTTACAACAAGGTTCACAAAGAAAAGGTTTTACTAAGGCCTGGTTTTATGACTCAGTAATGCTGGCATTAAAGCATGTTGCAAGCATAGTAGTGAACTTGTTGATTATGGAAACACAATTAGCTAAAGCACATACAAGTCCTTTGGTTGTCATGTCATCCCAGGAGAGTAACTGCTCCACTCTGACAACAGACACTGAGATTATGTCTGTTATAGTAGCACAGCTTTGGCACTGCATCTATCTGTGTTGCTTTAGTGCCATAATGTTGATGCTGCCTACATTGACAGAAGCGGTTTTTCTGTCATTATAATTCTCTGAGAGGCGGTAGCTAGGTTGACGGAATAATTCTTCTGTCAACATAGCCATGTCTACACTGGGGGTTAGGTTGACCTAACCATGGCACTCAGAGCATGAAATTTTTCATAGCACTGTGCAACGTAGCAAGGTCAATCTAATTTTTAAGTGTAAACCACCCCTAAGGCTGTCAGTATTTTCAAAGGAGCCTAATGGAGATAGGCATTCCAACCCTACTGAATTTCAGTGTGAGTTGAGCCTAAAGTCACATTAGCTGAGCAAGATTTGTCTTTTGTTAGTCGTCTGAAAGAGAGTCCTAATGCCCCTCTTCCTTTAAACTTCACAAACTGGAGAAAATAGGGCCTAATCTTTGATCTTCAGCTAAAATCTGGTCTACACTTAAAAATTAGACTGACCAAGCTACGTTGCTCAGGGCTGTGAAATTTTTTTTTGCCCTGAGAGCCGTAGTTAGGGCACAGATGGCATAGATGCGGCTATGTTGACAGCAGAATTCTTCCATCAACCAAGCTATCATTTCTTGGAGAGGAAAATTTATTACACTGATGGAAAAACACTGTCCATCAATGTAGGAAGCATCTATACTACGGTGCTACAGAGGCAGCAATGTAGCTGTACTGCTGTAGCATAAACATGGCCTGAGTCTCATATCCTACCAATAAGATTCCTCCTCAATGGAGATAGTCCCATCATTACTAGAAGGTAGTGGAATGATTTCTACATTTGTGGTTACATACCAAGAAAAAAATCCATAGCCCACAACTATCTTCCTGTTATTCCAAGAAAGTTTGCCAATAACTGGTACAATATATTTTGTACTATTCATTAGTGGTACGTTGGAGTGCAGGCACTGACAAACACCTCAGATGAAAACCTTGGCCTAGTGAAGTCAACAGAAATTTTGCAATGGATCAGAATACCCAGCCACTTGATGTAGTTTACAGTAACTGTTGCTTTTGGGATGGTATCTTCTTGACATTACAGTTCATTACAGCTGGCAGACTCCTTCCTCCATAACAGGTAAAATTGAAAATAAACCACAAATTGTTCACAGCCCTGTCCAAAGTGACCAACCAAAACTGTTGGCTTTCTACCAACGAGGGTGCAAAAGTAGTCAAAGCACAATATATTTTGTCTACACCATAAAGAAAATGGGAACATACAGTACATTCATAATCAACACAAAATAAGTATGCTGGCCAAGTATATAATAAAGTGAGTTAGACTGAATGTCCTCACTTTGTCCAGAGGAAGAAAGTGAAAAAACAAATGAAACAGGACTGAGTTGGAAAAATGAATATGTAGTACTCCAAGGTGGAGCTAAATAATTAAGTACTAATGACTGAGGTGCTGGACATCTCATTGTGATCAATTAGCAATCATAAGGAGTTGATGGGCTGAGGAAAGAAGCAAAGAAATTACAAACAAAGCTCTTCTCAGAATTGTTTCCTCAGAGATAAATCCCCAGAATGAAAAACGTATAAGGGGAAAGTTCTATTTAGACCAGCTGTTAGGACCTAAAGAAGTCTGGACTTGACGTCTTATGGGATTTCAAGGTTAGCTGGCCCTAGCAGTTTGACAGTATACATGTGATCTGATCCATCCTCATCGCTGTGAGGTATGGAGTAAGACAGTAAAAATGTGTCCACGTCTTTGGCAAAGTCACATGAACAATAGTTTGCACTGAATATGAAAACACTTGTTTCCGCATGAGATGCAATAGTGCCAAAATGAAGAAACTGATACTGAAAGGAATGCTGTCTTAGAGCTTCATCATGACCAAGGGATCAATTTTGTCAGCTCTGATCACTGCAACAGGAGGAAAAGAACCATTTATATGTTCCGTGGCAGCTAATTTAATGTATTTTCATAAATACTACTCCAGTTGTTGTCACATCAACTTACTGTTCAGAAATACTCACAAACAAAAGGGATTCATTGCTTTGCTACGATGTTGCATTTGTATATGCAGATCAGTGTTTAGGTCCCTCTCAGCAGTGGGTGGAGATGTGGGAAAGGAGCAGCTTGCATCACACCCTGGCAACTGGAATAGCAGTTACCAGGCTCAACCAAAGGCATGTCTAGTCAGCTGAGAGGAAGTTTGCCATGATTTCACAGCCTTTGAGGTCAGCATTAAATGAGACAAAACATGTGTATATGAATCCTGAAGGGAAAAAAAACCCATGAACTATTATTACTGAGTCAAAGATTAAATCATGAATGAACTGCTTTCAACCACTAGAAAGCTTTGGAAATTTGAGATTTTTTTTTTTTCAGAAAAACAAGGAAAATATTCTACTGCTAAAGGGCAAATAAGGTGATGGGGTTAAAAGGGAGAGAGAGAAGCTCGAAGTATTTTACACTTGCTTCTGGCTATTAGTCTTCTCTGATCCCATAACAACAACTGGAAGAACAGTAAAGATGTTGATGGTGGAGCTTTTGTCAACTTTGCCATAAAATTTTGTGGTATGAAACTCTCAAATATTACACAGTGACACAATTCATATAGGCATGAGGCAAAGATGTTGGCTCAGGTAGCCTTTTGACTTTAGTGTGGTAATGATACTTTACAAAACATGTTGGAAAATAAAGAACTAACAGAATTAACTGTCACTGTGTCTGCTGTCAGGAATTTAGATTATACTTACATTTGACAGAAGCTTCCATTTGCAAAGTTGTCTACTGGAGTATTTCCAGTTACTTCATCTGATGTAACAAGTTTAGTTTTAGAACACAGTACAGAATATTTCCATGGCTGTGATGAATTCCTCAGCTTCCTTGGCCATTACTTATTTAGTTCAGATTGTAGTGCTAAGGCACTGCCCTTTGTTGGGGGCAGTGGCTCTGTCAATCTAGAGGGAGATGCTGAGGAAAAGCCCTTAGGGCAATGCAGCATGTATGCCCTTTTATAGCTGACAAGCCCTGCTGTTCAGCACAGTGGGTAAAGACCTGGTCCTACATTTACTCTACCCTACGAAATTTGGATAAGCTAGTACCCATGGCAGCATTAACCCTCTGCAGCCCTTGTGCTCAGGGATGTTCAGGAGCTGCAACTGTGGTCAGTGTTACTCAAAATAGGGCCAGTTAGTGTCCTTATGTACCTGGGAACTCTTCTGATCTCAGCTGCTCAAGCAGCCCATTCATCCCACAAGCATTCCAGGAGGGAGGGGGAGGTATTCAAAGAGGGAGAGGAGACCAAAAAAAGAACCTACAGTTTATACAGAGCATAGTCATACAGATCACTGCTGCTCCTACAACACTCAGCAGCTGAGCAGGAATGAGAAAGATTTGAGGAATGCTCTTCGCCCCCTTTCCCATCACAATGGGTGGCCACAATTCATCTCAAATATAAGTATTTTGAACAGTATGTGTTAGACAACAGGGTCTTCATTTAATTAATTTAGCCCTTTCTAGTGAAATTGTTCATTTCTTCACTGGATTCTACTGAAGTGACCTTTATATCCCTGGAAAATTTAGTTCAATAAACTCAACCACAAGAGTACATATTTACTAGGAAAAGTCATAGCGCGGGGAAATAACAAAATCCAACATATGTGCTTACTTAACAGCTTTTATGGAGAGGAGATTTTTCACTTCTAAAATGTATATTGATACCTCAGTATGAAGCATGGGGCTTTGGAAGTACAAATCAAGTGTTGAGTAGCTAAAGCCATATAGATCAAATAGAAAATATGAGCTCGATTCTGCAAAGTGCTGAGTACTTTGGCCCTTATCCAGCAAAGTATGTAGGCATGTGAACAGTCCCATTGAAGTCAGTGGGATTACTCATATGTTTAAAGGTAAGAATGTGGTTAAGTCATTTTATGAACTAGGGCCAGAGTCCTCAGCACCCTACTAGGCAGCAGCAAACTCACCTATGCAAAAGGTTTTAGAAATCACTTTAGGTGTCTCCGATTGGCAGTCCGTTTGTGCTAAGGCTTTTGTATTAGCTTATAATGAAGGTTTCAGCTAGGAGGAGAAATGTGGTCTGGCCTGCACAAAAGAAAAAACAGCTATAAGAATGTAGAAATAAGCAGCTGTAAGGATGTTCCTCACATAAAGATCCCTGTCTACATGGCAGTTAGGCTGAAAATGGAAGACCACATCGACACCAATTTCCCAAAATACTCCTTTCCCGTAGGGGGGAGGGGAACCAGAAAACCTATCCACTTGTAAACTTCTCCAGTAAACCTTGTTAAGATCAGCTTGTGGAGGAACATTTTCTAGAAGATCAGAGATTTTAGATGTGTAGAGAGGCCTGGCAAATCATTACTTTGTTTCTATATCTAAGATAGACAAATGTTGTTTAAGTGACCATCAGTCCTAGAGTGTGAAACCCTTCCTGGTAGTTTTCAGAAAGCAAGGTGTTGAGAACAAAGTGGAGAAAGATTGAAGCGTTAGGAGGAAAGGTGTGTGTATGAGAGGTTCACTCTCAAGACATGGTTTAAAGAATGAAACCACTAGAATAAACACACCATAGCACATCTGTTTGGGTTGTAAAACTAATTTAAAAACCGAATCAAAATGGAGTTTGAATATTTTTCTAATTAACCAGTTCTGACTGTTGTTACAGTAAAAAACGGTGTGGTTGCTGCTAAACAGCTGTTTTTCAGCTCTGCAGCAGCCACATATATTCTTTATTACTCCTGTTCAAGATGATAGCTAGAAACGCCCCCAGCCAGGGCCGGTGCAACCACTAGGCGAACTAGACAGTTGCCTAGGGCGCCAAGTGGTTGGGGCGCCAAAAAGCTCCCTCGTATTTCCCTGGACATGTCTTTAAATAGCCGTCCGGGAGGAATTGGTAGAAAGGTCCAGGATTTTTTCCCCCTGCCCCCATGCAGAGTACAGCGCAGCTGATTGGGCGCCTGGGCCTGACTGAGCCGCTCCCATTGGCCTCCAGCAGCCAGAGTCCCTCCCCCACTCCCCCCTCCCACTGCCTCAGCGCCGCGTCGCCAGTACTCTGCGGGGGAGGGGTTGTGCGCTCTGCAGCCTATTCGGTTTGGCTCCACCTGGAGCCAGTGGCTTGAGCGGCATGGTGGTAAGGGGAGTCCTGGGGGGCAGTCAGGGAGCAGGGGGAGGGTTGGATGGGTCAGGGGTTCGGGGGGGGGGCCTGTCAGGGCGGAGGTGTGGAGAGGGGTCGGGGAAGGTAGGGAGCAGGGGGGTTGGATGGGTCAGAAGTTCTGGGGGGGGCAGTCAGGGGACAGGGAGTGGTTGGAAGGGGAGTGGGAGTCCTGGGGGTCTGTCTGGGGGCGGGGGTGTAGATAAGGGTTGGGGCAGTCAGGGGACAGATAGGGGGTAGGGTTCTAGGGGGGAAGTTAGGGTGGGGGGGTCTCAGGAGGGGGAAGTCAGGGGACAAGGAGGAGGGAGGATTACATAGGGGGTGGGGTCCTGGGAGGCAGTTAGGGGAAGGAGTCCAGGAGGGGGCAGTCAGGGGACAAGGAGCGGGGGGGGTTTGGGAATTCTGAAGGGGGCATTCAGGGAGCGGGAAGTGGGAGGGAGTGGGTGGAGGCGG
The DNA here is from genome assembly GCF_013100865.1 of Trachemys scripta elegans. Taxonomy (NCBI): domain Eukaryota; kingdom Metazoa; phylum Chordata; order Testudines; family Emydidae; genus Trachemys; species Trachemys scripta. Next base: position 88,637,294 of record NC_048300.1, on the reverse strand, counting down.
GGCTGTCCCCCATCCTCTTTTTTGATTGTTGAAATATGGTAACCCTAAAAAAGCGGTGCCCCGGCTCGGCAGGGAGGAGCCGCCTTCCGGAGGCACTGGAGAGCCAGAGCGTCGGCTTGTGGGGGTGGTGAGCCCCAGCCATGGAGGATCTGGCACAGCGCAGGGGGCAGCAGCCCTGCAAAGGCAGCGGCGCCACTAGCCGGGAGCAGCTGCACCCCCTGCCCCTCTTACCAGGCTGCGGCCCAGTGTGCACGCCACCCTCGGGAGCTCCTGCAGGCTGCAGCAGATGCATGCGGGCGTTGTCCCCTGTGTGCCCCCCGGCTCCTCCCTCGCCACGCTCGGGTTTAGGGTGACCAGATTACCAGTATAAAATATCGGGACGGGGGCGGAGCCAAAAAAAGGGGAGCGGAACAAAAAAAAGGGGGGGCGGAGAAAAAAAAAAAAAAGAGTTTTAAGGGGCCTGGGGCATTAGCAGGCCCCGCGCGCTGCCCTCCCCACGGAGCCTCCCACCCCCTGGCCCGCCACGGGCATATGCGGGGCGTGATGGGTCCGGTCGGGGGCAGCGCGGAGCGGGCAGGAGCCGGGGGGGCGGCAGGGGCCGAATCCCCGCTGCTGCCAAGGAGCCCCGCACCTCTCCCGCCCGCTCGCGGCTGTGGCTCCTTCCCAGCGGGACGCGTCCCCCGCTGCCCCGGGCACATGCGGCACGTGTCCCCCGCACCTAGTCTCTCTCCCGCCGGGAAGGAGCAGCTGGACGCGCGCCGCATGTGCGCGGGGCAGGCCGGGGGGCGCGTCCTGCCGGGAAGGAGCCACAGCCGCGAGCGGGAGGGAGAGGCGCGGGGCTCCCCAGCAGCAGTGGGGATTCGGCCCACGCCCCCGCGCCGCCCACCCAGCCCCTGCCCGCTCCGCGCTGCCCCCAACCGGACCCACCGCGCTGCCCCGCGGGCTGCAGGGCTGGAGCAGCCTCCAGGCTGCGCTCCCGGCCCCAGGCAGAAGCCCTCTGGCGCGGCGGGGCGGTTCACAGCTGAGCCCCCCGTCTCCCTCCCTTGCCAGCCCCCCTTTGCCCGCCCGGTGCCCGGGTGCTGGAGCTTGCACCGCCATGCTGCAAGTCTGGGAAGGAGGAGGAATGCTGGGGAAGAGGCGGGGCCAGGGCGGGGATTTGGGGAGGGAACCAATGGGGGAAGGAGAGGGCAGAGCCGGGGTGGCGCGGGGCCTGAGCGCCAGAGCGGAAGGCAAAATTTCTTCTTTGTCCAGTGTCCCGACCAAACATTGGTCGGGACGCGGGACAAAGAAGCAAATATCGGGACAGTCCCGATAAAATCGAGACGTCTGGTCACCCTACTCGGGCTCTGGGGTTCCCGGGCATGTGAGCTGCCCCTGGAGCATGGGGCTCGGAGCCTGCTCCGGGAGGGGCAGTGGCGGCGGCAGCTCACACTCCTGGGAGCCACAGAACCCAAGTGCAGCGAGGGGAGAGCTGGGGGGGACACGGGGTCTGACACCTGCGTGTATCTGCTGCAGGAGCCCCCGGGGGGTGCCAAGAGGGCCGCAGCAGGGAGCAGACGCGCGTCCCCGGTCCAGGCTGTGGCCCAGCACCCCCCCCGGGGGGCTCCTGCAGGCTGCAGTGGATGCATGTGGGCGCCGGCCCCCCATGTGTCCCCCAACTGCCCCCTTGCCATGCTCGGGTTCTGCGGCTCCTGGGCATGTGAGCCGCCACTGCCCCTCCTGGAGCAGGTTCAGGGCTTCATGCCCTGGCAGCGGCTCACATGCCCGGGAGCTGCAGAGCCCGAGCATGGCGAGGGGGCAGCTGGAGGGCATGTTGGGGGCCGGCGCCCGCATGCATCCGCTGCAGCCTGCAGGAGCCCCCGTGTGTGGGGGGGTACTGGGCCGCAGCCTGGGCAGGAGGGGTGGGGGGCACGGCTGCTCCCTGCTAGTGGAGCCGCCGCCTTTGCAGGGCTGCTGCCCCCCTTGGCCCTGCACCGTGCCAGCTCCTCCATGGCTGGGGCTCGCTGCTCCCGTAAGCGGGACACTCTGGCTCCCTGGTGCCTCCGGAAGGCGGCTCCTCCCTGCCGGGCTGCTGCAGCAGCCCAAGCCCAGTAAAGCCAGTGAGTGGACTCGGGGCGGGGGCCGCCGGGGTGGGGTGAGGTGAGGTGGGGAGGGCTCACGGTGGGGCTGTGCACCCTCCAGGGGAGCTCAGGGGGCGGGGAGAGGGGAACCTGGTCTGGGGAGCAGTCCCTGGGCAGGCTGGCCCCTGGGGTCTATAAAGGCTCATTGGGATTTGCCCCTCAATGAACCAATGTGCCGGGAGGGGGCGGGGCGGTGTGTGTGCAAGGTGGAAGTTTCGCCTAGGGCACAAAATATCCTTGCACCAGCCCTGACCCCAACTATTTCACTTGTTCTACACAGAAGGCGGGAAAAGTTGCAACTTCATTTTCAAGTTACAAGACTTGTGGGTATGCTGTTTTTCTGTTTTGTTAAAGTTGCCTGGCTCAGTGGAAAGAGTTACCAATAGTAAAAGAAGCTTGTAAGCACTTCAGATATGGAAATATGCATGTAAGGCATTATGTTGCTTCACAATATTAGACATGATTTTTAGGAATACTAATGTTTGACTCATTGACAATTTGTACAATTACACTACTTTTTTAAAAACTGGGATTGAAGGTGAGACCTTGCTTGCTACTGATCAAAAACCAAAGAAAATACCCCCTCAAATAGCTATATTTGCAAATTATGCACAGTCTATGCAAAATATGTTTGTATTAAAGCCACTGTATTCTGTCCCCCTCCATTTGTTTTCCCCTTTTACCTAAAACTGTAAATTGATTGGGATAAGAATTGTCTTTTACGATAAGTCTGTATGGTGAGACCACAAGCCATGATGTTGATCAGTATTGTCTCTTTGTTTTCTTGTCCTCCTGCTTCTGTCTTTATCTATCTGTGGTCTCTTGTCTTATACTTAGGGTACGTTTATACAAAAAATGCTATAGTGGCACAATTGCAGCTACATCACTATAGTGCTGTAGAGTAGTCACTTGCTACAGTGATGGAAGGGGATTTCCCATCGCTGCAGTAAAGCAGTAAATCCATTGCTCTGAGAGACGGTAGCTAGGTTGACAGAAGAATTCTTCTGTTGATCTAGAGGTATCTGTTCCAGGGCTTATGTCTGCTTAACTATTTCTCTCAGGGGCTTGAATTTTCCACACCCAAGCAACGTAGCTAGGTCGACCTAAATTTTATGTGTGGACTAGGTCTTAGTCCCTGCCCCAAAGAGCTTAAAGTCCATTATTTGTTCTTTATTTGTACAGCATCTAGCACAATGGGGTCCTAGTCCATGACTGTGATACTGGGGGTATATCTACACAGCCTGCGGCAGCGAGCCTCCCAACCTGGGTCAACAAACTTGGCCTCAGGCTACCACCCTCAAAATAGCTGTGTAGACATTGTGGCTTGGGTTCTGAAGCCCACCTCCCTCCTTAGGCTTCAGAGCCAGAACTGCAGCCCCAACATCTACAAAGCTATTTTTAATGTGCTTGCTGCAACCCCAAGTCTGTGGACCTGGGCTGGGAGGCTCACTGCTGCAGGCTATTAGATGAACCTCTAGGCACTAAGGTAGTACAAATAAATAATAATAATTAATTATCATATAATATCTAGTTCAATGGACCTGATTGGTCTTTTACCTGTAACTGTAATACTATCAGCTCGCTGAGGCTCAGATGACACACAGATCACAAATGAATTACACATCAAAAGACTGTAGTTGAGGAAACTTAATGTGATAGTAGATTCATTTCCTTGTGGCCCAGTTTTCTGAAATTACTGTTCCAAGACTGAATGGAAGATATTGACTTTCATAGAAAAAGCAACCTCCCCTCCCCCCAAATAAACCCAGACAGTAAAATGTTATTTTATTTGCATTTTAAAGAAATATTTGGCAGTGGGAATGGTTGATTAAAAATGCATTCACTTTTGCATTAGTGGTATTTTTTGGTAGGAAGGTAAATATACCAGCTGTGTCAAGTGAATCTACCAGTGGAAATCCCTCCAGTACATTAAGGGCTGAAGCAAAAAGTTGAATGAGGAGGATGCAGACCCCACTCCCCCAAAGTGAGATTTGAATGGCTCGAGGGATTGTACAAACTGCCTAAGAATGTTCATCACCCAAAGGACCGGATCTTCCAGCAAATGGGTGAGGAGAGCTGAAGTAAGTCTGAACATTCAGGGCCAGATGCTGTCATCAGTTATGCTGGTGTAAATCCGGAGTAACTCCGAATTTACACCTATGTAAGTGAGCAGAATGCGGCTCACCGGCTTTCTGATTCCAATAATCTATCCTCACAAAGAAACAAGAGGCTACAACAGTGCAAACAACAGCGTGTGTGTGTGTGTGTGGGGGGGTACTAGTGCGGGGAAGAAATGTGGGTGGAGGACGAAGCGGGGGGCGGCCCGGCACAGAGAGAAGGGACGAGAGGGGGAAGAGAACACGAGCAGAGAGAGGAGCGAGCGGGAAGGGAAGAGGGGGAGCGGGGAGGGGCCGGGACACAGCCTGGCGCTACATTAGCTCCTACCCGCTCAGCGCGGCGGGTTTCTGCTGAGCAGCCAAACCGCCCCGGCAGCCAGAGGGGGCGGTGGCGGGACTTGTGACTGGGCGGCTCGGAGGAGCCGCCGCCCAGCCCGCGGCCCAGTAGCAGCGGAGCCGGGCCCGTCGCGGGGCAGGGGAGACGCGCGGCGGGAGCCCCGCGCCAGCAGCACCATGGCCACCAAGGTAAGGGGCCGCCGCGGGGCCCGGCGCGCCCACCCCCTCCCCGAGCCGGCTTTGTGCCCGGAGCCGCGGGGTGGGGAGCGGGGTCGGGCGCCCCCCTCTCGGGGTGAGCCCCAGGAGACCCGCGGTTGGGATGGGGGAGGCTGGTGTTTCTCTGCCTCCGGGCCAGGCCGGGGGCCAGGGAGAAAGGGGCTGGGGCGGAGAGCAGGCCCCGGGGCGTTGTGGGGCTGAGACCCCCCGGCACCTCGGGGCTGGGGAGACGGGCTGGGCTCTGCTGTCCTCCCCGTGTAACCGCCAGGACCGGGAGCTCCAGGAGCCCCCCCCGGCCCGTGTGAGTGTGCCTCGCTTGGGCCTTAGACCCACCCACGGACCAGCGCTCCTGGGCCAGGCAGGGGGGGAAAGGAGTTTCCAGCGTCACAAAGTTTTCCAGGGAAAAGTTTTTTTCCACCCGCTCTTTGTGTTGTTTCACTTGCCCCCACATGCTGCGGTATCGTCTCAGCTGCCCACATCAGGCCAGGGGCACAGTGCCCGGGTGACTTGTAACCCGCAGATCAGAAGAGACACCCCGAGTTACAAAACCCAGGAGCACCTCGTTTAAACACCCTCCCCCCCCCGGTCGCCGCCGCAGGCGGATACCCACAACCACAGCTTCCTAACCTGGGTTACTAATAATAGCTGGAAGAATTAAAATGTGTATGCTATTTATAATGTGGGCATGGGCATTTTACGCTGCCTGAACAGTGGTGATAGCTTCGTCAGTTTCACTTGTGTGTCTTGTTTCGCTTTGGTTCTCCTGAGTCCTGATATGGCCAATAGTGGCATGGTTTAGTTGGGAACATTATGGGAGTGTTTTTAAATCAAAGGAAAATTTTCATTTACATTTCAAAGCAGTGGCATGGACACGTTTCTGTTCATATTAGGTTTTGTAAAACAAAGAAATAAATGTTTGGGGGCTGAAGTACCTTAGATTGTCCATTTAATTTCACAGCTGTGCAAGCAGAAGAACCTGGGCCTTTACTTTTCAGAGTTGCTGAGCTAACTGCATCTCCTGTTGACTTTAGTGACGGTTGTGACTGCTCAGCGCCCTTGAAAAAGTCCTTACGGAACCAAACTCTAGAGATTTGAATGTCATTCAACTTTGCATTTTGTCCTGTATTTTTCTATACAGTACTCCGAATTCAAGCAGGAAGGAAAATGACTATGATCTTAGGTCTGGTTCACATCTGAGACTTAGGTCAACCCAGCTACCTTACTCAGGGGTATTCAGATCTCGAGAGAGACCTAGTTAAGGTGACCTAAGCCTTGGTTTAGACAAGAAGCACTGCAGTGGTGCAGCTGCAGTACTTTAAGTGTAGCCATAGCCTTAGTATTTGATACAATGACTTGCATTACAAAAAGATCAGACACAAGACTCAGTTGCTCAGTGGAACTCTTCCTCAGCTGTGGTTATGTGTATTTGCCTAGAAGTAGTGCTTATTTTCTGTGTATGGGGTAGTAGGTTTATACACCTGATAATGGCCAAATATAGAAGGTGTCTTTTCCAGTCAGTTTGATTGCAGTGGGATAAATTCATTTATTCTCTTCTAGTGGTGCATGTGTGTGTTCCGCTTTATAAAACAAGAGTACCACTAATAGGCCACATGTATTCCACAGTTGCTCTTCAAAGAACTGATGCATATTTGTTTTATGTAATCTTCTGAATAATCTGTTTTTTGTAGATCATATAAAATACGGTTTTCCTGCTGCCATGTGATTTTTGTAGCATGTGAATTAGCAGTGTTAGGAGTTCTGTGGTCTGATTTTGATTTGTAGTAGTGTATATGGTTTCTAAAAAATATGACACTAAATTATTTTGCTCTGTTTCTGAACATTATTAGAAAACTCATGTATTAATTGGACTTTGTATATCTGGAACAAGTCTAAGTTATCTACAGTATTTATATTTGCAAACTTAGCTGAATATAAAAGATTATGCTGTGTTAATTAAAAGGTATGTTGTCTGGCTAGTAGTTTTTTATTTTGTTAACTTTTTAAAGTCCAAAGTACCTTTAAAGAAAATGTGTGTTGTACTTATTATGACATGTCACAATATTGGAAACAAAGCTTTTGAGACACAACTGGTTCCATAAACTAGTTCTGCAGCTTAGAAAGTTCCATTTTGTTACTAGTAGACCCTGTCCACATAGAATAGTGATAGTATATGGTTCTGTATGTCTTAATAGTTGACAAATTCTGTATCTTGTAGATATCCAGTTTAGTGAATTAATAGTATTGTATAAATAGATGCACAGTATTCTTTAGATAAGAAGCCTAAATCCTAAGTCAGATAAATTTTCAAAGCAGCTATCGTTACACCTAAAATTGGAGTTTATATGTATCAGAGGTTTAGAACAGGGGTGGCCAGCCTGAGCCTGAGCCAGAATTTACCAATATACATCGCCAAAGAGCCACTGTAATATGTCAGCAGCTCCCCTGCCCCGCTCCCAGTGCCACCTGCCCACTGGTAGCCCTGCTGATCAGCACCTCCCTCTCCCTCCCTGCATCTCCTGATCAGCTGTTTCGTGGCGTGCAGGAGGCTCTGGGGGAGAGGGGGAGGAACGAGGGCATGGCAGGCTCAGGGGAGGGGGCGGGAAGGGGTGGAATGGGGGCGCAGGGCCTGTGGCAGAGCCAGGGGTTGAGCAGTGAGAACCCCCATATTGGAAAGTTGGTGCCTGTAGCTCCAGCCCCGGAGTCGGTGTCTATACAAGGAGCCGCAGGTTGGCCACCCCTGGTTTAGAATGTTGTTGGATTGGGCTGGGTTTTAATATTGTTAGTTTGAACTAATTTGTGATAACACTCTGTATGCAAGTGTGTGTGTGCAAGGACACACATAGAACACTTCTATTACTTGTGGTTGTTAAAAGGAAAACTGCATTACTTTTGGCATATATGTACTTCTGCAATTGTGATGATCAGTTCAAATGGTGCCTATTTCAATATGGAATAGGACCTGCACTGTATTGAAAGGAGGATATGAAGGACCACTGTTGATTCTGTGCCTGAAAAGAAGAGCAATTTAATTGTATAAATGTGGAGACCTGAACACTGTTTTTCTTTAAATAGCTCCCCAGTTTATAACTTGTTCAGATTATGCTATCCCCGATTTATCTAAAATTATATTGTGGGCAGAAGAGCAGCAATTATTTTTCATTCTTTATTTCTGGGGAAAATTGTTTGTTTGTTGCATATTATTGCCTGATTTTAATCTTCATTATTTGCAAATTAAAGACTTGTTTTTTTGTTTTGATAGAAACTTAACTTACCGGTATATATTAGAGTGGTGCCAAATTTAAACTGTTAAGTTTGTTGTATGGCATGCATCACCTACCTCTGAGATGCAGCTATTTAGGGTTAAATTTGGTAAACTCGTTTAATTGTCAACTGTGATCCTTGTAGAAGCGATTGAACTGTTTATATTTTTCTTTTTAATGGTTGGTTCAAGAAGACTGTTTGAACTTCAATATGCAGTGTTCAGAAAGTTAGCCAATAATAATTTACCATAGCAATGAAATAGGATTGTATTTATTTTTAATCCCAGCCCTTCTGAAATAGCTGACTCCTATGAGAAACATGCCAAATGTTGGAAATGCACATGCAAAAAAAAGCTGTAGAACATAATCCTAGACTAGGGTTATTGATCTTGGCTATTTATTTCTCATAGTTTAATAACAGTTTAACCACTGTATACATAGATTCAAAGGCCAGAAGGGACCATTGTGATCAGCTAGTCTGACCTCCTGCATACCACAGGCCACAGAACTTCCGTGAATTAATTCGTGTTTGAGTTAGAGCATATCTTTTCGAAAAACATCCAATATTGATTTAAAGATTTCCAGCAATGGAAAATCGACCACAACCCTTGAAGTTATTTCAATGGATAAGTACCCTCACTCTTAAAAATATTGAGTCTGAATTGTCTAGTTTTAACTTCCAACCCATTAGATCATGTTATACCTTAGTCTGCTAGATCGAGGAGCCCTGTATTGTCAAATTTCTTTTCCTCTGTGGGTACTTAGACTGTGATCAAATTATCCCTTGACATGGTCTTTGAGTGAAATAGACTCAAGGAGCTCAATACAATATTTCTCGATAAGGCATGTTTTCCAATCCATTTATCATTTTCGTGGCTCTTCTCTGAGCCCCCTCAAGCAGTTGCCAGCTTCCTATTGAAATAATAGGAAATACAGGAGGAGAGTAAAAAAAATCTGCATTTTGTGGCTGTGACCTTTTAAGCATAATTCCAAACTGCGTGACATGTTTGTAGAGAGGAGGTATGGTCCAGTGTTTGGATGCAATACTGATAGAGGACTGGGGTATTCCTGACTCAGCCCTGAATTTTCTTTCTGACTTTGGGCAAGTCCTATAGGCCAACATTTTCAGAATTGTTCACTGATTTTTTTGGGTTCCCCAGTTTTTGGGTGCTTAACTTGAGATCAGTAGATCCTGATTTCCATTCAGGGCCAGCACTTTTCATCGACTTAAATGAACGTACGGGTACTTAGCACCTCTGAAAATCAGGCCCCCAGGTATATCAGAGCGGGTAATTAAAGTTTGAGGCATCCAAAATTAGTGGACATTTTAGAAAATGTTGGTGTTTAACTTCTCCGTTCCTCAGTTCTCCTGTGTATAAATGGAGGGAGAACACTTCCTTAATTCACAGATGTGCAGGGAGGCTAAATTAATACTTGTAAAGCTTATTTCTATAAAAGAAAAAAATACTAGGTTTGCTTCTATGATACCCTTTCAGAAAAGACATTTCAGACTCTTTCTGCATTTGCCTACTTGATTTCTTGGAGTCAATTGACCCAACCATTTTTCTCATTATTTGCAGTGTTGTAATTTCATGTGTATTATATCATTTGTCACATTTGAGTTTCATTTAGTTGTGGGGTGCTGGAAACACCAAGAAGCTGCATGCTAATTTCTAAAGAATGTGGTCTCAGGCTCAACATGTTTTTAGAGATGTATATTATTTAATAGATAATTTCTTTCCTTGGGAGGGCTAGTTTGGAATTTGCTAAGTCACTCTTCCAGCAGGAAAAATAAGACTATAATAAGAGGATCCAATATGTCAAGCACACTGTGCTTGTGTGTTACTAATGTAAGATCTGGATTTTAACTTGAAATTTAAGGTCAGCCTGGTTGATTCTTTTAGTCCCATTGGAGTCAGTGCGTCAATGGCACTACTTGCATGAGCAAAGACACTTGTTAATAAGCTTTTGCAGGATCAGATCCTTAGTTGCCAGTTTGGGGCCCAATTCCTTAGGGAGATCTGTACAGGCAGACCTGTGTACCCCAGCATGGAATCCCATTTTAGTCAATGGGACTCTGTGGGCTAAGGATCCACCTGTGTGGATCTGTTTGCAGGATTGGGCCTTTTTTTCATATGTTAAGAGGTGTCTTAAGAAGAAACTTTTTAGGACACATAGTACATTTTGGTTCTTAACACTTTTTTTTTTTTAAAACTGGCATATTTTTAATACTTGCAAACAAAATAAATGCATTTTTAAGGAGGACAGAGAGAGGGTCTCCAAAATTTAGAAGTAAAGCTTTATCCTCCCTATCTGCACCCTTATTTTTTAAAAATTCTAATTCCTTAACTAAAACTGAAAGGAAATTTTTTCACTGCTAGGCTTGCTGAAAAGGGTAAGTTTTGAAGTGTTCTCAGCTGTATCCTTAGTGACAAACCAAAGTAGAACTAGTTCTCTTTGCTGTCTTGTGTGCAGAAGTGAACTCCCCTTTGGGTTTGTCGAGATTAATTCAAACCAAAACTGAGAAGCATCTCTCAACAAATGAACTAAATGAAGTGCTCTAAAACGGTCTATTCTGTACAGAAAAAATTAAACCTTTTAAAGACCATCTTAGCTATTGAAATTGATTTCTCACGGAGGAGTATTTAACAAAATATTAATTGTCTTAATAGCATTGTTAGTTGGAAGAGAATTATCATATAAACCATTTCCTGCTTCTTTCAGCACTCTCCACCCTTTGGGACTTCAGTGAAACAACACTTAATACAAGAAATGAGAACACAATGCTGTAAGCTGTATTTACAAACAAAGGGCTTGCTCCTTTGCACCCTTATTCAACAAGTAGTCAATTGAAATCAGTGGGTTTACTAATGTGAGTAAGGATTTGCAGGATTAGGCCGAAAGAAATGCCAAGATGTTAACAGCTATAAAAATGTCAAGCAGGAATAAGATTTTTTTGGGGTAAGAATGAAAATTTATCCTAAAAAACCACAATCCACCCATACAATGAGAAAAACAAATGTGGACTTAAACAGTGCCATATAAAAATAAGTCAGTTTGGTGTCATGCCTGAAGTGCATGACCCACTGGTTTCTTAATTTATTTCTAGCTGTTTTTCTTTATAATCTTCATAAACTTCCTGCAGTCAAATGATACATGGCTTTCCTCACATTTTAGCAATTGCCTACATGAGTTTGTTTTCGTTGTCGTTTTTGTTTAATGGACCTGATCTTAATGTCATTGAAGTCGTTAGCAAAACTCCAGTTGACGTACATGGAAGAAAAAATTGGGTCCTGTATGACGATTTGCTCAGATGCTGCTGCTTCCTATATGACTCAGTATTTCTAGGTTATTTTAACCACCTAGAGATTGAGTCATCAGAACATCATTACCCCAGAGCATGTCATTATTTAAAAAAAATCTCGTGTTTACAATAGCGAAAGAGGAAGAGAAGTCTTACCTATGTAGATTTCATCTTGTTTGAAAACTTAATTTTTAACATTATTAAATGTTTGTAACCAGATAGAATCCATTTCTAGTCTCTCCATATACTGATTTCTGGGGGGGCACTTTTAACTTGTGCCTTTGTTTTTGCTTTACCAATTACATGACTTTAAAAAAGTTTTGTAATAAGACTAATTGTAGTACATCTTATGAGTTGTTCAATAGATTTCTATCTGTGAATTGTCTGCCAGTCTGTTAAAACATCTAATTTAATTCTTTTGAAAATCTTATTTAAAATTACAAGATATGCATAGATAGATTTATTTTGTTTACGTGACTTCTATCTGACCAGAAACAATTTTGTTGCGAAAGGAAGTTGTGTAATTGATCTTAATTGACAAATTTCAGAGGTGATGGCTTCCATCCCTTTGTAACTAATACTGTGAGAACTGTATTGTTAAATATGCTGATTCCTTCATGCCTTATTTTTATAAGCTATTCCAACTTTAGTACTATTGGAATTAGCACCTCATGAACAGGTGACATAATAGGTTAGTGTTGTAAAGCAATGGGACAAACTTGTTGCTTTGACCAGCTTTCCACAATATGAAATACCATGAAATTTAGAGAACTAGAACTGTTTAATCAAATTATGTGAATATTTAGTGCTTCACAGTTACTTGTAAAATGAGCAATTTTATCTTTATGTTCCAAAACATGGATGGTAAGATTGCTTTGGAATATTGAGGCACTAAGCTTCATCATTTAAAAAAAATATTTTTCATTTTGTAAGTGGCAGAAATCTTGGCTCATGTTTTGCCATCTTCAGGTATTAAACCCTGCCAACATAAACATGATGAATTGAAAATACAATGTGTATACAGTACCCCAACAAATAAAGCTAACGTGCTACTGGAGAAAAATAAATAGATGTTTTTAACACACTAAATATATGCTTACTCTATATTGGAGCCCAAATTAGAATTGCCCATCATCTTGCCTCACTAGTTCCAAAAGCAGTCTCCCTGTGTTTGGGCTTTGTAAATAACAAATCTCCCCAATGTAGGAAGCAGGCATTAACACCAGAGTCCTCTTCCACTTTGAAGTCCAGCCCAAAGTAATGGATTGTTATGGCTTGCCTATGATGTGGGGGGTCAATGATTTATAAGCACCAAGGATGAAACTCCCTATAGAAAGAGTTGAAGTTTTCCATACAGCAATTGCATCCAAAGCAGTGGCAGATTTAGAGTTAGTGGGGCCTTGTGCACAGCTTCATTTTTGGGGCCCCCCGTCTTGGGATCCAGCCAAGAAAAAGAATATTCTCTCTCATCTCCCCCCCCCCCGTTTTTCTTTTTTTCTTCATCCTCCTCCTATATTATAAGTAATAGGAAGTAAATGAAAATAAAGTGAGGTACTTTGATTGGGGCAGGGGGTTGGGGTGCAGGATGGGGTGTCAGGGGTGGGCTCTGGAAGGAAGTTTGGGTGTGGGGTGCAGGCTTTGGGCTGGTGCAGGGGGTTGGGATGCAGGAGGGGGGCAGCGCTTACCTTGGGTGGCATGGCTCCCACAGCGACTGGCACCCCCCCCCCCGGCCGCAGATCCTAGGTGGTGGGGGGCCCAGGGGGTCTCCATGAGCTGCTGCCCGCAGGCACTGCCCCTGCAGCTCCCATTGGCCACAGTTCCCGGCCAATGGGAGCTGTGGAGCCTGCGCTTGGGGCGGGGGCAGTGCGCAGAGACACCCCCCCCCATGTCCCCAGGAACTGCAGGGACATGCTGGCCGCTTCTGGGAACGAAGCGGTGCATAGAGAGGGAGGCAGAGCAGGCAGGGAGCATGCAGAGACGTGCCAGCAGCTGGCCGCTTCTGGGAGTGGCGTGGGGCCACTGGCCGCAGCATGCAGGCAGCCTGCCTGCCTGAGCCCTGCTGCGCCACCGGGCGCGACTCGCAGGAAGGTTGTCCGATATTTGTCTTGCATTTTGGGGCCCCCCCTGTTGTTGGGGGCCTGTGCCACTGCACGGTTTGTTTCATGGTAAATCCGCTCCTGATCCAAAGAGTCATTATTGTGTAAGTTTAAGTGCTTTCCTTTGTGTGGCAGGTTCATTGATTTGTAGGCCAGAAGGGACCATTGTAATCATCTAGTCTGAACTCCTGTATAATGTAGGCCATGGAGATTCCCCAAAACTAAAGCTCTGTGGTTCCTTTGTACTGCAGTGCAGCTGCTCAAAAGAAGGGAAGTGCCCGGGTCCATCTTTCCAGGCTTTGGGATCTCAGTGAGCAGCCTTGTACTAGGGGTTTCCCATGTAGAAAAACTCAGTACTGGGCCAGAAAGGGCAACACTGTTGTTAAGCAGGGAGACTTGTATGAGGCCCTCTAGGGAGAGTCAGAAGCAAGACAGCTGCTTCTGTGGGAAGGGCAGTGGTACAAGGGAGAGTTTTGACCAAAATGACCAGAGAGAACACACTGGCCTCTCTTTTGATTAAAATCTGTGACCAAAACATAGCACGTGCAGTTAGAGCTCTTCTGCTTTGAAAAGTGACTATGTAAAAATGGCACCTCTTACTCAACAGATTTGTTACTTACAGGTATTCTGCTGCCTAGAGCAGGTGTGGGCAAACTACGGCCCGTGAGTCGTTTTAAGCCAGGCCGCACGCTCCCTCTGGAGAGCGGGGTCTGGGGCTTGCTCTGCTCCAGCCAGTGTGCTGGGTTGGGGGCCACACCATGCGGCTCGGCCCCGCTCTGGCGCTCCAGCCAGGGCGCTGGGTCGAGGGCCATACTGTGTGGCTTGGCCCTGCTCTGGCGCTCCAGCCAGGGCACAGTCTCTGGCTCCTACATGCTCCAATTGCCCCCTTCAGCACTCCAATGGGAGCTGCAGGGGCGGTACCTGCAGATGGGGCAGTGTGCAGGGCCGCTTAGCCGTGCCTCTGCTTAGGAGCCAGAGAAGGGACATGCCACTGGTTCTGGGAGCCGCTTGAGGTGAGTGCCGCACAGAGCCTGCACCCCGAGCCTCTCTCCATGCCCCAACCCCCTGCCCCAGCCCTGATCCTCTGAACCCCTCGGTCCCATCCCAGAGCACCCTCCTACACCCCAAACTCCTTATCCCCCGCCCACACCCCAGAGCCCTCACCCCCTCCCACACTCCAACCCCAATTTTGTGAGCATTCATGGCCCACTATACAATTTCTATTCCCAGATGTGGCCCCCAGGCCAAAAAGTTTGCCCACCCTGATTTAGACCATCCCTAGAGTTTGAAATCTCCAATGATGGAGATTCCACAATGGCCCTAGGCAATTTATTCCAGTGCTTAACTAGCCTGACAGGAAGTTTTCCCTAATGTCCAACCTAAACTTCTCTTGCTGCAATTTAAGCTCATTGCTTCTTGTTTTATCCTCAGAGGTTAAGGAGAATAATTTTTCTCCCTTCTCTTTGTAACAGCTTTTTATGTCCTTGGAAAAGGTTATCCTGTCCCCTCTGTCTCCAGACTAAACAAATCCAATTTTTTCAATATTCCCTCAGAGGTCTTGTTTTCTAGACCTTTAATCAGTTTTGTTGCTCTTGTTTGGACTTTCTCCAATTTGTTCAGATCTTCCCTGAAATGTGGTGCCCAGAATTATTCCAGTTGGGGCCCAATCAGTATGGAGTGGAGCAGAAGAATTACTTTTGTGTCTTGCTTAGAATACTCCTACTAATGCATCCCAAAACGGTTTGCTTTTTTTGCAACAGTGTTATACTGTTCACTCATATTTAGCTTGTGATCCACTATGGCCCCCAGATCCCTTTCTGCAGTACTCCTTCCTAGGTAGTCATTTCCCATTCTTCCTTCGTGAGTGGAGTACTTTGCATTTGTCCTTATTGAATTTTGTCTTTTTTACTTCAGACCATTTCTCCAGTTTGTCCAGATCATTTTGAATTTTAATCTAATCCTCCAAAGCACTTGCAGCCTCTCCCAGCTTCGTATCATCTGCAAACTTTATAAGTGTACTCTCTATGCCATTATCTGGTTATACAATAACCACTAACAGCTTTTGGTGTAGAACTTGAGTCTTGCTTGCATAGGAACCAGAGATCTTTATAATAGTCACTTAAAAAAAAAATACTGTACCTGTGCAAGAATTAAGCAATGAGACACGTTATTCTTAGGTTATGTGTGTGTGGTTCAGGTGTGCTGAGGACTGATGCCAGTCCTTCAGCCACTGAAGATGTGTCCCAGTTGCTCAGAAATGAACAGACTGTTATTCTGATATGTTACCTTAAATTTTAAATGACACTTTAAAAAAAAGTAATCCTTTATGTGAAAGAGTTCAGTATTTAACTTAACAGTTGATGTTTCAAGAAGTCCAGCCACCCCTGAAATATTTTGAGAACAGCTGTTACTCTGAAACCTGTCTGCAAGGAGTGAAAAGTAGCATTTCCCTTTGAAATTGGTCTACCAGCTTAGTTCCCACCTGCCTTCTGAAGTTGTTTTTGATTGAAAAGGCAAATCTGTTCTTTCTGCTGTCTTAAACTGAGTAAGTTGCTTTGTCCTAAAATTTAAGTAAAGGGTAGCACAGGTATAGCAGTGTGCTTTGCCAGATGCAGTGGTTAAAAACTGCTAATATTTTCTATTAGTTGTTAACATATACAAGACTGACTGGACTACAAGAGCAGGCCTTCAAAGTAAAATGAAATACTAATTTAAACCTGTTGGCTTTGTCTTCAATTTATTTAATACAAATTTTTCACACCTACTTATTCTTTTTTCCAAATGATTAAGCCACAAAGTACAACTGGAGGGTGTGATCCAAGGATCCCTTGGTGCCAATTGACAAAGGGCACAAGGAGTGCATAGGGCTTTATAGGAATTGCCTGGATCAGATATATGCATGATACTTCTCTTAAGGGTGTCATCGTGTGAGAGCTCTATTGAGAGCCAGTAGCCCACTGGTCATCATAGTCATTGCGACATATATGGAAGGATAATCTTTAAGGAGTTATGTATCTATACTGAAAATTGTGTTCTTAAGGTCTTGGCATTAGGGCGGATCTCCAGGAGGTGACATACTCCCTATCTGAAAGGAATATTTCCAAGGTAACAGACGCCTATCTCTGTGTCTTGTCATTTTGTGTATCATTTGCCTCAATCAATGTATGCCTATTTGCATGAGCCACCGGCAAAATAAGAGATTGCGAAATCTACAAGAAAGGAAATCTACAGGATGAAACAAACAATGGGGAGGTGTGTGTGTGTGTGTGTGTGTGTGTGTGTGTGTGTGTGTCCCTGTTTATGAATAAAGACAAAGGATTGTTTTTGTATATCTTGGGATGACAAGCAACACACTCTCTCTTTCACTGAGAAGACACAGACAGCATGTTTGTCTCATGAGAAAAGGGTCACAGACAAAGTCACTGTAAAATGCTTCAGGGATTTGCATGAGTAGTACTTGGTTAGACAGGATAGTATCTTGTTAATTAAGTCTAGACTCTAGAAAGCATCTTATGATTTTATTTTACATGTTACCATTTGTTTCCAATACTTTTACTTGAATCTCTATTCCTTGTTAAATAAACTGACACTAGATTTTACTATAAACATACCTAAATTCTATATGTTAAGCAGAGCGGTGATCTATGGTAGACCTGGTGAGCTAGGGTATACTGTTTCTCTGGAAGGAGGAAATCTGTGAACACAGTGATTGTGCAGGGGACTAGTGGCTGTATATTCCAGGTTGAAGCTTGGTGGGCTCAAGGCTTGGAGTGCCCCTATTGATAACCTGTAGAGTATCAAAACATGTCTTTCATATAAGAGTAACTGATTTATTAAATAAATGACGTATTCTCTGTAGTTCATGAATTGAACTGATTGTTTCTGGTCACTGTGTCCTTCAGGATTTTAGAATTAGCCAGATCTTCTCCTCTCCCACCTCATTTTTATTCATAGCTTGGGGAGGAAAACAAACCTTCCTGCTTTTTCAACTCCCAATTGATTTCTCAATTTTGAATGAACTAGTCTTTGAAATGAACTAGTTCAGTAGATTGAAATGAAGAAAATATTCTCTCTGCACCTGCAGAAGAAGCTTGCTGCTGTCAAAAGCTGGTTTAGCACTTCAGCAAACACTGGCTCCAGGTGCTTAGCCAGGGACTTCCACCAATTCAGTGGGTGAACTGTCTTTAAAATTTGGCAGCAAACATGTACTGATTAAATTAAAAAGTAATATTTGAATTGTTTTTAATTGATTATAAACTAGGCCTTAATATAGATTGTCCAATTTAAAAATTAGGTTTATTTTTTAAATAAAAATACTTAATTTAAATAAAACATTTGATTGAAATAAAATCCATTAACATTTTTTTTTAATCCACCCTGATTCACTGGTAACTTCCTAATCAAGCCCTCAGGCTAAACACTTCCAATTATAAATGGCAGTGTGTGGTGAAGTTGGCTTTTGGAAATTGCTACTTTGTACCTGATATTCACTACAAGAAAATAATTGTAGGTTAGGTTCAAGAACTCTACCTGCTGTATACCAGAAACAAGGGTAAACTGAGATTGGTTGCACTATGGTTACAGAAGTCTCCAGTCTTCTCTATTGCCCTTCCAAATAATTTAACAATTTCTTACAACTAGATAACAGCTATCCTTGTATCTGTTTATAGGAGTTATTATCAAATACATTGCTATCAGCTTTTTATATCTAATTGTACCCTCTACTATCCCCACACTCGATTCTGGTATCTCAACAAATGATCTTATACCAAGAAAACTCTAATATTTGCTAGAAGTTCCGATTTGTGGAGGAATGGAATTTCATCTCCTTTCCTTTCAGTCCTGCAGGTTGGTGTATGGAGGTGTTCCTCTCAAAATCCTCAAGAGGCTTCCTTGAAGTGGCTGGAGGCTAGCTTGTAATCACAAATACAGTTTTACTTCTTGAACAAATATTAACTTTAAAAGTGTCACTGCAGAGCATTTAAAATAAAGTCCTTCTGTAGGCAGCCTGCTACATCAAAGAGCTGAAGATCAACTTGCAGAGTTTTTCCAAAGGAAAGTGAAGAAAATAAGTTGCTGTTTTATAACTTAGTCAGTATAGATAAGGCCATATTTATCATTCTGAATAGCTGTCAAGTAATTTCCCTTATTTAAAAAACAGTCCAAATATAGGTCTAGTGTCTTGATAATGTAATGTAATCTAATCTTAATCAGCAAGATGCCAGTGGCATCAGCTAGGACCTTAGCGCTGCCTCATACTCTACCAAGGCTTTTTGAAATGTGCTTTTCAGCAGCCATTTTAGAATCTGCATCAGTGTAGGTTAAATTGTTTTAATGCCCTCCGCATTTAAGGGGTTCTTACTAAATTTCTGAAACAATGGTTAGAATAACATTAATATATGTAGAATATATATTAATATATATAATTTAATGTTGGATTCTACATATATTAATGTTGTTCTAACCTGTGTGTGTGTGTGTGTGTGTGTGTGTATGTATATATATATATATATATATATATATATATATATATATATATATATATATAAAATTAAAAAAACCTCTGTCTACAAAATTTAGACACAACACACTCTCTGGAAAAGAATATTCTTTCATCAGAACTTTCAACCTCTCCCCTGTCCCCCCAAGAGCATGTTCTACTAGCAGGGTAGAATGACTCAAATCTGTTCCCTGGCTTTTTATCAGTATTATTAGAACCCTTAATATACGTATTTGTATTTAACTATTTAACAACATTCTGTGTTGATTATAATTCACCAGTGGGTGATGGTGAACCAATCAGCAGAATCAAAGATGAGTCATAAAGAGGATAGGCCTGGCAGCTGCTTGCCAAATGACAAACTTAGACACGATTATAAAGTTATTAAAGTAGCATGAGTTACACATTAATTCATCAATTACAGATGGAAGAAAATATTATTCACATAATAGCATATAAATATTGTGATTTCTATTGCAGGAGTAGTGGTGGAACAATATATCTGAGTAAATAATACATCAGCTCTTTTAAAAAATTAATAACTGGTGAAAGTATTTTAAAACATGTTTTGAAGGAGCATATAATTTTGATAGTCTTACCGGAAAATAGTTTTTAAAGAAAATATCTAACATTATAGTGACATTAAGTAAAAATTCATCACATTTAAAAAAAAATCACTTTTACTTGTTACTCAGATCACCCTAAAATGTAAATCTAGCTTGGAAGGAGATTTCAGTTTAATGAGATTTGCAACTTGTTTTTATGCAAATATTGTTTGTATGTGTTGAGCAGATGCAACCATTCTGGTGTTTGATCTTGTTGATACGCTGCTGTAGAAGCCCTGGGTCTCCTTTCCCATACACTCCCTAAAAGAATATGACAGGTGAATAGCTACTGTGTATGCAGCAGTGTAAATCTTAAGTGTATAAATGTGATACATTGTTCGTCACATTTTGAAAAAGTATGTTTTAAACTTAATCATTTCCATCCAACCACACTTCTACCCTCCACCCTGCATCTCATGGGTTAGCTCTGGGAGAGTAAAGTAGGAAGCTTGATGCTGGAGTTCATCTTCAGTGCTTTCTTCCTTGAGCTGTCTGTCCTCTCTCATTTCAGCTGCTACAACTGCCATGGAATTTTCCTTAGCTAACATTCTAACCAGCAGTTCTTCAAACACCGTATTGCTCTCTTTAGAACTCCTTAGGTACTATTCTCTAGGGGAATGTTAGAAGAAGGGGAGGAGCCTTTCTGTCTTCCCTCTTGAGTTCTTTCCCTTGCTCTCACCTGTTTTTGTGGGCTTGTTTACACTACAAAATTAAGTCAACGTTACATTGGCATACAGATGCCACAGTAATTACGTAGCTTGTGCATGTCTACATCTTGCTCCTTGTGTTGGCGGTGCATGTCCTCACCTGGAGCACTTGTATCAATTGTACTGTCAGTGCAGGGCATTGTGGGAAGGCTACTAAAAGTCAGTAACAGTCAACATAAGCAATGCAGTGTCTACACTGACATTGCGTTGACCTACTACATTGACATTGGGGCCAGCAGCCGGAACCTAGAAGTGAAAGTAAGGTGGAGCGTGCACAGGGCTAAACAAGGCTGGCCGATGCTGGGGCGCTCCCAGCTGGGGTCCTGCTGGCTGCCGGAACTCTTCTGCAGGCTGGCACTGGAGGCCCCATGCATCGGATTAAGCAGCAGGCAGTCAGGCAAGTGAAAGGGGTCAGCGGGAGTCGTGGTGGATGTATCCGGGTCCCAGCCTGTCCTGCTGCCCCTCTCTCGCCACTGGTTGGATACCAGGGCACTACAGGCATGTGCTGTCCCTGCGGCGTGCACAGCTGCGGCCCCTCGGAGGGAAGGGGAAGGGAGCGGCAGGCCAGGGAGCCTTCTGCTGCCGTCCCCCATTTGCCTGCAGATGCAGTGCCCCCACACAGCTGGCCCACAGTTCCCTTGGCAGGAACAGCGTGGGGCAGGGACCCATCCGCCATCCAGGTAACCTGGCTGCAACCGGGACTGTCCCAGGCCAGCCCCAAGCCCCCCAGTCCCCCCAAGACTTCCCCCCCTACACATAAACCCCAACCCCCTGCCCTGAGCCCCTCATGCAACCCAACTCTGACTCCTGCACCTCCCATGCTCCCAGCCCTCACACCTGTATCATCCACATCCCCGCCCCCCACCCCCCTGCCCTGAGTGCTCCCCCCCACACACACACATTCCCAGCCCCTGAGCTCCTCCCCCCGAGGGGGGTTGCAATATGACAGTACCTGTAAGAAATTTAAGTTACTTTCACCCCTGCTGGAACCCCAGACCAGCAGCGGACTGAGCGGAGCCGGCGGTGGGCTGAGCGGTTCATCCTGCTGCTGGTCTGGGGTTCCGGCTGCCAGCCCAGGGCTCTGCTCCTGGCCTCAACCCAGCGCTCTTCAGCCACCCCCTGCTATAGCCCACATTGGAAAATTCAGCAAGGAAAAGCGAGAGCAAGGATCACACTAAACTGATAAGATCTGAATTTTAATTTTATTTTAAATGAAGCTTCTTAAATATTTTAAAAACCTTATTTACTTATATAAATAAACTGTTGTTGTATTTAAATATACATTTAGAGAGAGACCTTCTAAAAACGTTGAAATGTATTATCGGCACGCGAAACCTTAAATTACAGTGAACTTGGCACACTGGAAGGTTGCCTACCCCTGTCCTATGCAATGTTCAGGTTGGCAGTTTTAAGGGCTCCTATATTGGCCTACTGAAAATTCTTTTCAGGTTATCTGTATATGAGTAGTAGTTGCATTTGTAAATTTATTATCACCTCTAGTTACGTTATCTAGTTATTATCACAACAGTTACGTTACTGTTAATTGAATGCAACAAGAATTCCTTGAGAGGGCCAAAGCCCTTTCATTACCCATCCCTCTAAAAGTTTAAGATGTTTTTCTATGAAATTCCAAAATCTTATCCATGGCCCAGGGATATAACTTGCAATGAGGGAGTTGAGTCTGTATGCAAAATCAGAACTAATGAAACTGGCAGTAACAAGTGACAGAAAAGCTGCTTACAAGTTCTTTGGCTCAGCTCTAAGGCTCAGGAGTTCTTCCACTCCACTCAAGAACAGAGTGCCAAAAGGAAGGCCAGCACTGATTATAGGAATTTCATGACAATAACACTATCTCAGTTCAAAGTAACTCTAAGGGTATGTCTACACTGGAAACTTCAAAGCGCTGCCATGGGAATGCTCCCGCAGCAGCGCTTTGACGTGCAAGTACCTCCACAAGGGGATTAGCTCTGCATGCTCGGAGCATGGCTCCCAGCGCTCGGAGTCTGTCTACATTAGCGCTTTAAAGCGCTCAGACTTGCTGCGCTCAGGGGGTGATTTTTCACACCCCTGAGCCAGCAAGTTAGAGTGCTATAAAATGTAAGTGTAGACAAGCCCCAAGACCTTAAACAATCATTGCCATCTCTCCTGGAGGAACTAACCGTTTTCTTGGT
Organism: Trachemys scripta elegans; assembly: GCF_013100865.1. Taxonomy (NCBI): domain Eukaryota; kingdom Metazoa; phylum Chordata; order Testudines; family Emydidae; genus Trachemys; species Trachemys scripta. The sequence goes on along the minus strand of NC_048300.1, from coordinate 88,614,862 downwards.
GGTATCAGTCTTCTAACCTCTAACAGATGGTTGAAACAGATGAACCCATTTCCTTCCATGTGGTCTGGTTTTACTGCGAAAAATGCTAATTCTCAGTTATTGTTCTACAACATATCTTTAACTACACTCTTGCTGTTTGCCTTAGATTAGTGCATGCTGTTTTGTAACACCAGACTTTTAAAGGTTGCTCTGATGATTTGGGTAATCTGTCTGTACAATCTATAAATTCTAGTTGATATTAAGAAGCTGTTACTATGATTGCTGTATCATGGAATATCTCTAGTTCTGTGTATCCACCACTGCTGACCAGTCTTTAGGCAAGCCCTTCCTAGACAAGGGAAAGTAGCCTATTGTTAAGGACTATCAGCATGTGAGCAGGCTTTACCTGCGGAGAACAAAAAGTAACTGCATCCTAGGAGAAGCCAGTTTTCTCCAACATTCTTCATTTGAAGGATGTAAAAATCCCAAAAGGGAAGGACAAAAGCCAAGTTATTGAGGCTAGCCTTTTAAAAACTGCTGAGTGGGAAGACTGAGGGCTTGTCTACACTAGCAAGTTTCTGCGCAGTAAGGCAGGTTTTTGCGCTCAAACTGCAGACGTGTACACGCTGCCAAGCCACTTTGTGCGCAGAAACTCCTCAGTTGCAGCGCTGCAAAAAAAAAAAAAAAAAAAAAAAACCACCACCTTGACGAGAGTCGTAAGGGTTTTTATGCAGAGTCTCCAGAGCTCTGTTCCCAGCGTAGACACTTGATTGCTTTCTGCCCTGTAATTGGCCTCTGGAGCTGTCCCATAATGCCTCAAGTGACCGCTTTGCTCATTGTTTTGAACTCAGCTGCCCTGGAGACATGCACCCCTTCCCTTTCAAAGTGCTGTTTCTGGAGGCCTTTGCATGCTGTGCTAATCTGCTCCGGACACAAAGCAAATGATTAATATGGAATGCTCGAGCTGTTGAACACAGGTGTGTGTGCGTGCGTGTGTTAGAGTGCTGTGCGTGTGTTAGAGTGCTGTGCAGAGAGCCCAGGGAGGGAAGCGGGGGCTGATGTCAGGGTTTCCCCTGCTTCAGGACTGGTTGCTTCCTGCTGCTGTTTGAACTTACAAGACAACATGCCGACACACTCTGTCCCCCAAAACTGTCTCTCTTCCCCCATTCCATCCACACACACACTCTCTCTCTCTCTCTCTCTCTCTCTGTCACACATTCTCTTCCCCCCACCCTTCCATTGAAAAGCAGCTGGCAATGTAGTAGGATGGCCATGGAACAACGGGGTTGGGAAACCTGCATCATGTGACATGGTGCCTGGCCCATGAGGCATTGCAAACCCTTCCCAAAGCACCCTGCAGCCAGTTGCACAGTGGGATAGTTACCACAATGCACTGCTGTCTTTGCCATTGCAAGAGCTGCTAATGTGGATGTGCTGCAGTGTCACAACAGTGTGGACACGCAACAGCTGTTTAATTCTAGCGTTTTAATAAAAGTGGTATAACTTGTGGTGCAGAAACTTGCCTTTGTAGACATACCGTGAGGGTATGTCTACACTACAAAACTAAGTCAACCTAATATAGGTCGACTTTCAGCCACTGCAGTACTTAACTGTGGTGGTGCATGTCTACACTACCCTCCTTGGGTCAGTGATGTGTCCCCTCACCAGGAGCACTTCAGCTGACCTAAGAGGGGCATTGTGGGGAGCTGAGAGCCCCATCCCTTCCCCTGTTCCACGCCGGGAGTGGGGGAAGCCACCCAGGGCTTCTTGCCCCCCTGTTCACTGATCCATGAAATTGACAAGGTGGTCTGGCTCCTGGTAGGGAGTGGGTGGGGAGGCTGCTCAGGCTTTTTACCCTGGTTCCTAGCAGGGTCCAGCCACCCAGTCCTCCAGGGGAGTGGAGGACAGCTGGGCTTTAGCTGCCTGGCTTTCTTGTCAATTTCACGCTTCTGTGAAATTGACAAGCTAGCCAGTACACACTGCATTGCCCTAATTATGCAGGCATAAGCCTTATGCCTCTCCTGGAGGTGGAGTTGTTATGTTGATGTACTAGGGCACTTACATTGGTAGGAAGAAGGCTGTAGTTTACACTGACATAACTTAGGTCAACATAAGCTGCCTTATGTTGACCTAACTATGTAGTGTAGACCAGCCCTGAGGGAACCATACAAAAAGTTTTGGGCAGGAGAGAGGAAAGGGATGGACCAGCCAAGACCAGAGAAGGCTAGCTGAGGAGAGAAGGTTCCATATTTGAGAAGTCAACCCATATGCTGCAGCAGAAGGGGCCTAGGTGGCTCGACAGGGTCCTGACCCCAGCACAAAGAATGCTTAGAAAGTGGTGAGGGAACTGAAGCAGAGAAATGTGTATAGTGTTTATTTTTGTATAGATCTGTGTATTTTTTCATGCTATTAAGAAAGACTGGTTCTAGAATGCTGTACAAAATCTGTTTGTGTGTTACGTTAATGCTGTTCGCATGCCCCTTGAAGAGGTAAACTGTAGGCCCAGAATACCCATATGGCTGGAGTTCTGGGAGAGGTTGTGTTTAAGTTATGGGGGAGACTGAGGGGTCAGCACTCATTCCAGGGGTTGGGCTGTTTGGTAGCAGCTATCAGGAGAGGGGTGTTAGATAGAAAATCTGCACCCTGAGAGGCCCCATGATAGAAACCGTTCATAGGCCTAAAACATCTGGGGGTTCAGCCGCTGAATCCCTCACCACAGTCTGGTGAGAGGCCCAGAAGGTGCTAGTTTAGGTCTATACATCTGTAATTAAGTCTGATCATTTTGGGGATTGTTCCCAATTGTCTGCCCCTCAATTGTTAGTCCTTCATACTTAATCCCTGTTAAACCACTGTAGTGTATTGGGTAGAAAACTAACATACTAACTTTAAAAAAATAAATGAATCCGTTTTTACATAGCTTGATGGCAAAAGTCAGGATATGTATAGTGAGCCATTAAGATGGAAGTTGTTCAAAAGCTTGGCTTTTGGAAACAGTTTGCATAGGTGTAAGAAGAGGAAAATAATACTGTAGACTCTGATGAAATGTGTTCTTAACTGTCATGTGTATCATTCTTGTCAAAAGTTCCTTATCCAAATTTCTATGCAAAAGACTTGGAGGTACTTGGAGAACATTTTCTTTTGTACATTTTCTCTCTTGTTTCACTGCCTGTTAAATCTATAATCTGAGACAAAGGACGAGTGGTCAGAGAGCTTCAGGATGATGTTTGCAAAACTCCTGGATGATTTTCCTGTAATACATTCTAATAGTTTACAAACTTGCATTAAAAATTTTAGTGATTTTGAAACATCTAATCAACTTCCCTTAACACTTGTATTGGAACCATAAGCTTTGAGATACTCAGGCTATGTACGCACAACCATTTATGTTGGGTTGTGAATAAGCCACTTCCCCTGAGCGATGTAAGTTACACCGACCTAAGCGCCGGTGTGGACAGCGCTATGTTGGTGGGAGAGCTTCTCCCGCTGACATAGTTACGGCTGTTTGCAGGAGCTGGAGTAATTAAGTTGACCAGAGAGCTCTCCCCTGTTGGCTTAGATCATCTGCACTAACAGCGCTGCCAGGGAACAGCTGCAAGCTCTGTAGTGTAGCCATAGCCTCAGTTGTGGTTCTGTGGCCTCAGATCTGCCCACATGTGTTGATTTCAGTTATATTTTTACATCTTGCTGCTAATTTGTAATTTTGCAGGAGAAAGTCTGTCTAGTTCTAAAATACTTGTGGGTATGTAGAAATCAAAATATGGATTAAAAAGTCATATTACTATATACAAGCAGAAGATTAATAACTTTTATTTCTGTATAATGGTTTTCATTTTGAAGGACCTCAAAATGCTTTACAGGTTAAATATGTTGATATAATTCACACCAATAAAAGACTGAGTGAGCTATCTTATTGCTACATTATAGCTATACCAAGCAAAACTGGTGGTGATATTCAGAATTTCTGAAAATGACATCAATTTCATACTACAATTTGACATGCCTGTAAATGAGGAAAGGGTACTCCAGTATTTTTTTTTTCCAAACACACTTTAGGTTGCTATCTCCTGATTGCAGTGAATAAAGTCTAGCTCTGCTGCAGAATAATTGGTGGTGGTTTGTTTTTATTGTGGTACCCAATAGATTTCCAAATCAGGATTATGTCCCATTGTGCTAGGCCCCATACTAACATATAGGAAAGTCTCTGGTAACTTGCCTGAAGAGCTTGCAGTTGGATCTGGTTGGAAAATTTTGACAGGATGAACCATTTCCCATTGGAAAGTGCAGTTCTGTTGAAATTGAAATACTTGGATTTCACAGCAACTTCATTTTGGAGAAAAACTAGAAATAATGTCAGGAGAAAAAATTCCTGCAACATCAAAACATCCCATGTAGACATTTTTTAGAATGAAACAGGGTTTTTTGTTTTGAAATTACTTCACTTTGAATTTTTAAATGTATTATAAGATAAAATGAAAAAAGTGAAAATCATAATATTTTGATCAAGCTGAAACAATTTTTTTAAAATGTTCTGTTGCAGAGAATTTTGAGTTTTTTTTGGTTTCGTTCTTATTTTGAAATATCAAAATGCTTTGCCAAATGGAATTTCTGTCCTCTGTCCAGCTCTGTTTGCAGTCTAAGTTAATTCAAGATATAAGAAGTGAATCTAATGATCTAAGTTGAGGAGGGGGGAGGATACATAGATTGTATGCAAGGAATTTGAATTTGAAGAAGTTGGTTAAAATAGCCCACAACATGCAGACACCATTTGTGTTTGAAAATGTATTGTTGCTCACTCTTGCTTTTTAGCAGTGTGCGTGTGTGAGAAAATCAAAGTTGTGTTTTATGTTGGTTTTGTCAAATTCGTTATTGGGGATTCAGAACTTAATTCACATTCTAAAAATGCTTAATATTGCTGTTACAGCCCTGGCTGAGTATCCCTTGTGGACCGTCATCAGTCTGCTGTATGGAACCCAATGTTTCGACCCCACAGCATCCAAACATAGTCTCTAGTTCTGGCCTCTCAGGTACACTCCCCGGGGACAGACTCTGTTTGGCACCCCTCTGTGAAATGGTGGGACCCTGCTGTCTAGCTGCCCTAAGGTCTGAAGACCAATTCTGAGCCTCCCCAAGTTTCCACAGAAGTTTATACACGCTCTCTCCAGAGCTCCAGCCTCATGGGCACTCTGGTGTATCATTTAACCCTTCGGGGATATGTGGCAGATAAAGTAAGGAACACACAGGTTTTGCAAAGGAACATCTTAAATGCTCTCTCCCTCCTCTTTTGTCCCCGCCTCTCTTCCCAGAAAGCACAAGAGATTTACAGACCTATGGGAAAAACAATGAACATATGCAGGCACTTCTCTCCCTCAAGTGTCCTCTTTACTCTTTGGAGCTGTTTGGGGTTTGGTCAGTATCCTTTGGGTGGGGGGAAGGTCCCTCTGGCCCTCCACTCCTCCTGCTCTAATTCTCTGGTTCTGGCAATGGTCTGGCCTTCTCTTGCAAGAAAGCCTGCCCTTTCTTAAAAGCAGGGTCTGACATCTCTTCCTGTTTCTCTTCCCACCTGAGGATTTTCCATTTTCCCCTGTGATAAAGGGTCATTAGAAGTTAATGGCTGAGCCTGGCAGCCCAATGGAACAATTAGGGTAAGGCTGTTCAAATTGTTGATGGCTCTGTTGCATATTCATGGGAGTTTTAATTCACACTGAAGGTTATAGTCAGAAGTGGAATTCAAAAAATCAAATGTGATTCATAAATTTACATAGACAGATTCCCCAAGCTGTCACAATTGCCTACAAGGTTTTTTAGCAGTATTTCTTGTAGTGGGAGATACCCCTCATCACTTGTTCTGAGCCACTGTAATGCCCATAGCATAGACGCGGCCTCGGAAAGAACAGAATAGTCAATTGAAAGGTGTGTTAACTACTTATGCTAAACAATCTGTTGCACCTTGCATTTAGCTGTGACAGTTTGGGTAAGTCTATGCTGCAATTAAAAGCCTGTGGCTGGCCGGCCCATATCAGCTGACTTGGACTTGCAGGGGGTCAGGCTAAGGGGCTGTTTTAATAGTGATTAGATACGCGAGCCGAGGGATGTGCTGGCCGCCCTTCCCGCAGCCCCCATTGGCTTGGAGCGGTGAACGAGCTCTGGTCAAGTGAAAAATTCTCTTAGTTTGGACCTTCTAAATTAAATGTGTTTTAGTATTCTGTGTTTACTGCTGCTTGGCACTTCTACAGTGACATCCACCTGAGGAAAATCCTACTTTAATTATCTGTTCACCCTTATGAGCAACATAGGTAGAGAGAGGGAGTGTTTACAAATGACAGCTTTTTGAGTTAGTGTGGATTGTGATGGCTTTTTTCCTCTTGGATTTTTGGGAGGAGAGGAGGGCGTGGGGAGTGGGAGGTCAGTAGGGAGTGGAGAGAAGTTGGGAATGTTAAATAAATATTGGTACTTTTGGTGGGGATAAGGATTAGAATATGTCAGCATATATGGAATATGTATAAATGTAGACTAAAATTTTGATACAAAACCTCCAAGATGTTATGGGGGTGAGGAAGGCAGTGTCCTCAAATTATCTCAACATCTGTTTCAAAAGTTAGAGAGAAATGAGACTTGATTTATTTTGATATTTCTGCCTTAAAGGTAGAGTAAAGTTTTCAGGAAAGGGAATTTGATGGAACAAAATGAAAGTAGTAATATAGGTGGAATTCTGTATGGCTGTAATGATAATGTCTTAAAATATGTTAGGGGCTATTATAAAGAGGACGGTGATCAATTGTTCTCCATGTCTGCTGAAGGTGGGACAGGAAGTAATTGGCTTACTCTGCACCAAGGGGGATTTAGGTTAGATATGAGGAAGAACTTTCTAACTACAAGGGTAGGTAAGCTCTGGAATAGGCTTCCAAGGGTGGTTGTGGTATCCCGTCATTGGAAGTTTTGAAGAACAGGTGGAACAAACCCCTGTCAGGGATGGTCCAGGTTTGTGGTCCTGCCTCAGTACAGGCAGGGCCGGTGCAACCCATTAGGCGACCTAGGCGACTGAAGGACCCGAAATGCCGTCGCCTAGGGCGCTAGCATTTGGGGGGCGGCATTTTGGGTCCTTCGGTGGTGGCCAGATCTTCAGCCGCCCTGGTCATTGTCGGCATTTAGGCGGAGGGAGCTGGGGCAGGGGGACGCGGGGAGGGCCGCCTGCAGCAATAAGAGGGGGGGCGGCACACAAGGGAACCGCTCCTCGCCCCAGCTCACCTCTACTCCGCCTCCTCCCCTGAGCACGCTGCCCCGGTCTGCTTCTCTCCCTCCCAGGCTTGCGGCGCCAAACAACTGATTGGTGCCACAAGCCTGGGAGGCGGGAGAAGTGGAGCAGCGACAGCGTGCTCGGGGAGGAGGTGGAGCAGAGGTGAGCTGGGGCGGGAAGCTGCCACACGGCTCCCCGGGCCAGGGTGAGCTGCCGCGGTGGGAGGGGCTCAGGGCGGAGAGCTGCCACAGGGCTTGGGAGGGGAGGGAGGCGCAAGGTGGAAGTTTTGCCTAGGGCGCGAAACAACCTTGCACCCTCCCTGAGTGCAGGGGGCTGAACTTGATGACTTCTTGAGATCCTTTCCAGCCCTACATTGCTATGATATTTTGTGGCTATACTAGCTAGCAATACGTTTTTGGGTCCAACTTGAAGTATTTTATAAAAATATAAGATTTCCTTATTCAGCATTATGGCAGAACCAGTGCAAGGCTATAGTTAATATTGGGTTCTATTTTGCACTAAAAATGGATTAATTACTCCCTTTCTTTATGCAAAATACAGTTTATTTGCTCCAAAATTTTGTCACATAATCTGAGTAAAGCTGGAATTTTCAATATTTTCAAATCCTATTGATTTCTGAGTTCTAAGCAATTAAAAACTGTCTTTAAAAAGTTAATTCAGAGTCTTATAATTTATTTTGCCTTAAGACTGTAGAAGGCCAAAAATGTGTACCTAGTGAGAGATTTTTGTTGGGCTATCTTGATTGGTCTGGTGTGATGGTGGTAAGTTTGGGGAAGAGTTGTCTGAAGGCTGACATCCCTAGTGGTGGTAGAATTCAGGTTTTGGTGTCATGAATGGTGGCTCCAGTGGTGAGGTGTCCCTCTCTGGGTGGAGCAGAGGGGAGGTACTGTCAGATAACTTAACTTAACTTTTCATTTCTATGCTTTTGTGGTTGTGCCTGATATGTACAGACCAACCTTAACTCTCTCACCAGAAAATGTTTGTGTAATACTAAATTATAACATAGGTTAATTTGTAAAAAAAAACCAAGTCGAATAGGGTGACCAGATGTCCCGATTTTGGGATCTTTTTCTTATATAGGCTCCTATTAACCCCCCCCCCGTCCTGATTTTTCACATTTGCTGTCTGTTCACCCTAAAGTTGAACTGCAGTTAGGCAAAGGCTAATGGGTCAGCACTGACTACATACTTTGGGGATGTGTATTCTGTTTAAGTTAAAACTAGTATTGTTCAGTATTTATTTCCTCTAACTTACAAGAGGAACAATCACAATAAATGAATTGTAAGATTATCTAGTTTCATATTGATTTATGTATAGCTGTGATTACCTGAACGCTTAAGAACTTCAGATGCGTGTGAGTTTTGTATCCTCTTTTTGAAAGGCTCACTTCATAAAACAGTCCTGCATGAGTCAGAGTAGATGTTTTTTCTACAGAATAGCATATTAGGGGAACTGATTTTCTTCTGCCTCTAGCAGTGAAAGAAGACCTGCTAAAAATCAGGGTAAAGCTCTCACTTTAGTTCTACCAATAGGTCCTGCATGCTGCGGACAGTGGTTTATTTGGCTGCTTGCTGAGATGTAATCCTTTGTCTGTAGAATCAGATAATTGCTGTTTGCCTTCTTCAGAGAGCTATACAGATCCTGATTTGTGGGGGTGGCTTTGTTTTTGGATGCATTTTAAAGTTTTTGCTGGAAGCAGATTTTGGCATTGACATTTTCAAGTTCAAATGCACATTGTATTAAGATTTGTGTGATATGTCATTTGTGTTGCTTGTCCCACACCCTTCCTTCCTCCCACCCAACCATTTCTCTTAATGGTTATGAATCATGAAGTTCTGCTGATATTTTCCAATGTGAATGCTGAATATTTAAATGTAGAATATTGTCACTAATAGATTCTTTCTGCCCATAGGCTCGGGTGATGTATGACTTCGCTGCTGAACCTGGAAACAATGAGCTGACAGTTAACGAAGGGGAGATCATCATAATTACCAATCCGGTAAGAGAAATCAAATGGAAACCAGGCTACAATGCACTGACCTACTTGTAAGGGTTTGTGCTGAAAAGAGAGGTTGAGTGGCGTCTAATGGGAAAGCTCTTGCACACTCTCCCTTCCTCCCTCTAGGGTAAAGGCAAATAAATTAAATGCAAAAGACTATCCCAGTAATGGTAAATTTAAATTAATAAAAGCAAGCTCCAGGAACAATTAGGCTTGACTTTACTTCTCTGTACCGAGACATGTTACTGGTCTGTGATCAGTATTGTCCTCTCGTACCATCTGTACTTTAGTGCCATGTCACAAGAACATGCGAATGATAGTGACACCATTAAACCTGAATTTATTGTCTTTTTTGGGTTGAGGTAGTTACTCAGTATTTTTATGTAGTCTCTTTTTGCATTGATTATTGTTTGTATTCAAATGGTCATTCTAAAATACTGATGAATTTCAACTTAAAACATTTTTCACATTCAAATCTAAATGTCCAAATGCAAAGACGCCAGTTTACACGGAGGCTTTAACACAGCAAAACTTTTGTTTCTAATTGATCCTTTTATTGTTAGGGTAGTGTTCATGGAGTGGGAGAGAAATAGTAAGGCTCTGGTCTTGTAAAAAGCTTAAGCTTTCTGCAAAACTTTGTGCTGTCTGAGTAGTTCCATTAATTTAAATGGGATTATTCAAGTGGTATGAAGTATCAAAGGGGTAGCCTTGTTAGTCTGGATCTGTGAAAAGCGACAGAGTCCTGTGGCACCTTATAGACTAACAGAAGTATTGGAGCATAAGCTTTCATGGGTGAATACCCACTTCGTCAGACGCATGACAAGTGGTATGAGGTTCTCTACAAACTTAAGTCTTTGCAGAATCAACAATTTTGACTCCCCTAACTAAATATCAATCACAGTTTAGGAAATTTTAAAAATCTTTTCTACCAGAATTACTGGTAACACTTGCAAAAATATTAATTTTTAATTCACACTTTATTATTTATGCTGCATGTATTTTTATGTTTTTATATTTCACTCATCTTGGCTAGTGAAAGACAATTCTTTTGCTGCTAGTCCATAGTCTCGTAGTAAAGTTCTATAATGGGTTGCAAGCTCGGAAGGAATAGATTTTGCTTCTGTACGAACACTTGCATTGAAATTTGGCACCCATAAAAAGTAATGAGCACATCTCTATCAGGTTTTATAGAAAACCTTTTCTTTTGGGATACTGAAGTGTTCAGGCCAAGAGTAATAAGTTAGAGTATCTCTACACTGCAGTGTAAGCCCATGCTTGGGTCTGGACTCAAGCCTAACTCCCCTTATGTCTACCTTTAATTGTGCTAACCCAAGGCTCAAACTTGGGGTCCAGGCCCCTGGAGGGTCTGAGCTCTAGTTAAGCTGGGACCCAGAGTACGAGCCCTATTGCTTTGCAGTGTAGATGCAGCCCTGCTTGACTCGGGTCCTGGGAGTCAGCCAGAAGTATCCCACAGTTCCATGAGCCAACTTCCTTAGTCCTCTCTCTCTTCCCCAACAATCTGCAGTTCAATCTGTTAAAAATGGAAGCCACCCGCTCTTTGCAAAAGCAGCAGCTCAGGTCTGTGTTAACCCATTCTCTTCTGATCACTGAGCTGCAAGTGCACTATCAGAGAGCCCCCTTGGTTTGCAATGGAGTGTGAACTGATCAAGACTTTTATAAAGCAAGCTTTGTCCTGATGATAACACGCAGAATAGGCAGTACAGTTTTCCCACAGTGCACCATGGTCCTAAGGCTAAAGTGGCCACATGTGGGGGGTGGGGGGTGGGCATTAGGGACTCTGGGATATGGTTACTTTGACTCAGGTCTACGCACTGCAGTGCGGATGCCAGAGCCCTAGGTTTGAGCAAGGGTTAGAAACCCTTTATGTAGAACCTTTTATGTAGGTTTAAAATACCATGTAGACGCTCAAGCCCAGGATTCCCTAACACTGGTCAGTTGACTCGAGTTCCACTAACCCAAGGCTTATATTACAATGTAGACATACCCTTAATGTCCAAGCACCTGTCTTGTGCACCAATCGAAGGTGGCCTTTAGTTTTGGGTCCTGGTTCATCAAAGCACTTCAGCAAATTATAATTGGAACTAGCATGTACTTAATTTCAAGCACTTGCTTAAATGCTTTGCAGAGTTAGGGCCCTGGTGAAGAACAGGGTACTGGAGAGCAGCAACAGAAGTGTTTTCAAAGGGTAGTGCTAGACTTTTGAGAACTTCAGGAAACTGCTTATTCAGTGGCTTAACTTGGTTCACGTTGACCAGGCAACCTGTGTGTAAATATTAGCAGATCATTCAAACAAACAAAAACCTTCAAAAACTGTTTGAGTGTTATCTGCACCTTTGTTTATATATAAATCTCCCTTCAGTCAGATGTAATTGAAGATTTGTCATCAATATACCATTTATCTGCATATAAACTTTATTTGGTTTTGTTTTTTTACTTAATATACTGAAAATGAATATTTAAACAGTTGAGATTCAGAAATTTGAAGGTCAACAGATTCTTTAGCATACAAAGGCCTAATTTACCATGTATGAATCGGCTCATTATACAACTGGTGGTTGAGAGACACTTCGATTTCTAGTAGGTCCAGTTTATTCTGGTCATGTCCTGATATCAACCCTAGTCAAATTCATTTAAGAAGGCTGCAAAGCCTTAAGTATCTTATTCTTTAATATATGTATTGTGGTAGTGACTAGTGGCTCTACTGAGGTCTAAGCCTCTCCCCTCCCCCCCCAATCTTAGGCACTGTACAACACTTAGCAAGAAACAGTTTCTGTCTCCAAGAGCTTACAAACTAGACAGACAAGAAAAAGGGTGGGAGGGACTATTCTCTGAGTTCTTTGGTGTGGCATTCACCTGCCATAATGCATGAGATAGTCCTTACTCTTCCTGCAGTTCTCTGCCTCCATTCAGTTCCAACATCTGCAGCAAATGAGGCGGGGATCCTACAAACGGCCTCATTGACTAAGCAACTCTGATTCATTCCCTGAGCATTGTCTATCCTGTGTGTTGAATGAGGCAGGGGTACTGTACGAACAGTATGTGATCATGTAATTCAAGTCTTTTATCATCATGCATGTGCACAAGAGGGATGAATTAAGGTTGTGTGCGCAACCTTAATTTTTCAAGTTCTTTTGGCTTTGCAAGCTAATTAATGTTCTGTTAACTTAGCTTTTTAATCCTTTCCTACAATTTTGAAAACAGCTGTTATGGATTTTAACTATGTGAGGGAGTCCTGGTCAATATTATCTTCCTCTTATAATGAGAAAATTGATGCTCTGAAAGGTTTAAATGAATTTGCCCAGGTTCAGTCACACCTTGCTCTCAAATCCTATTTTCAAGTGTCAACTATAAAGCTATAAAAGATGCTGAAGTATGTTTTAATCTAGAGAAAATATTTGTATAATGCTTATTTTTATTTCTTTAGGACATAGGTGGAGGTTGGTTGGAAGGAAAAAACAGCAAAGGAGAGAGGGGACTTGTTCCAACAGATTATGTTGAAGTAAGAGACCACAATATAACAATACAGACAAACTTGGTAAAGCAGAGCTAAAGCAGATTCCATGCTTTTATTTGTTTGTTTATTTTAATATTGGAAACCTTCATTTAATTCTCTAGACTGAAGCCCTGATGAAAGATGGCAGTACTTAATTCCACTAAAAATCATTTGTATTAATAGTTTAGACCAGTGGTTTTTAACCTGGGGTGCACGCACCCCCTGGGGGTGCAAGATACGCTTTCCAGGGGTGTGAGTCATGCCAGTTTTTTATAGAATGTAAATCCTCAAAAACACAAATTAAGCACAGGCACGTAAGTACAACTACTTTGTTTAATCAAACCTATGTATTTATTAACATTATACTTTTTTTAACAGTTACTGTAATATACAAACAAAAAATGTATCTAGGTTTAAAGAACTGACCTACTTCAACAATTTTTGATAAGGGGTGCAGACTGGTTAGAAGGTTAAGAACCACTGGTTTAGAAGGTCAGAGTAAACACGTGTCTGCATACCATATAATACTATTTAAAAAAAAAAAAAAAAAAAGTCAAGTGATCATATCATACTTACTACCTATTCTAAGGATAGAGAGTCGATATAGTAACTTCTGGTAAATGCTGACTTTTCAGTGCTGCCTAGTGTACTGTATCTCCTTTAGAGAAAGGAGAAGTTATATGTAGTGGAGATTGCTAATCTGTAAAATGTTAATTTCACTGACAAACTGTCACTGGTAGTTCACAAGAGAACCAAAAATAATATGCACATCCTGTTCCAGAATAATTGAACAAGTACAAGAATGAGGATTTATTTTTTAAAAAAAAATCTGCTTCTGGTGTAGGCTTTCTTTTTTCATAAATTATGTAGTGATGCAACTAACAGGTCATTGCCTGTTACATGGCCATACAAAAATAGACTTCTTCCTGTCCTCTTCCAGTCCCCATAAAACAATGGGCCATACTTGTTGTTAATACCCAAATTTGATATATTGTTGAATGCAGGAAGTGTATACAATGCTCTGGATTGTTAATTTGGAGCTGATTCTATTGTCTGCTGTTAAGATGGAATTATATCAATTCATTTTTTAAATCCTTTAATTTCAGTAGTTCTGTTGACCCTGAGAATAGTTGAAGTAACAGCATGTAAAATGATATCTTATTTCCTATAAGAATGACAGATGTCTTAAAACAGCTTTGTCTATTTTCAGATTCTAACTGAAAGTGCAAAAGATGGATTTCCTTGTGGCAATTCAGTAGCTGACCAAGCCTTTTTTGATTCCCTTTCCTCAAGTACAGCTCAGATCAACTCAGCTGCTAAAAACAATAACCAGGTACATCGTCAGTTTCTTTTTGGCACTGTAAGCATAGTAGGTTCTATTGACAATGCTGCTTATGCTCTTAAGTTGCACTGTACTATATTTGTACAGTAAAACCTCCATTACGAACACATTGGGAATGAAGGTTGTTTGTAACTCTGATATGTTTGTAACTGAACAAATTGTTATGGTGGTTCTTTCAGAAGTTTACAACTGAACATTGACTTAATACAGCTTTGAAACTTTACTATGCAGAAGAAAAATTGGGGGAGGGATAGCTCAGTGGTTTGAGCATTGGCCTGCTAAACCCAGGGTTGTGAGTTCAATCCTTGAGGGGGCCACTTAAGGATCTGGGGCAAAATCAGTATTTGGTCCTGCTAGTGAAGGCAGGGGGCTGGACTCAATGACCTTTCAAGGTCCCTTCCAGTTCTAGGAGATAGGATATGTCCATTAATTTAATTTAAAATGCTGCTTTCCCTGTATTTTTAAGTAGTTTATATTTAACACAGTAGTGTACTGTATTTGCTTTCTTCTTTTTTTTTTTTTTTTTTTGGTCTCTGCTGCTGCCTGATTGTGTACTTCCGGTTCCAAATGAGGTGTGTGGTTGCATGGTCAGTTCGTAACTCTGGTGTTCATAACTCTGAGTTTCTACTGTAAGTCCTCACAAAAAGCATGGAAAAGGCAATTGTGATGGAAGTATCTTAAATTTTGCTGAAGATTAAAAATCCGCTCATTTGTTCATCTTGTGTAATTTTAGAAATGCTGCTGCTGGAAAAACTAGCATAATTCTAACATAAATTAGAAATAAGAAAATACGCAATTATTTTTTTTGTTTTCCTGCATAAAGCAAAATCTTAGAAATCTGTGAACTAAACAAAACTTCCTACCTATATTTTCCAATTTTGTACCCTGATGTTGTCAGAATGTACACCTCCACTAATTTTGGTTATTAGCAGCATCTGCTTGTAGAATTGCAACTTCTAAGATCTGATATTCTGACCTGTATAAAAGAACTCTACCTTCTTTTCTACTTTTCCGTAGAGTGCCATGCAAGTTTGACATTGTAGAAATATTATACATTATTATCAAAATAACTTTTTTCAGTACTCAGCAATAAAGGTTTTCTTTTTACTTGGCACATCTTGATCCGGTATTTGCTGTTCGTTTACCGTGACTTTATAGCAGGTCAGTTCAGGACTTAAAAAGGCCACTCAGAGCATGCCATTTTGTGAGTAGGAAACTATCTACCTTCTCTTATGGCTGCAAAATAACCTTCCATAGGTGAACCAATGCAGCGCTGTCTTCCTGAGTCTGTGGACAGATGACTCAGTGCTTCTGCTGCTAGTAGCAGAGTGAAACTCACAAGACCCTGCTCAGTTTCACTGCTGCTTTTGATAATCCTGTGGACTTCAGTGAAACTGACATTAGTCTTGTCGATTTTACTCATCTGCTGCATGGAAAAACTGTGAACAGTGATTATGGAGTTTTGTGGGAAGATTTCTCAGGATGTGGGGAGGGAGAGGTGGGAAGAGGGGGTCAGCTATTAGTTCCCTTCCTTTCCAAAGTCAGGAGGCTCTCAGGGTATATGGAGAATGAAAAGAGTAAGATCCTCCCCCTTTCCACAGCCAGAGTAGGTGGAATTTCAAATTTATCAGGCTACTGCTATCTGGAGGTCAACATTATTATTATTATTATTTATTATTTATGTGTATTACCTCAGCACTTAAGAGTCCAAGTCATAGAAACAGAACGAAAGGACTGCATTCAGCAGCATCATTTGCAGCAGTTAAGGGGGAGGGGCTGATCATCTTCTTACCTGGGCACTGTCCTTGACCTTACAAGTGGGGCATATCCCCCTGGTCATTTGATTAGCCTTTGGCTAGTAAGTTTTAGGTAATCTCATATGGATCTACAAATGTGCCCTTTCACATGTTGAAATCTCAGTAATAGTTCAATTTTTTGAAGTCCAGAGGTCAACAGCCAAATACACTATTCTTTCCAGCAGTGCAGTGCAAAAGTCTCACGTGTTGGAAAGAAAATAGCTTGCTTATCAAAACAGTTGTAGAGGCGCATCCAATTCATGGAACACTCCAAAAAGAGCTGGTAGTTTTCTGAATGTACCTAATTTATGTGCATTGCAAGACTCTGTAAAATGGATGGAGATTTTTTACAACTCTGTGCTAGGATTCTTTTGCTTTGTAATATGTATTGGTCTCCCCAGCATTTTCAACATCTGTATGAAGCCATCAGGGGTAGTCTGCACTGCAGTCTAAGCCCAGGATCTGTTGGACTCATCCTTGGTTTAGAATTTCTGGAATCGTCTGAGCATGGGTGTGAGACCTGTCTACACTGCACTACACAGACCTGAGTCAATCCAGCCTGTCTCTGGCTTCCTAGTGCCATCCCCAGCTGTAGCTGTTCTAGTCGTTGGTTCGGGGGGCACTGTGGGGAAAACTTGACTAGTACTTCACAGCCTGCCAACACGTCCTGCCAAGGCGTCTTTTGGGTCTGTGCACACCTAGCAACTGGAGCCAGCAAGGAGGAGGAGTCATCATTTGAAGAACTTGTTTAGCTTGGACTTTCATTCCTGTTTCAGGAAATGGGCAGAACATCCATGAGATGCTAGTGTATGTTTTGGTGGCGTTTTCTGTCCTTCCCAAGGCACCTGCCAGAGGAGGATGATACAGACGTGGCAGACTCGAACTAGCTGATGCTGCTCACAACTCTTGGTATAGTCACTGATGCTCCCTGTGCAGACTGGTACTTCTAGAGCACAACCACAAGCACAGACTGGTGGCATCACATCGTCCTGCAGACATCAGATGACCAGCATTGGGTCCAGAACTCCCATATGAAGAAAGTTACGTTTCTGGAGTTTTGTGAGTAGCTTACTTTGATCCTCCAGCATCACAACACACACACACAAAAGGGTGACTATGCAGGTCCAGAAGCGAGTTGTTATAACTGTCTGGAAGCTGGCTACCCTTGATTGTTACCATTGCTAACTAGTTTTGTGTTGGAAAATCAACTGTCAATAAAGTGGAGACTGAGGTTTTTGAGGCAATGGGATGTGTGACTTTTGCCAGAGGTGGTGGGGTAATTGCTGGTTTTGAGAATGGGGTTTCCAGACTGTGGTGGGGCTGTTGAGGGGACTCGTGCCCATAATTTGCCTTCCTGAAGGAGCACATGAGTACATTAACAATGGAGTAGGACCCTTTGTGGTTATACAGGCCTTTGTGGACCACAGAAGCTGATTTATAGATGACAATGTGGGCTGCATTGGAAAAGTTTATGATGCTAGGATTTTCTGCTAAGTGGGAGTCTACCTTCATGGATGCGGCAGGGACACTATTCCCATTAAAAGACATTGTCAGAAATGGAGTAACTGTCCCCACTGTTGTTCTAATGGACCCTGCATACCACATTTTGCCTTGGCTTATGAAATGGTTGTGTTATGGACTTCATTTTATTACTAGTTTTGGTGTTGGCTTATTACTGGTGTTTTCGTGTTGTAATGGTAGCTTGCCTGTCTAGCAATGCTTTAATATCTAAGGCCCTACTTGAATTGCAGGATGATTGTCAAAAATTGCAACTGAGTTGTGGACAAGCCATGGAAAATTGCAGAAAAGTAATAATGGACCTTATTACTGCAAATAATAAGTCCATTGTTATTTTTCTGTGTTTCTGTTGTTGGCAGCCCAGGGCTGAGAGCGGCCACCCAGGGCTCCCATTATCAAAATCGCGGTGGAAGCATAATATTGTGGAATTTGCAATATTGCAAGTTAAGTAGAGGCTTATTAATATCTTTTTTTGGTAGTATAGCAATGTTCACAAATAAAGGCTTTTATTTTAAAAGTGTATTACCATCATTGCATCACATCATATGATGTGCATTTCGAAGAATAAAGATAATCGTCATAAGGTATAACTAGAAAGTTGTAGCCAAACAATTTCTCAATACATCTGTTCAGATCAAGCCATAATGAAAACCCAGAATTCATGTCCTACAAACCACTGCCCCTCCCTCCCATGTTGTATAAGCTGTCATCTCATCCACAATTAACGACAATCACACGAACACCCCATTCGTCATGTACAGCAAGTACTTCAGTTACAGTAAAACGTGATGTGCAAATACATAAATATACTATTCTTCCTCTTCCATTGGTCCATGCAAGTCCATAATGTGGGTGCATAAAGCGTCCCTGATTCTGTTGCCTGGGTGCATCCTGCTCCAGCTGTGACAGGCACACTTTCTGGCTGAGTGTGCCAGTTCAGCAGTCCATTACTGTCCGAGGTACATTTCGGAGAAAATGACTAACCTTTTGAATTCACAAAGATTGTGAGGAGCACAGCAAGCCACAGTAATGCAGACAGCACTGATGACACTGGCATCCAAATGGTTCTATAAACTTTCAATGAAAGGTGCACATTCGGCCACCATTCTACTCCTACTGAGAATGTAATTGGACCTTCCTTTCTCAGAACCGCTTAGATTAGCCAAACCCATGCAAGATTTAAAGCAGGGATTCTCAATCTGGGGGTCGGGACCCCTGAGGGGGTCACGTGGTTATTACATGGGGGTCTTAAGCGGTCAGCCTCTACCCCAAACCCCGCTTCACCTCCAGCATTTATAACCGTGTTAAATATAAAAAAGTGTGTTTTAATTTATAAGGGGGGTCATATTCAGAGGCTTGCTGTGTGAAAGGGGTAACCAGTACAAAAGTTTGAGAACCACTGATTTAGAAGATGCTATTGGGAAGAGGAAAATACTTCAAAGAACTTGCCTTTTTTTGTAACATTGTCCACTACCTAGGACCTCAGATTATTAAATGTGTCTACAGCCTTGGAGTTCCTTTTTCAGAGATGTTTAGAATTTAAGGCCAGAAAGGACAATTAGATCATCTAGTCTGACTTCCTATATATCATAGACCATTAAATTGTACCTAGTTACCCCATTACTGAGCCCAACCTGATTCACGCATATCTTTCAGAAAGGCATCCAGTCTTGATTTGTATATAGTGAGATTAAAAAATCAACCTTTCCCTTGGTAGTTAGTTCCCGTAGCTAATCACTCTCACTTTTATAAATTTGCATCTAATTTTTACTTTGACTTTGGCTTCAGCTTCCGGCTATTAGTTCTTGTTATGTCCTTTCTCCACTAGATTAAAGAGCCCTGTAGTACTCTGTTTTCTCCCCAGGTATTTATATACTATAATCAAATCACCTCTCAATCTTTTTTTTAAAAGCTAAACAGACTGAGCT
Organism: Trachemys scripta elegans; assembly: GCF_013100865.1. Lineage (NCBI taxonomy): Eukaryota > Metazoa > Chordata > Testudines > Emydidae > Trachemys > Trachemys scripta. The sequence goes on along the minus strand of NC_048300.1, from coordinate 88,595,531 downwards.
CTTTAAGTCTCTTATTGTAAGGCATTTTCTCCAGCCATCAAATCGTTTTCGGGACTCTCTTCTGTATACTCTCGGATTTCTCAATATCCTTTGTAAAATATGGCCACCAGAACTGTGTACAGTTGTCTAATATCAGTCTCACCAATGCTCTATAACCTCCCTAATCCTATTAACTACGTCCCTGCTTATACATCCAAGGATCATATTAGCCCTCTTTGGCAGAGCATCACACTCTGAGCTTCTGTTGAGTTGCTAAGGTAGTATGACCCCTAAATCCTTTTCAGAGTGACAGCTGTCCAGTCTCCCAGTCTGTTGGTTTGGTCTGCATTCTTTATTGCTAGATGCATAACATTGCATTTGGTTGTATTACAATGCATAGTATTAGAAAGCACTCCTCTTATCAAGTGATCCAGATTGTTCTGGATGACTGCTCTGATCTCTTCGCTATTTACCGTTCTGCCAGTCCTTGTGTCATCCATAAGTTTTATCAGCAATAATTTTATATTTACTTCCAGACCTGTGATGAAAATGTTGAATAGCATCTGTCCTGCAACAACCCCTTGTGAGACCCCATTAGAAATACCCCCGTTTGATACCTCACTGACAACTACTTTTGAGACCTGTCAGCCAGTTCTTAATCCATTACTTATGGTCTTCATTGATACTATATAGTGCTAAATTTTAATCAGAATGTTGTGCAGGTCTGTCTATTTTGTCTTGATAACTTTTATCAACCAAACTCTTGTAATCTCATCAAATAATGAAATCAGGTTTGTTTTGTAAGATCTCCTCCATAAAACAATGTTGACTGGCATTAATTACATCCCTATCCTTTAGTTCTTTATCAATTGAATTTATCAGCTTTTCCATTATTGTGCCTAGGATTGATGTCAGGCTTCTGCACTCCTCTGTGCTATTGGATGCCAAATCACCATTGTGGCAAAACAGGCCACTTCTATCTATGACTTGTCAGAAGACGGAGCTTCTTCCTATAAGGCATAGACCTGGCTATGGCAGTCCATGCATTCATGACCAACTTACTTGATTTTTTGCAACTCCTGTGTTCCAGTGAAGACACAGATGCTCTGAAAATGCACCAACTTCTCCAAAATGCAACCATCACTCAGCCACATGGGTTACCCCATTGCCTTGGTGCTCCACTCCATGTGCAGCCTTCTTATTCCATGCAGAGTTCATTCACGTTTCCTGATACTCAGAGCCTTCCAGGGGATTGGCCCAGCTACCTGAGAGGTCATCTGTCTCTCTGCGGTATAACTTCCCATGATAATTATGTTCCACAAGAACAATCACACTATTTAAAATTGTAGGATTTTAATTGAACATTGGTATAAATAGTATATGTGGAAGCAACAGAATCTCTGTTCTTGTGTTTTCCGTTTTAAGTTGAGCAAGACAGTACAGCTTGTACTGCCTTCCCCTAAACTGTTTACCTGACGACACACTGATGAAGAAGAAATGCATCCGATGGTTCCAGGCCTAATTTAAAATTAAAAAAGCCTTGTGGCTTTGAATATTTCTGTTCTCTCAAAAGAGTATCTAATAAATATTAATACCCCATTCCCCTAAATGGAATGATTCTTATAAGTAAAGTGCTAACAGTTTTGTTTGGCTCTATATAAGACGCAAGTACGGACAATTCCTACTCTGTAAACCTTGCAATATAAACAAGACAGATGTGGAATAAATAGTAAGCTTTGACGGGTGGACGACTTAGCATATTTTAAAGAGGTGCTATTGACTTGTGGACAGACTAGAAGAAGAAGGTTGTCTGGGGGGCCTGAACAGCCAGAACATTCAATGCATGTGGAGCATTTGGAAGAAGGTATGGAGATGGTGGTGGGGAAAACAGACAAATGGGACATTGACGCTGGCGGTATTGGTAGAGCAAAAGGGAGATTGTTGTGCCTATACAGTTTTTTTAAGAGTTGATACAGAGTGGTGCACTGAATAACCAACAATAGCATTCTTAAATACACCTCTACCTCGATATAACGTTGTCCTCGAGAGCCAAAAAAATCTTACATAGGTGAAATTGTACTTGCTTTGATCCGCCGGAGTGCGCAGCGCGCCCCCCCCTCTTAAACCTAAGTGCCTATGTTTTGCTTTTATTACTACTGTATTCAATGAAACATTTCCCTTCATTAAACATTAGGCCACATAAAATAACAGGGTTACCATATTTCAGCAAGCAAAAAAGAGGACGGGAGGAGCCCCGCCCCTGCCCCCCCACTTCCCGCCCCCCCAGAACTCCCAACCCTCCCTGCTCCTTGTCCCCTGACAGCCCCCCCCCAGAACTACCGACCCATCTAAACCCCTCTGCTCCCTGTCCCCTGACTGCTCCAATCCCTCTCCCCACTCCTGCCCCCTGACAAGCCCCCCCAGAACTCCCAAACACCCCCCCCCGCTTCTTGTCCCCTGACTGCCCCCTCCTGGGACCCCTGCTCCTAACTGCCCTCCAGAACCCCACCCCCTATTTATGTACAGGCGTGACTACCTGCCCTTTCCTGGTTATTATACGCGGCCAGTCCGCATCCACATCCAGTAGTTAAAAAAACAACAACAAAAACTAATAATTTAAATTGGAATTTCATCCATTAATAAGTATTTATTATATAGTTAAAACCATTCTATTGAAGGACAGATATTAAATAACACTAAATATGTTAATGTTCAAAACAATATTAAAAATTTGAAAATTTAGAGCATGGAAACCAAAATAGCTAAAATTTAGTTTAAGCCTCCCTGTTCCTTGTCCCCTAACTGCCCCCCTCCTAACACCCCCCCCCCAAACTGCCCCCTAGGACCCTATCCCCTACCTGTATCCTGACTGCCCAAAACCTTCTCCACCCCCCCTCCAAAAAGCCCCCCCCGAACTCCCGACCCCATCCCTGTCTCTTGCCTGCCCCCTCCAAAATCTCCCTGCCCCTTCTCCTGCCCCCTGGCCCCCTTACCCTGCCACTCAGAACATGGTGTTGGGCTCTGTGCGGAGCCGGACACATGGCTGTGCTCCCCAGCGCAACACACAACCCGATCCCTGCCCCTGCACAGTGCTGCCGGAGTGGGGCGCTGGGCTGCAGGGGAGGAGGAGCTGCCGAGGCCCGATGCAAACGGCCCGGCCGGCCGGCTCAGAATGCAGTGAGGAAGGGGGGGGAGGGAGGAGGAGCTCTACAGCTGCGCCGGAGTCCAGCCTGGCAAGCTGCAGGGGGAAGGGCTCTGGCTGCCAGAGCCCCATGTGAGCGGCTGACTTTCCTGCAGCCCTCCCAGCCGCTCGCTCACTCTGCTCTGCATGGGGGGGGAAATCCCGGACATTTTTAGTGATTTACAAATTCCCCCCGGACGCTATTTTTAACACAAAAAGGAGGACATGTCCGGGTAAATCCGGACGAATGGTAATCCTAAATAACATGCACATATGTCGTGTAGAACCATCTAACATACAGATAGCTGTGGAGTCAAACGGACATTAGTATGTTATGAATATCAACTTCAGTTCCAATAGGGAAGAATTTTTTGTATGGTTTAATCTGTAAGTGCCCTGTTAGGTAGGTAGCTATACTTCCATGGAGCTCACTCTTTCAAGTCTTTTTATTAAAAAATGGAGAATGCTAGTTTAGATCTGACCAACAACTGGACTCAACACATTTAAGGAGACAAATGATATTTGAATACAAACTAGAGTATGTGATAGTCAAGTATCTCTTTTTATTTAAAAAATATTGTTTAAACTGATTAGCTCATACCTAAGACATTGTTTTGAAATTCTCAAATGAGCATGCGCTCAGGGCTTGAAGAATTTCCAACGTATACTTCTACGAAAAGCTGAATCTCAATATTCTCCTGTCCCATCCTAACTAGTCATAGATATTTAGTTTCCATTTACGCATCTTCATTTCCCCAGTAAATCAATCATGTCCCTCAGATGATCTGCTAATGATGTTTCCCTGCTCCATTAATGCTGACTCCAAATCACTTCTGCTTTTGAAAATCATTCCTCGCTTCTCCCCCCGTTGCCCCCTCCCTCCAAAAATAAAAGTTCTACTCCTTGCTCTGGCTCTCCCGGCACACAGGAGAGCCTTGGTTTCACATCTCCTCCTCAACCTGGGACCTCTGCTCCCCTCTCCCCCCTCCCATCCCATGAAAAGAACAGCAACCCAGCACCTGCTCTGCTCTGTCTTTGCCCTTTCACATCCTGTGAAAACGGTAGTGTCTTCAGCTGCTTTACACTCTCCTGGAAAAAGAATTAGCATTGCCTAAGCTATTATTCCATTCCTTCCTGTCATCACCCCCGGAGGAGAGCTTTAGTGCCCAGAAACATTTGGTGCTTTCCACACACCACTGTTGCCAACTCTCATGATTTTATGGATGTATCATGGTATTTGTTTTTCTTTAAAGCTTTAGCTCTGGAAGTCAGTTGACTTGCATGAGAATCTGTTTTTAATTTAAAAAAAAAAAAAAAAAGTTTCTAGCCCTCAAGTTTGCAGAGAAATGCTTTGAACGTGAATCAGTTGTAGTCTTAAAGGCTCATAAGCCAGTAGCTTAAAATAAAATTTTGATGTGTTTTTTTGTTTGTTTGATGGCTGACTCATTTTGAAGCTGTTGAGTTTGGTGATACTGGTAGAGACACAGGAAGACACAAGTGTCTACCTCAGCTTACCCCACTCGGATCACTTGCCGGGAATCTGTGCCTACTTACCCAAAATGACCAGGCAGGTGGGTTTTTAAAGCCCTTCATCTAAATGTGCTTTAAGAGACTGAAGTATTCAAATTTTTGGGGCTCGTACAGTGCGTGCTCCCATCCTAGGTGTGCCACAGATTTAAAGTGATAACACTGCACACACAAATGTACTTTCTGGTGATATGAGAGGTAAAGAAAAGGAAGTTCTGCATGGAGCCCTGACAATTCTCCCACCCTTCTTTCCTTAACCAGTCTCTCTAGCCACTGGCCTTCCAGTGGTGGATTGGACAAGATTCCCAGCTACACTGCTTCTTAAAGGGACTCTATCCACTTAAGTTACACATCTGACTGAAAAATTTTACCATATGATCAATAACACCAACGATTACTGTAACTGAAAGATTAGAGAGAAGAAAACACTTTTTTCGGTGGTTACTTTGTGCATTAGACAGTACTTTTTTTTAGTCAGTTTCATTATTTCCTCTATATAGACAGTTTCCCCTTTTGTTCTCTTGTGTGTATGTGGGGAGGTACCACTCAGTAGGAGGGAAGAGAAAAAAACATTAGAAATAGGAAAATGTGATTGTAAAACCACAACAATTGGCAGGAGGCTGTGGGCAGATATATCATCAAACTCCTTTTAACTAGCTTTGTTTTTCTTTAATTAACTAGAATTCAAGTTGATAACCTTTTAATTGTCCAAGATCGTGGCTGTTGCATGGTACTTCAGTGAGTGCCTGCCCAACACTCTTCAGCTCCTGCAGCCCTAGTGGGGCCAGAAATCACTGGGGTTTTGCCCCAAGTGGCAGTGCAGACACACTAGCTTTAGACCACTAGGTGGATCAGTCCTAATAGACACATGCATTGTATCTGCTAATCTTTTTTGGAAAGACTTCATATTACATAAATCACTTCAATATTTTATGTGAAAACTATTGGTACTCGTTAACACAATTTAAAATAACGTTATTTAGAAGAGGGAGCTAACTTGGTGCATGCTAAACCAGATCTATATTTTAAAGTATATTTTAGAGAGATTAGAAACTTCGTCTTCTTCACACCTACCATGCTTTCCCTTGTATACTGAAACAAAAACAATGGAATTTTCTTCATCTTTGATTTTTGAGTCACTTCCAGGAACTGTAACCAGAATAGATTTCCTGTTATGTAAATACTGTACTTTATTTATTCAAGATAGTTTGTCTTACGCAACTGAATGATACTCATTTATTGCAAGGAATTATGTTGTCTGATCTGGGGTCACTATTTGTGTCCAGTTGTTAGTAGATTTAAAAAATGTGGACTTCATTATTTTAGTTTTTTGTATTCTGACCAAATATTGACTTATCAGTATGATCTTCCCATTTTTTTCTGAAAAGGTATTGCCTGCTTGGTAGGATCCTGTTGATATTTGGGATGTTTCAGAATGCATGCTTGAAATATAAGTGTCTGTTTCATTCTAGTTGGCTCTGTTAAGTAATCCTTATGAATTTTCCCTTTGGTGATGAATAGTAATGTTACTATAATCAAGGGTCAGCCAACAATTCTAATGAACGTTTCCCAATTTCAGTGTTCATATTCTAGCAGCAGAGTTTGTCAAGTGGAAAACTGGTACTGTATATAAGATCTTTGCATCTCACTGAACAATTATGGGATTGAGATGCTTGTTGTGCATTTATGCACCTTAACTTTTTTTAAAGAATGTAAACAAATATGAGTGTCCTATTTGTTTTTCGTATTTTGAGGGGGGGAAAAAACAGTGAGGTACTTAACTTTAAAATAAGACCACTGTACATGCGTATTAATGACATTACAAACCAGTTGGGCCAAACATCCTTATCAAGACATGTATTTATTGTTCAGGTTAGGCCATATCTACTGTTATGAGCAATCTTGGTAAAACCAATAAATGCATCTCTTAAGTTATCTATATGCATGATAGACCACAGTATGTGTGGCTACCAAAAAAAGAATGCCATAATGTGTATGTTTCCACACATGGTAGCAACTCTATGGACTTCGTTATATACTTTTTTTTTTTAAAAGACTAAAAAAAGGACAAAAAATAATTGTGTGGGTTTTTTTGGCTTGAATATTTTTAGTGGGTAGGAGGATTTTACATTGAAGTAAAAGCTAGAAACATAGTATGAGTAAGATTTATAAGTTCACTAGCTACTGCAGGTTAAAACTTAGACCATCCTTCCTTGTGTTTCAGCTGTCATTGAGGGAAAAGCTGTGTAATGTGGAGTGACTTTAAAGTATCAAGCTTTCAGCTGTATGTTGGTAACGAGAAGTATTTAGATAAGTTGTGCTTTTTAGATTAGTTTTGCTTCCATTTTCTTGACACCACTTCTCTGATGAGGGGCAAAATTATTTCTGTCCCAAAATGACTGTACGAGTCTTTAGTTCCTGATTAAAATATGTATCCTGCAAGTTCAGCTTTTTGTGAATTGGAAGTTTTGTATCCTGTTGCAAAATTTCTAGCGTTCATTTGACAAAGTTCTATCAAAATAGTTAGTGTTTTGCAGAAGTAAATGCTAAAATCAAAAAGACTCTCTTCCATTCTCCACCAGTATCTCCAGGCAGATAGTTTCCTCTAAATTGTTTTTCTTTGAATGAATCTTTCCATACATTGTTTAAAGAAAGTTTGAGCTAAATAGTATTGTCTGGTTTTGAGTTATGAGTGTGTAGGAAGGGGATGTGGAGGTGGAGGGAAATAGCTTATTTTTTTTTTTTTTTAAACAATAGGAAATTTGTCACTTGTATAACAACGCAAAACTGGCATGACAACTGGCCTCAGTGAGGAATGCGAATCAAGACAAATTTAGAAAAAGATTTTGAATCTTTGAAAGTGAATAGCAGTTAGTTATGTGTTTGTGTGTGCAAACACAGAACTGTATAATCTGATAACTAGCCTTGGGATAAAAATTGCTAATTTTGTTCCAATTTAGCATAAATTACATATTGTATATTTATGCACCTGGGAGAAGGTTTGCAGCTGGGGGAACTCTGATCTTCCATATAGTGGAAGGAAGGATTTGGCCAGCATCTGAACTCTCAATGGGGTCAAAGGATGTAGTTCCACAGCGCTTGGACTCCTTTGCATGTTCAGTGGAGGCGTCAGCTGAGCTGGTGGAGTCCTACTGCTAGTTCCATGGAAGAGCCAGTTGTCTAGATGAAATGTACCTTATCTGTACTCTGCAGTTCTTACAGGAATGATACCAGTGCACAGTTACTCCTAGATAGTAATATGGTTTCATAAGAACTGTGTCAATGTCTGAATGTACGTCCGAGAACTTTGCACTGATACGGTTTGATGAAGTTCAGACTTCATTTATTACCTGGATGCTCTAAGGATTTCTGGAACTCTTCCTCTTTCTACTCTCCTTTATCTTACAAAGATATTCCATCCTAGTCCCTGTGGAAAAATAAACACATTTCATCCAAAACGTTTTTGGGGCAGATCCTCAGCTGGTGAAAATTGAAAGCAGTGGAGCCATGAGAACACCAGCTGAGTCTGTCCTTTTTTTTTGTTTCGAGTAAAAGTTGATAAATGAATAATGTAGATGGAAATTCTCGGAGTGAAATTAATGTTGCTGTAGAAACTTTACATGTTACATATACTATGTGGGTGGTGATGTGGTTGATTGGGTTTTTTCCCCATGTACTGTAATTTTAAACTTCTGATGTTCCCAGATACTTATACAGATACTGTGTATTTCATGGTATGCACTTCAGAAAATAACACAATGCCCTTGATCCTACACAATGCTCAGTGCAAGAATCTGCTCATGTGGAGTTATTGCAGGATTAGGGCCTAAAGCATTAAATCACGCACTTTACAACAGCATTAACCCCTCCCCCCTGAAAATATTGCATATATGCAGTATGGCAGAGTGAAGAGCCCTACAGCAATGTTAATCCATATTTATTGCCCATATGTAGTAGTTCCTGTTAAACCGATACCATGGAATGTTCCTTTTAACTGAATGTATACTACAAAATAGACAGGGGGTTGTCCAGTGTGGAAGAGTTCACAAGGTACAGTCCCTATAATTGTGTTAAGTGTACTAATTTTTGCTACCTTAGCTTCTCAAGCTTAACGTTGCATAAATGTGAGTGTATAAAGACTTCATACATACAATTTTATGTTCAAAAAAAATTCAGCTTTTGAGCATAACATAAATATAGTCTAATAAGGCGTGTGTATGTACATGTACATGTACATGTGTGTGTATGTGTGTATATAATGTAATTACAAATAATATAGCATTAAGGGTTGAAATGGTAGTTCAAAAGTCAGAAAATTCCAACGAGAACCTTAACTTTGCCCCCTTCGCATATTCATTAAGTGAGTTATTACATGATCACACAACTAAATAAATAGAAATTATGAAATATTTCTTCAGAAAATGAGTTATTCCAGTCTGGCATACAAAAGATGCTCTTTTCTCAGAGTTTGCTGTAATTTGGTCCAGGTTGGTATATATGACCTCTGAGAGCAGAACCACCAATGATACTTTGGCATATACATAGAAGTTCTAGAAAGCAAAGTGACAGTTCTCAGTACAGTGTGTGATATTCATGGGTTCTTTGGACCTTCACCAGGTCTTTCATTGTGGCTTGCCACTTTAAACATTGCTATCTTTCAATTCTTCTTTACAAAATGGTTGCACAACTCTATGCTCCATTCATAGATTCATTGTCATATATGTTAGAATGTAACAAATACAAAACAGTCTTAAGACTGTGAACTTAACTGGACTTCTTAAACAATGAATATTCAGCAGCTTATGCTGATTGCATGTGTTTGTTGTTGTGGGGTTTTACCCTTGCCTTTTCGTTTTCTATAATATGCCATTGTGATCTGGAACTTTGCCAGGTACAGTATATAAAGAATGCTTAGAACCTGGCAGCAGTGACAGTCGCACTAGCCTTGTATAAGTGTCTTGCCGTGCATGCCATGCACGTTTGTGATGCTGTGAGGTTTGTGGCATGCATGAGTTGCACTGATCTGCCTCACTGCAGAAATGAGTTTGCCACATTGTTTTGAAAACTGCTATGCAGTCTCTTCTTCCCTCCTGCTTTTGTTTTTCTTGTTCACTGAGCACTTCTTATTTTAAGGTGGACTCTTTGGCACCTGTTGCTCAGACTGGTAATCTGGAAAACCTTAGCCAGTCACCTCCTTCAACTCCTCCTACAAGACAGGTAAAAAACAAAACAACCCCCACCCTCCCCATCCTATTACCATGTAAGAATACTTGACCCCTTTCCCCCACACACAATTTTTCTTTTAATCTTCACCATTACATGAATCCGTATAACTCCACGGACAAAGAAGTGGGAGCAGAACAGAAGGCATTCTGTCCTGCACTGGACTAGCTCAGTTCCCATCCTATCAGTCATTTTCCTGCTCATACAGGAAGCAAGGATACTCCGCCACGTCTGTCTTTCTTCCCAGAAGACATTTTCCATCAAATGAAGGAAGGAAGGAAGCTCTCAAGAGGGAAACTGTAGCCTGGGACAGGGGCTCAGAATCTCAGTAGTCAGTCCCATTCCCTCATAGGAGGCAACTGAGCTTTTTCCTCCTGCATTCTCACCTTTTTCTATCCCTCTGAGTGTATCACTTTCCGGATCTACCTGAGCTTGTCTCTGACAATGTGGAGATGATCCCTCCTGACCCTCATCCTTTTTGGCAGGCCACTCAATGTAATATTTTTCTTTCCCGACTGTTCTGCATCAGAGGTTAGATTTCCTGTGCCACCCACTCTCACTGGGTTCTTTACTCTCCGTTCTGTCAGTCTTCCCACTACTGAGCTGATCACTGTCAATCAGCTGAGCAGTGTACAAGCAAATGAGTATTATGCAAGCAGTTCTTTCCTAGGTGCTGCATACATAATACTCTCTTGGTGGCTGGTTTTCCCAAATTATTGGTCCCAGTATAGGCACTCCTTTTTTAGTCAGCATCTCCGATGCTCCATTGTGACCTGGAGTGTGTGTCCGTCCCTGCCTATGCATGTACCAAATAACCAAAGATGCAAGAACAAATTCAGATTCCACAAATTGCAGATGATTTCCCTTAGTTTGAATGAGAGCAACAATGTGTCAAATCCGGGCCATACAAGAACAGGAGGACTCCAGTAACCTAGCAGTTTCCCCTGAGAGAGTTCTTCTCAGATCAGTTCTCTGTGCGTTTGGAAATCCTCATTGGCCAGAAAAAGCTTATTATGTTCAGAAGAGCACCAGATCCAGCTCTCTGCATGATGCTGACCCGGCATGGAGCCAAATAGATGGCATTTTTTCTGTCTCAAAAGGCTTTCTATCACAAGTATTCAGTTCTCCTAAGAGGCACACTTTTTCCCCTGGATAGATTCTTAGCTGGTTACCTTATATGCAAACTGATCCCTACTGATTTGAGGTCTGGTTTCATCATCTAACATTTGCAGAAATTTCATTAGCATATAGCCTATTTAAATGTGTGTGCCTCTCTCTGTAAAGTAGGTACTTACATGGCCCTCATCCTCCTAGGTTCTGAGCATCTCCCAAGTATTGCAATGGTTCCCTAATGTAGACGGGATTTGTGTAAGTGAAGAAATTTTTACGGAACGCTAAAGCCAATAACTGAGTTCTACATTCGGTCCTGAAAGTGGTGAGGTCCATGGTCATTCTTGGCTTTTGTGGGAATGAGTTCCACAGTCTAGGTCCAGTTCCTTTCAATCTCCTGCACTTGTAAGCCTCCCTGTGTTGATAGACTGTTTCTTTGTTCTGGTGGACGTTAGCTGTTCTGGGAGGTGCTGGTTGAGGGGAAGAGGTGATACCATAGGTACTATAACTATTCACAGTTCTCATGGAAGGTTTGAGTATCAAAGCAGAGCCCTTTAACTAGACTGTGTGCATTAATTGATGGAGCTAGGGCAGAGCTCAGAGCACTGGGTTGAGGTGTTCACAGCTATCTGGGCTGTTAAGTAGACTGGCTACTGCATTTTTTGCCAGCTGGAACTGTAGGGTGTGTGGCTTTGTTCATACGTATGAGTTGCAGTTAATGGAATTGGCATGTCATGAATGTGTGGATCACCGCCATTGCCAGCTCTGTGTTGCATAGGATGGAGTGCAATCTTGAAAGTGAGCAGTTTTATTAACATGTCTATTTTGGCATCCAGTAACATTGAGCAGCCTAAAAGGACTCCATGGCTGCAGGCTGAATTTTCTCCATGCATGAGGAATGCAGCTATTTGGAGCCATCATTTGAAATCTCAAATGAAAAAGTACCGGGCTAACTAGTAAAGTTGTGATGAATGAATGACAGCCTCATACAAGTTTTAAAAATCTTTCCAGAATCCCTGCCCAAACTGGCCTATACATAAATCCTCGGGATTAGATGTCTGAAAAGTTTCAACTTCTAAAGTTCAGCTGTTCTGATGCATATTTATTCAAAAAAGTCTTTTGTATTCTTTCCGTGCTTGAGATAAAATATTTCAATCTCTCAGAACTCAAACAGTGAAGCAGATTTTGCTCAGACCTTGCAGAAGAAGAAACTTACTTTTAAGCTGTGACCAAGCATGGAAGACTTCAGCTGGGGAAAAGGGGGTGGGGGGTGGAGGGGAGAGAAAAGTGTGTATGTGTGTTTAAATATAAATTTATGATCATGATAAAAACTCTGCAAGGGGAGAGGGTGGCCAGGAAGAAGTTGACTGTTTTGTAATGGAGATCTTAATGAAATCTTACAGCATTTGCTATGGTAGAATGCTCTAGGTAGTCCGTATTCTAGTATGATAGAAATTCATTGCTGGGGATTGTCCAGTTGGGATGCTACTGTGTGACAGAAGTGTTGCATTCGCTGCTTTGCAGAGTCTATGCAAAATGCAAGGATTTCTGCTCTAATTCTGAATTGGCTTTTTTCTCTTTGTCAGAAAATAAACATGACTGTCAGGTTGTTTTTTGCCCTTTACCTGTAATATCTCTAGTAGAGTGCTCCTCTTTGCACACAAGTAAACATTTACCTATTTTTCTCAAAGTACAAAACGCAGAGGAAAATTTGTATTGTTCCTCTCTTAAATATTTGATCATTGGTTTAGTGAAATAAAGGTAGCAAACACCGATACAGGAGTTGACAGAATAAAATCTCACATAAAAATGTCAAGTCTTGGATTTTTCTTTGATCTGCACATACTTTCAGGATGACTGGAGATAACTGCAGTGGATAAGAATGCTTTAGAAAATTGTTAGAACCAATAATTTATTGACTTCACTTTGAGTAGTTAAGGCAATACTGTTTTCAGTGATGTCCCAATGTTACCATCAGTGGAAAGTTAATCATAATCCATCTAGATATTTATAGGTCCTCATACCTGTAGTATGAGCATCTGAGATTTGCCTTGGTTGGGTTATGAAGTCATTGCCAAGTGCTGAACACAGAAAACTTGTAGTCCTTTTTATTTTCCTTAAATTAAAAAAATTTTGCGCTCTCCAGTGATGAAGATTTAGGATGCATTTCTCCTGGTTTCTTCAGCAGTTTTTTTTATTATTTTTCTTTTTTATTTATGTTATAGGTCAACAGTGCCCAAGACCCCTGGTCAAACTGGAAATCTGGAAACGTGGACAATGCAAATTCTGGTGATGGCTGGGCAACCAAACCTGAAAGTGCAGGGGGGCAGAAAAACACCACTTCGAACAACTGGGAGGGAGCAGCACAATTTGGGCACCCACAGGCCTATCAAGGCCCAGGTCAGCTAAATGCTCCCATGAATGATTTGTTCAGTCTCTAAATAATCTGGACCAGAATGTTGGTATGAATGAGGATCACTGTACAGTAGTGTCCCTTTTCTATACTGTGAAAAGTTTATAAACATAACAAACATTCACATGGTAGGACAGGGTAGGCACATTACTCAATGATGAGGGAAAGACAATTGCAGAAAATGTTGCAATGGCCAAAGTATTAAATACCATTTTTGTTTGTTTCCACCAGAAAGGTTAGCAGTGATGGGACCACTAACATAACATAACATAGCAGATGCATGGAATGAAAATTTTTCACTCCATGCATCTGATGAAGTGGGTTTTTTACCCACAAAAGCTTATGCCCAAATAAATCTTAGTCTTTATGGTGCCACTGGACTCCTCGTTTTTGTGGATACAGACTAACACAGCTACCCCTCTGATCAGTGATGAGCTGCCAAAATCTTAACAACTGGTTCCCTACCAGGTCTTCAGCGGCACTTTGCCGGTGGGTCCTTCACTCACTCTGGGTCTTCGGCGGCACTTTGGCAGCGGGTCCTTTGGTGCCGCCGAAGACCCGGAGCAAGTGAAGGACCCACCGCTGAAGACTCGGAGCACCGCCCGGTGAGTACAAGCCCCACGTGTTCGGTGGCTGGTTTTTTTTTAGTCATCCCTGCCAGGGCCCTGTCAAAACTGTTTGTTTGTTTGAATCAGGCCCTGCAGTTCCTAAAGCTGGCCCTGCACATCCGGGTTGCAAAATTGTATCGGGGGCCAGATAGGGAAGGCTGTGCATCCCAAAAGAGCCTGTCTCCCCCGACCGTCCCCCCCCAGAACCCGCAACCCATCAATGCCCCCTGCTCCTTGTCCCCTGACCACCCCCTCTCGAGACACCCCCACCCCAGGATCCTACTCCCTACCCAACTCGCCTCACTCCCTGTCCCCTGACTGCCTTGACCCCATCCATCACCACCCCGACAGACCCCCGGAACTCCCACCCCGTTCCCCATCCCCTGACTGCCTGCTCCAAAACCTTTGCCTGCTCCAACTGCTCCCTGCCCCTTATCCAACCCCTCCTCCCAGCCCCGGTCTGGCCCCCTTACCATGCTGCTCAGGGCAGTGTGTATGGATGCCGCGTGGCCTCTGGAGCTTGCAGCCCCAGCGCCTTACCCTGCCACTTTGAGCGGCAGGAGCTGCAGAGCTGCCCAGGAGCGGTCCAGAGCGCTGGCGCCGGCGGCTCAGCCCGCTGAGGCTCTGTGAGAGGGGGGAAGCTGGGGAGCCTCCCCAGCCGGGAGCTCAGGCGGGCCCACAGGTTGGAGTTTGCCCACCCCTTTAACAACTGGTTCTAAACCGGCTTCTAAATTTAACAACCGGGTTGCGTGAACCGGCTCCAACTCACCACTGCCTCTGATGCTCACTCATATATTGAACATCCGTGTAAATGATAGGATCTGAGGCTAAAATAGGGAAAGAACAAGTTAGATGTCTAAGTTGGCAGAGTCTGATGAGATACCCCCTAGAATACTTAAGGAACTGGCTGAAGAGATTTCTGAGCCGTTAGTGATTATATTGAGAACTCGTGGAGGATTGGAGAGATCCCAGAAGACTGGAAAAAGAGCAAAAGTAGTACCCATCTATAAAAATGGGAATAAGGACAACACAGGAAATTATAGACCAGTCATCTTAATTTCAGTACCTGGAAAGATAATGGAGCAAATAAAACAATCCATTTGTAAGCACCTAGAAGAAAAGGTGATAACATCAACATGGACTTGTCCAGAACAAATCATGTCAAACCAACCTAATATCCTTCTTTGACAGGGTAAAAAGCCTTGTGGATGGGAGAAAGCAGTAGCTTGACCATAGTAAGGCTTTTGATACTGTGTCTCATGACCACCTCATAAGCAAACTGGTAAATGTAGCCTAGAGGAACATTCTATAAGATGGGTGCACAACTGGTTGGAAAACTGTACTCAGAGAGTAATCGTCAATGGTTCACAGTCCAGCTGGAAGGGCATATGGGGGAGGAGGATCTGTCCTGGGTTTGGTTCTATTCAATATCTTCATAAATTATTTGGATAATGGCATGGAGAGTACACTTAAAGTTTGTAGATGATACCAAGTTGGGAGGGTTGCTTTAGAGGATAGGATTAAGATTCTAAATGATCTTGACAAATTGGAGAAATGGTCTGAAATAAATAGAATGAAATTCAATAAGGACAAAAGCACAGTATTACACATAAGAAGGAATAATCGGTATAACATATACAAAATGTGAAATGACTGTCTAGGAAGGAGGACTGGAGAAAAAGATCTGGGGGTTATAGTGGATCACAAACTAAATACGAGGAGTCAATAAAATATTGTTGCAAAAAAGTGAACATCATTCTGGGATGTATTAGGAGGAGTGTTGTAAGCAAGACACAAGAAGTAATTCTTCCACTCTACTAAACCCTAAGGGCTCAACTGGAGCACTGTGTCCAGTTGTGGGCACCACACTTTTGGAATGATGTGGACAAATCGGAGAATCTCTAGAGGAGAGCAACAAAAACGAGTAAAGGTCTAGAAAGCATGTCTTACAAAGAAAGATTGAAAAAAATGGCAGTAGTCTGGAGAAGAGAGGACCAAGGGGGGGATGTGATAAGTCTTCAAGTATGTAAAAGGTTGTTAAAAAGAGGAGGCTGATAAGTTCTTTGTCAGCTGAGGATAGGACAAGAAGCAATGGGCTTCAGTTGCAGCAAGGGAGATTTAGGTTAGACGTTAGGAAGAAATTCTTAACTGTAAGGCAGTTAATACTGGAACAAATTACCAAAGGAGGTTGTGGGATCTCTGTAATTGGAAGTTTTTAAGAGCAGGTTAGACAAACACCTGTCAGGGATGGTCTAGATAATACTTAGTCCTGCCTTAGTGCAGTGGACTGGCCAAGATGACTTACCAAGGTCCCTTCCAGTCCTATGATTCTAATTCTATGGAGAAAAGTGGTGGACTCCTAAAATACTTCCTATAAAATGGCAATGATCTACATCAGTCCACCCTTTCAGAACTGCATGAAGAATTAGCAGGTAAGAGCCATGAGTGTTAAGAACAGAATCCTAGATATGTTGTTCAGCTCACATAGCTCTAACTTTTTGGGCAACATACAACTTTAAATCTGTGTGTTCCTGTTTCTGCCAACGCAAGGCCAGTAATACAAACACTCTATTTTTAAGCATTGCAGCCAGTATTTCAAAGAACTTTCTAGTCTTTTTAACACTGGAAGTCTAGATGAAGAGAGAGATTTATATTTGGGACATATTAGCTGGGAAAGTGTCAATTAAGTGCCCAATTAAAGAAAATACTGGTTCATTAAGGCAATCTATTTAATAGATTTGTTTTATTTGGATGTCTAGGTTTTATGGGATACATTTTAAATGAGGAGTCAAAAAACATTGAGCTGAATTAGTTCTCAATTTTTTCTTTTGAATATGGGGGGTGGGAGAGGAAGATCTTTGGCTCAGCAAAGTAGTAATACTTTTTTTTTTTTTTTTATCGCTTTACCCTTCTCCTACTTTAGCGGCTGCTGATGACGACGATTGGGATGATGACTGGGATGACCCAAAATCAACGGCACCATCTTACCTTGGCTATAAGGAGAGTGAGTCTTCTGAGGCAGGGGGCCCACAGCGTGGAAATACTCGTGCAGCTGCAATGAAATTACCACTTAACAAGTAATGATCAGCAAACTGGGAAAAACAATGTTAGAAATCAGAAGAAATTAAATATTGGGGCAGAGTTAAGATTGTAAAAGTTTATTTGAATAGGAATTTTTCCCCCTCACACGATTCACGCTGTCCTTCCACTTAAATGTGCAGTGTATGTAGTAGATATACAGATGTCACAAATTCAGCATTATCACTTCACAGCTGGAGCATGTAGAGAAAGATAGAGGCTACCTGAAACATATGACACAGGCATGTGTCTCTGGTGTGGTGTTTGTAGCCAATTGACTCATGAGTTTTTCCAGGATACTTATTGCCTTTCTAAACTTAAGGCCTGGTCTACCCCTAAAACTTTGGTTGACCTAACTCTGTCGTTCAGGGGTCTGACCCCTGAGGGACATAGGTAAGCCAACCTAAGTGCTGGTATAGACAAAGCTAGGTTGACAGAAGAATTCTTCCATCCCCCAAGCTACTGCCTCTTGGGCGGGTGGTGAATTTATCACAGTGATGGAAATACCCCTGGCATCACTGTTGCAAGTGTCTGCACTACAAATGCTACAATGGTGTAGCTGAAGTGTCGCAGCTGTGCCAGTATAGTGCTTGTAATATAGACATACCCTATAAAGCTTTTAATTTAGTTGTTTAATTAGTGATCTTGGCAGGTGAGGTTTCTTATCCACGGAACAGGATTGACTGTGCATGGTGCTCCAGAGTGGTGTCGTCTTGGACTCCAACTCTGACCTGAAAAGATTACTTCCAGGGATGGAAGTAGTTCAGTTTTTGGCTCTGCTGTGGCAACTGCCATCTCAACAAGGGTTCCAGTTGTGGTGATATTGCAATATTGGTTCATTAGGAATCAGAGTGAAACTAGAAACTCATCTTACACTGTCTGCTGAACAGCCATCAGTTGTTGCTGATATAGGGGTCAGCTTTAACAACCTAGAGCTGAAAGGCTGTATTACCCCATAATCTTCTGAACCTTCGATCCCCCCTCTGTTCCTTTTTTCTCTTTAAGATATGAAATCAAATACAATCAATTCCACTGTACAACTCTCTGAACTGGTTTTCAAGAGCACAGAAGTCCCTTTCCCCCTGCCTACTTTTGAAAGATCTCTTCCCCTCCCCATCACTGCTTAAAAGGAACTACTGGGGCTCAGCCCTGCAGCCTTCAATAGAATGAGCCAAATGTTGTTCCCAGTTATGCCAAATTGGCACTGATGTAACTCCAGTGGAGTCATTGGAATACATCCGTAATTGGTGCAACTCTATTGACTCCAGTGGATATATGCCAAATTGATACCAGTATAACTGGGAGCAGAATTTGACCTGGCATCTTGTCATAATTTAATAACCCCTTTCAGCCATGAGCCATGGCCTTTGTGGTTTAAATGTGGGAGGAAAAATAAAATCTAATGAACGTTGCAGAGGTCTCAATTTTTTAAACAGTCTTTAAATATCTTAATTTTAAAACTTTTGAAAGATATTAACACATTGCAGGTTTTAAAGTCTAAGGATGTGTCTACACTGCAATGTAAGCCTGTTGGTTCCTGGGCCTAGTGTGACCAGAAATTCCCGACTTTTATAAGAACATTCCCGATATTCAGAGCTTTTTCTTATATAGGCCCCTGTTACTCCCCACCCCATCCCAGTTTTTCACACTTGCTATCTAGTCACCCTTTGGTCAGCATGATTTGTGCGTAGACCGAAGGGGGGTTAGGCTTGAGCCTGAGTTTGAACCCTGGTATTACATTACAGTGTAGACACCTTACGTGGTGTGGTGCTGGGGAAGAGGCAAAAAAGACTTTTGCAGAACTGTGGCCACTCCGCTTTCACTCCTGTTAATGTAGAAATGGATGTTGCATTATCCTTTAACCTGTTTTCTGTGTCGCAAGGGATTTTTTTTAACTTATAAGTTTAAAATATTTTATTTTGTTCTTGGCATCCTGATGTCAGTTTCCTTGGGAATAGCAGCAACAACAAAACTCTTCCTGTTTTTAAGCTCTCCAAAGATCTTTCGTAATGTAATTAACAAAAAAAAATAAATGTCCAGGGAAAATGGGAAATACTTGAATAGTAAATATTTTTAAATGTAAATTAATAGTATATTTTAGTGTTCTCATCCCTTTGAAAGGTCTTTTTTTATACACAGTTACCCGTCATTTCTATGTCTTTGTTTGTGTCTATGCTATCATGCTTATTTGAGTCATGCACTTTATCAATGAGTATTGCATATCTGGGATACTCTCCTTTTTTTAGTTTTGGTTTTAAATCTAAATAAGACTAGCTTCCTTTAACTTTTAGGCTAATAACCAGAACTTTATAAGACAGTTTGACCAAATGGCAGCATAACCCTCTAACAGAAAAAACAATACTCCTAAAGAACAGATTCATTGTCTCTTGCTAGCCCTTAATTTTCTTTACATGTTCATAATAGATAAGTTAGAACAGCGAGGGTGGTTTTTTTTTTTTTTTTTTTTTTTTTTTGGGTGTTTTTTTTAAGTAATGTAAGTGCAGTGTCTGGCTTTCAGACACAGTTCCTTCAGTTGTCACTTCATTCTTTTTGAACTTAGATTTGGTTATGTGTTTCTTTATCATATTTATCCATTATTCTTAATAGCTATAACCAGAATGGTTATTTAAAGTAAATCAGATTGAGCACAAGACTTCTGCAATCAATGACAAAGGTCCCAATCTGGCAAATACAAAATTAATGTTCCTCATATGAGAAGTCCCATTGACTTCAGTGAGCCTGCTCACATGCATAAAGCCATGTATATGTATAAACGTTGGTAGGATTGGGGCCTTTATCACTGTACTGCAAGAGGGACAGTTTGTTGAGTAACTGTTTTTGATTCTTTGGATTTCTACCTTTTGAAAATACTGAGCTCAAATCTATAACCCTTCTTCATGTGAAAATCCTTGCTCAAGCAAGTAGTTTCAGTGACTTTAATGAATGAATACTTGCTTGAATGTGTGTTGGAGAATCAGGCCTGTTATTACAGGAAGTCTAATTTTTATTTACTTTTCCGATTTAAAGTTAGTCCACATTTTAAAACAGGATGAAATCTCATCTAGGGTCAAATAGAATATTACCCCTGGAATAATAAATAGGTATAAGTGGATAAGCTTCTATCACTGGCTTTGAGAAGTAGTTACAATTGAATATCAGTGGAATAGAAAACAGACACAGAATAATGGCCCCTGTTATGTAGCTAGTAGTACAAGCCCTGCATTTTCAAAGCAGGCGGCACTTTGGTCCTGTCCTGTGACAGTGTTCTTTTACAATGATGTTATTTCTGTTAATGCAGATTTCACTGTTGTATACTACAACTTATTTAAAAATCCAGCATCGCCACAAACAAAGCCCCCTATTTTAGGGACATTCCAAACTAATTTGTGAATTTAAGTCACACTTCACCGGTATTGTTGCTCCATGCAAACAGCAGCTGCTTGGCAGCACTTCAAGGAGCCAACTTTTTTTGGTCCAGTCATTTCATTGAAAAGACAGAGGAAATTGGTTGTTTTTTGTAATGTAAACTTTGATTTGAGGGCCCAATAACTTCACTTATTAATTGTTAGTGAATAAAACATGTGAGCCTCACATTTATGTCATATCCAGAACTACTAGATAAAATTATAACATTGTAGTTCATAGTAAATCGTTATTACTGTTTATCAGATTAAACTGATGTGAATTCAAATCATTTTAGCTGTTGAGTGATGATGTAATAGAATGGGAGTTGCTGTTAACTATTCCACTGTCCTACTTCTTCTGATTGGCTTTGAGTACCAGACCTATTGTGCAGTTCAGCCAATCAGAAACCAGCTTAGTATCCTGTACTTTCATGAATAAAGATGATTACTCAACAGGTGAAGCTTGACTGGTTTTTTTCCAGTGAATAATTAGCCATCAAAGCAATCTGTGATTAGCACAGATTTCATTTAGTGTAATTAGGCTATCAGGAATAATGAGTTTTTAAAAACATGGCAGGAAATTGTGAACCTGTCAAAGAAGGGATTATGAAAAAGAAATTCAGTCGCTTTATTTCTTTGATTAGATTCCCTGGATTTGCAAAACCTGGAATGGAACAATATCTGTTGGCAAAGCAGCTAGTAAAACCCAAAGAGAAAATTTCCATAATTGTAAGTTGTTTTTTTTCCTTATCCGAATTATTTTTAAGACATGTTGAGGCTAAAAGAGGAACTACTGAGGGAGACTAATACCAATGTGTAAGTAAAAGCTTAGTTTGGTAACCTAATGCCTCGGGTACGGTGGACACTGTTTTTTATGTATATTTTTTTATTTGGAGAGACTGTGCCATTAGGGCCTGATCTTGCCAAATGTTGAGAATCTCCAGTGCCACCCACCTGCCTCAATAGGTGGGAAACTTGATGGGGGCCATTGGTGATTGGGATAGCCGCAGCTAAATGGGGAGAAGAGCACCCACTGGTAGGATGCAGAGGTGGTTCCTTCCCCTCCAGAGTATCTAGCTATTCATTGGCCATCCAAAAGGAGGAAGGGTGCTGATTGGTTCCTTGCCCTCCCCTTCCATTAATTTAAACCTTAGTCTGGGCCATGTGGAGCCTCTTACTCTGTTCCTGCAGCCCATCCCCTGACCTCTTATTGATAGCTTTCAAGATGTGTTTTGAGGATGCTGCGGGTCTGACGGGCCAAAATGATATATGCCTTGGGACTTTTTTGCCTTCCTTGCAACATCGTGGAGGGACAACTAGGTTAATTAGGAATAGGATTTGTTAATTTGTGGCAGTACTTGGTAGGCATGTTAGTTTGCTGCAATTTACACCTAATTCCAGTGCAGTTAAAAGGCTAAATAAAAAGAAGAGTTCCCAGAAGTAAAAGACCTGGGATTTTGCTGATGGGCCTTGTACAGATGGGATAGGGGGAGACATTGTGGGCTGAGGTCCTCCCCCCTCTGAATATCCTCTGTCCCCCTACCGATGTGAGGGGTGGTGGTAAGACTCTGATGAGTGAGCGGAGTGCTGGGGGTAGGCTGAGGAGAATTTACCAGGGTTGTGAGAATGAGTAACAAAGCAGATAGCGCACCTCCCCATGTTAAGTTTAATAAAGTTGCAGCCTGCTGCTTAAAATCCATCCCTGTGTTTGTCCTCATTCATTGCAGTGTCCAGATTAACTCCCTTTGATTTTGATGGGAATTGCAGATGCTCAGCAGCCTTTCTCAGGATCAGGCTCTTAATTCCTTGCTTCTTTGATTGTGATAATTTTTCCAGTGTTCTTGTAATGCTGCTTACAATGTAGTCTGCTTGGCTGTGCAATATGTAAATGGGTCTAACATATAGGTAACATAAAGCCCAGTCTGCAAACCCTCACTTGTGCAACTATTCCCATCAAATACAGTGGGAATACTTACGTAACGGTTTAGACAATCAAAATACCTTCAAATTACTCAGTGGAGAGAGTTGGGCATTTCTGGTGAAAAGTCAAGGGCAACATCTTCCAGTAGTAGCCTTTGTTCATTATCAGCTATTCTAGGTACATTGCTTGCTATAAGAAAAACACCTTATGCTATTCAAAATTTTAAACAATATTTCTAAAAGCCATTTCAGTTACATTATGCACCTCTGATTAGATTGATAAATGAGAGGTAGTGGACTTTGCAAGAGTCTAAGGGCCCCGCTTTAACTAGCCCTGAATGCCTCCTGCAAGCTGCTGTGCTCCCTTAAATATCAGTTTAGTCCCTGGATGCTTAGACCAACACCAGTTTCCATTGCTTTCTTGTCTGTTTACATTTATAAAATTAATATTTTTGTAACTTCTTGCAGATTGGCGATTATGGTCCTATGTGGGTTTATCCTACCTCTACGTTTGACTGTGTGGTGGCAGATCCCAAAAAAGGTTCCAAAATGTATGGCTTGAAGAGCTACATTGAATATCAGCTAACATGTACTGTAAGTGTGTGTGACACAGGACTTCATTCTGTATATAAAGGTGGGAAGGTGGTGGTGCTGCCGGGGGGGCTACGATAGCAAAGAATAGCAGATCTTTTAAGGAAAAGTTACTTTTTCCCAATTGGTAACTGTACTATGTTATGAATAGCTAATGTTTTCATCATTGTTTCCTTTAGGCACTGTATTTAAATAAAAACAAGGAGGAGTCCTTGTGGCACCTTAGAGACTAACAAATTTATTTGGGCATAAGCTTTCGTGGGCAGCCTACAAAAGCTTATGCCCAAATAAATTTGTTAGTCTCTAAGGTGCCACAAGGACTCCTTGTTGTTTTTGCTGATACAGACTAATAGGGCTACCCCTCTGAAACCTGTTTTTAAATAGTAACTATTTTGAGACTTTGGGCTAAAGCTTTACTCAAGCTAGTTGGTCACATTAACCGTTTGTTGGTGACTTTACTTTAATTTTTTAAAGGATCCATCAAAAGTCACAATTTTCTTTTGCCTGTTCCACAGAACACTAATCGATCTGTCAACCACAGATATAAACACTTTGATTGGTTATATGAGCGTCTCCTGGTTAAATTTGGATTTGCCATTCCAATCCCATCTCTTCCCGACAAGCAAGTCACAGGTAAATGATTCCAGCTGTGAACTCAAAGAAAAAATCTCCCCTGATAGTGACAGTCTCCTTATTTCTCAATGGTGTTCAGGGTAATTCTTCTTTTGGGTATGGTGGCTTGATGATAGTCTGACTCATGGCATATGTCAATATCTGTTCAAATCTCAAATTTGATCCTTTTGCCACTGGGCTGGAAAACTAAGCACTACCGAGGGAGTGTGTTCAGTCTTGGTAGTGGAGAAGGTCTCATTATTCTGAAACAACCCCATGGGCAGTTTTGGGAGTGGCTCTAAGAGAACCTCCTCTTCATTTGTTCAGAGAGACCATTATCATGACAAAGGGGCCTTTCAGTTTGAAAGAGAAGAATAATAAAAGTGAAAATTGTGGGGGAGAGAGGAAGGATCCTCAGACCGAGAGTACACTGTTACTTTTCTGATCATAAGTAAAATGTTACATATGGGTCTTTTATAGTTCATTTCACACTTGCTGACAAAGGTCACACGAAAAGTGTTTTCTATCTATATGACCCTCTGCCCAGATTAAAAGAACAGGAGTACTTGTGGCACCTTAGAGACTAACCAATTTATTTGAGCATAAGCTTTCGTGGGCTACAGCCCACTTCATCGGATGCATAGAATGGAACATATAGTAAGGAGATATAGATATACACACACACACACACACACACACACACACACACACACACACACACACACACACACACANCACACACACACACACACACACACACACACACACACACACACACAGAGAGAGAGAGAGAACATGAAAAGGTGGGAGTTGTCCTACCAACTCTGAGGCTAATTAAGAGAGAACTTTTGTAGTGATAATCAAGATAGCCCATTACAGACAGTTTGACAAAAGGTGTGAGAATACTTAACATGGGGAAATAGATTCAATGTGTGTAATGGCTCAGCCATTCCCAGTCTCTATTCAAGCCTAACTTGATGGTGTCTAATTTGCATATTAATTCAAGTTCAGCAGTTTCTCATTGGAGTCTGTTTTTGAAGCTTTTCTGTTGCAAAATTGCCACCTTTAAGTCGGTTACTGAGTGACCAGAGAGGTTGAAGTGTTCTCCTACTGGTTTTTGAATGTTATGATTCCTGATGTCAGATTTGTGTCCATTTATTCTTTTGCATAGAGACTGTCCGGTGTGGCCAATGTACATAGCAGAGGGGCATTGCTGGCACATGATGGCATATATCACACTGGTAGATGTGCAGGTGAACGAGCCCCTGATGGCATGGTTGATGTGATTAGGTCCTATGATGATGTCACTTGAATAGATATGTGGACAGAGTTGGCATTGGGCTTTGTTGCAAGGATTGGTTCCTGGGTTAGTGTTTTTGTTCTGTGGTGTGAGGTTGCTGGTGAGTATTTGCTTCAGGTTGCGGGGCTGTCTGTAAGCGAGGACAGGTCTGTCTCCCAAGATCTGAGAGTGAGGGATCATCTTACAGGATAGGTTGTAGATCCTTGATGATGTGCTGGAGAGGTTTTAGTTGGGGGCTGAAGGTGATGGCTAGTGGCGTTCTGTTATTTTCTTTGTTGGGCTAAACAATAAAGGCTTGACATGAACCCTTTGAAGTCAATGGAAGCCTTGATTTCAATGGCTATTGGATTGGGCCCTCAGTGGTCTCAGCAGCTCAGTCATCACAGTCATGTGTAATCTCAGTATCTGTGCCTTTTTGTAGAATTCTGTGGCACGTTAACCAGGGATGTATTTGTTAACATGTGCGGTGAATTGTGCATTTAGTGGGAAGTGGAGACCTGTACTGGAAGAAAACGTGCAATTTCTGTTCATATTTAGTTAATACTGCTGCTTCCTCTCCCCCCCCCCCTCCTTTCTGGTGAGACTTTTACGCAGCTTTTTTTTTTTCTTTTAAATATAAAGGCAAGTCAAAAAGAAAAACACACACACACACACACACACACACAGGCATGCAGCCAACCATGTGGCTCTCTGTACCACTGAAAATGCAACAGCCTCTCTGTGTGTGAAGAAGAAAGTTGAGCATTGATGCAAATGCTGGGATAAATGCCGAGGAAACTGAAAAGTGAGGAAGTGATTTTGTTTTTGCTTAGCTAGCCTTATGCTTAGAATTCCACCAGTATTTTTATTTAAACACGTGCACGTGAACTAAAAAGAAACCCGAAGACCTGATGATGTGTCTCTAGCTTTCATTGTAATTGTATCATAAAAGACTCAAAAGAGAATCTGGCATCTCAGTTAACCTTTTGTCTTTGGTATTCTGTGAGCGAGGGTGATTTTCTTGATTTGTGCCAAGAAAGGGTATTTATTTCCTTTAGAAATTAGTTTAAATAAAACTTTCTTTTAAAATGGTAAATATCTTTCAGCATGCTCGGGCAGTTTCTTTCAGAGGACGGCTGGACAAAAAAAAAAAGCTATTCTAGACACTAGTCTGCGGAAAGCCTGCTACTATGCCAGCTGACTATTACTTTGTTTAGACGAGAACTGTAACAAGAATCCTGTTTTTGCTGGCTGTTATGGATTATGGATATGATTGGAAAGATTCCAAATAAGTTACCATTCATGTCTCCGTCCACTGACTCAGACACTACTGCAGCTTTAGTACAGCTGGATGACAAAGCAAGTTATAGTTATGGAATATGTTGTCTTTTCCTTCAGTCTTAAATTATTCTATTAATTGACTAGATGCCATTAAGTATGGACATAGTTTCCTATTGTTTTCAATAGTTCTGTACATGTCTACCAGTTAGTATTGCCAGCTCCTCTCCTTGTTTGTACCTCACTGCTTTCGTTTTCTGTGGGGATTTTAAGCTGCTGCCATAGCAACGGTCAGGTTTTTATATACATATATTTTTAAAGTGTACTCCTTCAAGGACTGTTATCTACATTGCTATGTGGATCAGAGCAGTTAATATGCTGTAACAATGCCTTATCCTTTTCAAATGTATACTATTCATTGTGTACTATGTTGGACTCCTCAAACGAATGAGTGTTTTTTCCCCAATTTTAACTATAAAATTATAATTTTTTTTAATGTTAATAAAACAAAGGTAATTATCAATACAGAATGGTGGAAATTACTCTTTATAAATAGCATTTCTTCAGTTACCTACTTTTAAAATGTAATAGAGTTTCAATGATATGTGCTAAATATCTCTGTAGTTACAAAGAGCTGGCACTTCATAAATGCCAAACTTTTCTATTCTTTTAGCTTCATCTTTTCCAGCTTATGTGGGGGAGGCGGGAATCTTGGTATGTTGGTGGATACAATATTTATAAATTTTGAACAAGTGAAAAGGTATTTTGTTGGTGGGTGTTGTCTTTTGTGCCCCTGCCTTCCATGTATGAACTTAACAGATGTTGGACCTTTCAAAAGCATTATAAACATGACATATTACCATGTTTAACAAATAAATGCTACTCCATTTTGTTTTTACACTTTCTTCAGAAATTGATATGTTTGTTATCTTTTGACTGGAGAACTGAATAGATTGCATTAATCAAAGGCCTGCAATTTGAGCATGCCTGTAAATTCTGTGTCTTGGGTCAACTAATTAACTATGTTCTCTGGAAAACATGAAAATGATGTGCCATTATCCTTATTTTTCAAAATCAGACAAAACAAGGGAACTCTTTAAGATGTGTCTTGTCCATTATTTAAAAATAACAATCCTACTCACCAACAGCTGATGTCTATTACTCTACAGTTCTTCTAATTTTCCAAGCTACAGAAATTACATAAAGGTAGCCATTTCACAATCCACCAAATTTAGTTGAAAAGAGCCTGTTTTTATTTTAAAGATACTTGTGGATGCTGCTAAAGCAGAAATGAAGTAGTTATTATTCAGTATATTGCAGGGCGCTTTGAAGAAGAATTTATCAAAATGCGCATGGAGAGGCTGCAGGGTTGGATGACCAGGATGTGTCGTCATCCGGTTGTTTCAGAAAGTGAAGTTTTTCAGCAGTTCCTCAATTTCCGGGATGAGAAGGTAGGAAAAAATTCAGCCTTGTTACAGTCGGAAAAGAGAGATGAAAGAAAGGGATTTGGACTGGTGAGCTCACTTTGCACAGGAGAGTGGTGTTAAATTTTGTAGCCTACAGATAATGAATGTTTTGATTTGTCTGCCCCCCAGTGGGCAATAGACAAGAGCTGTAAATTGCCATCGGTTTGGTAGACTTGGCTCATTGCTTAAAAGAGGAATACGTTTGCCTAATGAAATTTTATTGCCATCTGTTCTAATAGATAGGTATTCTAAGGTAGATTTTTTTTTTCCCCCGAATTAGCGGAATAACAATTTCTAATTCTCCCTCACCCTTCGCTCCTCTCACATGTTGTATCTCCAGTTAGTGACATTTTTGGAAGAGGAAAAATAGAATGAGCGAAACTCTAATAGTAGCAATTCTCTAAACATGGGTGAAAAACCGACAACCCAAGGGAATTTTTGCTTTTTTAAAACAAAATAAACTAATGTGCCTTTCCAAAGATTTCTGTGGCTGTTGGACTTGATCAGATCTGACTCCGCTGAACTCATTTATTGTTGGTTGATTCATCAGTCAGTACAGTCCTAGTGATCTGTACTGTGCTGCAAAATGAATGGTTTCTGGCAGCAGAAGAGCTTAGAGGTATATGGTCCCAGTACTGCATTAAAAAAGGCAGAAAAAGGGGCTGATCCTGATGGTAACAAGATGATTCCACAGGTTTCCCTGATGATAGAATCATAGAAATGTAGGGCTAGAAGGGAGCTTGAGAGGTCTAGTCCAGCCCCCTGCACTGAGGTTGGACCAGATATATCTAGAACATAAGCTTGCTTCTTCAGTTTTCTT
This sequence comes from Trachemys scripta elegans, assembly GCF_013100865.1. Classification (NCBI taxonomy): domain Eukaryota; kingdom Metazoa; phylum Chordata; order Testudines; family Emydidae; genus Trachemys; species Trachemys scripta. Next base: position 88,567,042 of record NC_048300.1, on the reverse strand, counting down.
GTTCCTCCTAATTTTGTTTCTTTTTCTCTTGAGGGTAGCGCATTTGCTAAGCTCCAGAACTAGTACCAATCTGGTTATATGTTAACTGCTAGGCCTACGTAACTGGCACCCTTTTTTTTTTAAAGAAGAAATTTTTGTTTAAAGTATTAATGAGTAACAAAGGCAAAATGGAGTGCATGTGTAGAGTGTAGGTTTATCCAGAAACTGTTGTTAGCTAAGATAGGGTCATGCAGTTGTCCTTCTAGCTTGTCAGCAGTTTCTGTTGCTAAAAACTGTGTGGCTGGATATTGGCATTCTCATGACTAGTGACCTGAAATAAAGAGAACTAATGCTGCAACATATCTAGGATTAAAAAAATAATAATTCCCACGAAGGATTTTACAGTGGCAGTTATCCTATTTCTGCCTCCAGCTGCTGCATTTATTTAAACAAATATGACCATCTGGGGAAAATGATAGTAAAAAATTTAAGTTGCTCGGTCCTTTAACCAATTGGCTGATGGCAATCCAAAGATATCACATATTACTCTATATATAGTGGAGCATAACTTTTAACATGTACCAATTTAGATACGTGCATAATCATTTTTCTTTTGTAATTTGGTTATAGGAAAAGTAGTTTGTGTTGTATATACTTATGTATTGCACAATGTATAATTCACATTTTCAGCTTAGTCCTATGATACAGAAAATGAAATGCATTTTTTAAAAAAGTTGAACTTCTGTCCCTATAGAAGAATTGGCAAAACTCCCATGAAGTTGCATTCATTGCTTAGGATATATGTTACTCTACTCTGGGTAAACAGTGATGATCACATTGCACAGTATGCATTGTCCCATTTTTCTTATTCCAAGGAATGGAAAACTGGGAAGAGGAAGGCAGAAAAAGATGAGATTGTGGGAGTAATGATCTTTTCTACTATGGAACCTGAAGCTCCTGACTTGGACATGATAGAAATGTAAGATGGCATTCCCTTCTCTTGCACTGATACTACATGTCAGCAGTCATATTACAAAATGTTATCTCCTGGTGGAAAACTACTGAACTATCCATATAACAAAAATTTTAAGCTTGCATGAGTATACATACTGGTGGCATCAAAGGGCTTCTGGCAGCAGGTCATTGAGGTGAAACTGAAAAATGGTAGCTTTCTCATAAAGTTATCTTAAGATTTGGTGGAGACCTCTCCAAATCTGTTAGAACTCTGACACAATAAAAGGATGTTGCACAGAGACCTGCACATGCAGGATTGAAGGCAGATCCTAAAAGGACTTCTTTGCAACTAACTTGAATCAGAGTCGATGAGCATTGGCAGAATATTGGCGCTGAAGCCTGCCAGCACTCCAGTTAAATGGTATATTTTGTTCTCTATTGTGGCAGTTCTGAATCATTCCAAAGCAACTAAATGTATCCAAAAAAATGTAATGTGAGGTAGACAGTCCTGTCAAGCAAGACAAACAATCCTGTGAATAAAATGGAAAAGATAATGTTTAATTCATTTAGCAAAGCATTCTGATGTGAGGGACCAGCAGAAATCTATTACAAATGAGGGAAGAGTGACTTAAATTATCAAACTTTTTAAAAATAGGATCTTTTTAAAAAGTTATATAAAAAATTGGGCAAATTTTATATAAGTGTAAAGGAATGTGTGTACACACACACACACACACACACACACACACACACACACACACTTCTCTTAGCTAACCTTAGGGTGATAAATTGGATCTCATTTGCAGTTCCTGTCGTAATTCCCATAATCTTGTTTTAGAAAGAAAAATGAGAGATTTGCTCACGCCCCCCGCTCCCCAATCTACTGTAGTACATGGGTGTTCACTTGGATTTCTATAATGTCTGTGAAGACATTAACTGTTTGTGGATGAGCTGATGTGACTGAATGAAAAATGTTTAGAATAGCAATATCATATTGTACTTAGACTTAGAAATATATGAGGCCTATGCTGAGCATTTTATCAGTAAAGCAACATCATTGTGGTACATGGAGTAATATCTATCTATGTTCAAGGAAACAGTCCTGCCCTAGCAGGGAAATGGACTTCTAGGTCTCTTCCATTTCAAAATCAGTTGTTCATCCTCAACCTTAATTATGTGCTTAAATACTATGGTATCAATGTGGTACAAAAACCTTTGATACTAAATAGATTTTGTATGTGAGTGAGAGAATGATGTGATAAGAGAGCTCCAGGAGAATTACTATCAAGAGGCATAACATTTCTCATTAGTCAGGAAAGAGAAATGATGAGGCTGTAAGGTGTTAGGGCCTCTAAGTTAGGAAGCTTATTATTTGTTTTTGTTTCAAGGGCAAGTCTCAATCTACGTACATGCCATTCATAATATATCTTTTAATAACAGGAATAAAAAATAGTAGGTTTGTATGCCTTAATTCATAATATTTCTGTGAATTATCTCCTTTAGTAGAAGAAAGCAGGTGGTTATAGGGTAATTTCAAAAATACTTAACAAAAAAAATATTTATTCTGGGGCTTACCACTCTGATTTTTCATTAGCCATTCTTTTCTCAACCACTCTACCCTATTAATCTCTCGCAACAGACACACTGTAGTAGAAAATCTGCCAGTCAATAAGGCATCTATTTTAAACTAATTCAATCTAAAGTACTCTTAAACCAACTTAATTCCCCACATAAGGGGGTTGCACTTATAACTTACTTACTTAACTCATTTGTAAGTTAAATCAGTACAGCTTTTGTGTTTTAGACAAGATCTAAGTCTTCTGTCCATTTATTTCCTGGAAGGTAGTCCAATCTCACACTAAATGGCATATGGGTTAAATCTCACTTTATATTTATCATAATTTCAGCATTTTTTTCAGTAGAGTCCACAGGTGTGTAAAATATAACTCTTGCTCTATTGGTTTGTCCTGTCCAAGGTGAATGTGCTGACATTTCATTTCTACATATTTTATTTTCACTATTATATTGTAAGTCAGTCTTCCCATTAAGTGGTCAAATCATTTAGATCACCTTTCACTGAGGATCCTAAAAACATGTGGCCTAATTCTTGAAACAATTACTTCTATGCCTATTCTCATTCTATCATCTAGTCCTATTATAATTAATTGGGTGGCACATAAATAGGGTAACTTTTTTTTGGAATGCAGGCCTTATTTTTTGTTATCGCATTCTTCAGTGTTTGGGACTTTGCATAAAAATAGGATCTTTGGCTTTTTAAAGTTGCGCTATTTTGTTGTTTTTCCTGCTTAAAGTCACAAACTTTCCCAATTACAAGTTATGATATTGCAAACAAAGAATTGACATTTCATGAAGAATGATCAGGTACTGCTTTCAGGGAGAAATGTCTAGTAACCTAAGCACAAAGCTGAGATCTAGAAACCTTTGAGGTCTAGTCTCAGCTCTTCCAATGACCCAGTCTGTGATTTTTGGCCAAGTCACTTAATCTCTTGCTCTCTGTAAAATAGAGATGATAATACCTACATCTTAGTGGTCTCATGGGCACTAGATAAAATATGGTATAGTTGGGGAAAATGTTAATGAAAATGTTAGGACATTTATAGAGCTACTCTGTTAATTGCTCAGTGCATTCCTGTGTGTACAGTGCTATATACGTTTTGATATTGTAATACAGATACTCTTAGTAAAGTGAAAGAGAAATACATAAATTGAATTCCAGGCAGATTGTTTTTGAGCACAAAATATTAGCATTTCTTCCATGAGACATCAGCAGCTCTTTATTCTAAATCGATTAGCCATCTTCAGGTTGAGACTATATTTGTATTCTCCCTGAAGAGGTAGTCTAGTTTTTAAATTCATTTTCATATCAGATTCACCCTTTGTAGACTGGTCTCTGTGAGTATAGGATATAGCTGCTGTTTTTGTGTGTACCATCATTTTAAGAAATCAGACTTCTGTTGTCTTTTTTTAATATTTATTTCTTCACATTTAAATTTTTTAAAAATGTATAGCTAGTGTGCTAGGGGTGCATTTTCTTCACAAAATTTAAAATACACGACAGCAATGATATATATCCTTTATATGTGAGACTGCCATAGAGGATGTTTTGGATTAGCTATGTAAACCTTTCCTTATCCATAAGGATCCAGGGCAAGAATGATAATCCAGTTGCAGACTTCTTTTAAAGGATGGGAAGTATAATGAACAGTATGAATCAGGCAAAGGACCTGGAGTGAAATTCTGGCCCCACTGAAGTCAGTGGGAAAATTGCCATTGACTTTGTGGGTCCAGGATTTCACCCCAGGCTTTTACTAGTTCTGTGAAATGCTTAACACGCTCTTGGGCGTTGTAAAAGTTATTATTAATAATAGTCATGTACTTGTTCAAAAGTCCATTGCATCAGTTTAAATGCCAACTGTAGCAAATTGCAACAACTCTGTATCTGTCTATAATGGGATTGTTCTTATTCCACAGAGAACAGAAATGTGATGCAGTAGGCAGATTCACCAAATCCATGGATGATGGAGTCAAAGAGTTATTGACAGTGGGACAAGAACACTGGAAGCGTTGTACTGGACGTAAGTGTCACTTGGAAAATTTATAAGTTTAAGTCCTCTTTGCCTTGCTCTTTTATTGTTACACCTCTACCTCGATATAACGTGACCCGATATAACGCGGTAAAGCAGTGCTCTGGGTGAGAGGGGCTGCACACTCCGGTGGATCAAAGCAAGTTCAATTTACCATGGTTTCACCTATAACGCGGTAAGATTTTTTGGCTCCTGAGGACAGCGTTATATCGAGGTAGCGGTGTATTTAGATTTATTTTGTATTTATTATTTAAATTTGAAACATATTTAAATCTACTGAATTCGAGGATATCCTATGTTATGATGAAACCATACACTGAAAATTACTAGTAAGGCATACAATGCTAAAAAAGATTAGACTTTTTTTTTCCTTTTCCCCTCCTTCCCTCCTCGCCAGTGTTACTACACCTTAACTAAATTTCTTGAGTTTATAACACTTGGTCTGGGGATAATTGCAACATCTCTGTATTGTATTTAAATTATTAATATATACTCTCAACCATAACTACATCTTAACATAGTTTTTATCTAGACATAATCATTATTTTAAAGCTCCAAAATGCTTATTACTATAATTAATCTTATACCCAAAAGACAACTACTCTGCATTCCTTGTTTACAAAAAAAATATGGGGCAGGGACCTAATACAGTGGAGTCCTGGTCTATTGTTACTGCAATATAGAACAATATAATAATAAACTAAGAATAAGTGGCCAGCTGAGAAAATGTGTTAATATTTATGAACAGTAATTATTACAACAGTAGTGGAATATAATTAATATTTTATTGCAGTGAAATTCCAGGTAACCAGATGTCCATTATATCCCCAACAGTTGTATTGAAGAAGGAACTGAATATCTACAGAATTCAGGAACTGCATAAACTAAAACACACAAACCACTGCTTCTTTTTTTTCTCCTCCTCCAGTATCTAGGATGGAGGAGACAAGGCATGGGATGGAAGTTCCTGGTTCTGTCTCCATGCTCTGTTCTTTTATTGTCTTAGCAGTCCCCATCTTCTCTTTTTGCTTGAGTGCAGTGCAGATCTATCCTTGCAGGGTTGGAGTACCACAGGAGTTGGAATTTCAGGGATCCCTAGTTACCTGAACCCATCTTACCCAAAAGTTATTGAGTATCCCTTTAGTCCTTTTTTATATATTCGCTTTCATAATATATTTAAAATGACACATGGTGGTAGAAGGAAATATTGGAAATACAAATTTTCTCTGTTGGAGTGGCCACTGTGTCATAAATTCAGACTGACATTGCTGGGGATTGCATAGGTATCAAAACTGAATGGCAATACCCTGGCAGGCTGGAGAAAATTGAGGATGGAGTGTTGGGTTAAAGGGGCACGCAGAGGGATAGTACTGTGAATGGTACAATGCATAGGAAATGCCAGTCACAAGAAATAAAAATTAAAATGTGATGTATTAAATAATTCTTAGCAAGAATTATACTAAATCAGGTATTCTAAGGGTATGTCTGCACTACCTGCTGGATCGGTGGGCAGCGATTGATCCAGCGGGGGTCGATGTATCGCATCTAGTCTAGACACGATAAATTGATCCCCGAGTGCTCTCCCGTCGACTCCTGTACTCCACCGCCATGAGAGGCACAGGCAGAGTTGGCGGGGGAGTAGCAGCAGGCAACTCACTGCGGTGAAGACACCACGGTAAGTTGATCTAAGTACGTCGACTTCAGCTACGTTATTCACGTAGCTGAAGTTGCATAACTTAGATTGATTCCCTTCTCTTCCCCCCCCCTCCCCCCAGTGTAGACCAGGCCTAAAGATACTAATAGAGAGACCCACTGTATGGTGTCAAAAGCCATTTATGTTGGTCTGAATACTAAAATGTCAGAGCAATTGAAAACTACTTAGTCCCTCTTTTATCCACACAATACACTTCCCCAAATACAGATAATTAAAAACAAAAATGAAAAAGCAAACCTATCTCAACTTCTGTCTCTTTTTGTATAATGGACAGTTCATACAAGCAAAATACTATTTCCATTTCAGAGATTACTTCAGGCCTATGGGTCTGTAGTATATGAATTATGAATACTGTTTATAATTTAAAAGTTCAGCCATAAACCACAGCTATTCTAACCTCATTGTGGAGAAATAATTTGTGCATGCATGTCTGTGTATACCTAATAGAACACCAAATTGTATAATACAGATACAAGCGCATTTTGTTAGCCTTATAATTGTATATAATGTTGTTAGTTCCTACTGTAAGTATTAAATTTTGAAATTTTGATGTCTGTCTTTTTAAGAAGGTTTTTTTTTTAAAAGAATGTTATGATGACCTATAACATTGCAGCTAATGCAATTTCTTCGTATAAAAGGTTGTCTTCATGTTACTAACTCCAGGTCAAGGATATATCACTGAAACAAATTTATTTTTAAAAGGAAGCTATGGCTCACTTAAGGGGGGGGGGGGGAAATCTCACTGTACTTCTGGGATGAATTTGTATAGGTTACATGAATATGAATTTGGAATAAGGTGACGCCCTCCCCAGTTTTGGGGTTCATTTAAACACAATATTTCGGTTTCTTCACAGAGGAAATGAAGGAATACTTGTAAGCCTCCATGATGGGGGACATTTTACCTGAATCAAGCTTTTTAAACACATTTGTTGCTTTAGATAAGCAAGTATGGACACACATGGTGACCTTTTCAGTTCTTTCCTCAAGGTCAGAGGTGAAAGTAAGCCGGTACGGTACGGCATACCGGCAAAAGCCAGTATGCTATGCCTTGCTGGACTGGCTTCCCCGGGCTGGCAATTTAAAGGGCCTGGGGCTCCCTGCAGCGGCTGGAGCCCTGGGCCCTTTAAATTGCCTCCCGAGCCCTGGGGTAGCGGCAGCAGGGCTCCGGTGGCAATTTAAAAGTCTCAGAGGTCCGCTGCGGTAGCGGCGGCCGTAGCCCTGGGCCTATAAATCGCCCCGGGGCTCCCAGCCACTCTGCAGCTGGTAGCTCCAGGGGTGATTTAAAGGCCCGGGGCTCCCAGCCGCAGCCAGAGCCCCTGGGCCTTTAAATCTTGATTTAAAGAGCCCGGGTATTTAAAGGCCCTGCCTCTTCCAATTGAGGCCATGCCCCCTGCTCAGGACTCCGGCGTACCGGTAAGTCCTTTAAGTTACTTTCACCCCTGCTCAAGGCGCAATGGGCAAAGTTTCTTAGAAAAACATACATCCCTCTACTGTAGTGGGGTGTGTGGGGGGGGAAATAGGAGTTTTTTTGTTGGGGGTGTGTGTGTGTGTGTGTGTGTGTGTGTGTGTGTGTATATATCTATCTATCTGTATATGATATTGAGAGAGATCTAGATATACACACGCGCAATATGTCATGTTCATTATATACATAGAGACACATACCTAGATTGTATATACAGAGACAGATCCTTATTTGGCGTGTGATTTTTAAAATATGTACTTATACACAGTTATATTTTAAAATAAGTGATAGTCCAGTTTGAAGGTTTTTATCTGCATTAGTTTGGAATGGTCATTTTATTCAAGTATGGATATGCAATACTACCTTTTGTGCAGATACTATTGCATCTCTTTAAGCTAACTATAGAAGGACTAAATAAAGACAGTATTTTATCTTTTTATTGAAAGTGGTTGCCGTTACAAAAATAGTCATAAAACGTAATACATACATATGGCTTATGGTGGACTTCTAGAACATTTTTCCCAAAAATAAATGTTGGTTAATATTGAATAGCTGTTTGGTACCAGAAATGCTGTATAATGCAGTGAAAGTGTAAAACAGTATTTACGTTTTTACTTTTTTTTTTCTTCAGCATTACCCAAGGAATATCAGAAGATAGGAAAAGCCTTACAGAGTCTGGCACTGGTTTTCAGCACCAGTGGTTACAAAGGTATTTTATATATTCATTTGTACTGTTCTTTCATTTTAAGAAATATTATGTCTAAAGGGTTCTATTATACAACATTTTGACAGTAAAATGTTGTATATTATTTGGGGACTTTTTAATTTTTAAATCTCAATATAAGTAACATTTTCCTTATCTATTTGTATTGACTGAGTACCCACATCGAGAGTTTCAAAAGGCATGGCATGTTTATATAAGGAATGCAAATGAGAATTCAAATCAGAACATATCTTACAATAATTTTTGTTTAACTTGAGGTATTTACAGTAGCAGATCTAATACTAATTTGTAACATTGTCATTGACCTAACTGACAATCTACTGTAGCATGTCTTTTATGACCAACACTTGTGTTACATTACAGAAGAAATGGGTGCATGTAAAAACATCTGCTATCACAATTATAGGGTGACATTTTAAAACCATTTTTTTGTAATTAACTGGATTATGTTTACCTGGTTTGGAGACACTACTTTTTTTTTTTTTCTCTATTTTCTAAAGAGCCTTATCTACACAATTAATAAATGGAGACCCTCATGTTGAGTTGTAGTGAGGAGGAGGGAAAGAGGCATAAGATGAAAAATAATCAGTGGGCACTTCTTTTCGTGGGACTATTTTATGCATTATCTTATTTTGGGCCAAACTTGAATTCCACTTTGGCACATTTCTACTAGGCTGGTGATCACATTTTGAAATTTCCGGTTTGCTTGTTCATTATGCATACATAACTTGCTGTTTAGAAGCATCAGAAATCAAATCTGTATTTCATAATACACATTTATTAGCACATTGCTTCTCCTCCCCATTTCTTTCCACAGGACTGGAACAGAATTGGTGGCTACATCAAATACAGTCACTCGAATTCTGCTAGTGTTTTCTGAAGCAATGTGCAGAAAAGATTCTTCAACATGGTGAAGGACCTCATTGGGTCACTCTCCCACGTGCCCTCTCCTCTCCCCCCCTCCCCAAATTCTAAAACCAAAATTGGAATCTCTCAGATTTCATCCCAAAATGAACCTAAAGATTTTGTTGTTTTTAACCTAGAATGTTCTCACTGAGTTTTAAAACAATTACTTTTCTTTCAGATCACGTTATTAACTGGCATTTTACAAGTATCCGGGGGTAGCCGTGTTGGTCTGTATTCACAAAAACAAGGAGTCTGGTGGCCCAAATAAATCTGTTAGACTTTAAGGTGCCACCGGACTCCTTGTGGCATTTTACAGATGTTCTGAATTTTTTTTTAGACATTTGATTTAGTAACCTATTCCAACTGGGATTTTCTACTTGGTTACTACTAATTGGTTCCTTGCTTTGTATCCTTCTATAAACTCTGCCTGTTAACTCTGGTTCCATTTTAATCTGTGATTTGAAATTAGGTTCTTTGCTGTGGGTGTATGTTCTGTATTTTTATGTTCTTGTGTATTTGTCTTGTGTACTATACTTGAAGTAGATCTTAAATATGTAAAGTGTCCTGCGTACAAATCCTGACTGGAGCCAAACAAAACCTGTAGCATGAATCTTTGGGAAGAGACTGAAACTTTACTTTGGTAATTACAACACACATTCTTTTACCAGGGTAAAGGGAAAACAAAGCATGTGGCTTTAAAAGCTGGGATGCAAACGTGCAGATCAGCCTTACGAAGGAACTTGGTAGTTTTGATTTCCAGCATCTTTGAATGGTATGGAAAATAGAGACCATGGTAATTGGGAAGTAGGCAGAGATATTTCCCCTTGCTACTCCCTTAGACATACCTGGTTGCACCCTAGTGTCTTGCTAAAAGAAATTGCTTCCTTCCAGTTGATTATCCTCTGTCCTGATCCCATATATTTTACTTTTTTAATACACCTCGAAGAACAGTCTGTTTTCCTTTGCTTCAAAATTCACTTCTCAAAAAAAAAAAAAAAAAAGACAGAACAAGTGGGGTGCACAAATTACTTTAAATCTCTTCATCACTACAAGTCATTCAGCTCTGTCTGCTGTTGGTGTGCAATCTCATGTGATGTCTGGTTTGGATGCTGCTGTTCTGTGATTGACTCGTTTCACCTCACAGGCTTGTGGAGTCCACCAGTTCATCCAGGGTCCTCTGTCAGGTTTATCCTCAGAGCTCTCCCCTTGCAGCCTCTTACCATTTACAGAGATGCCAGCAAATTGCTTGGTTGCATTCCCCCCCCCCCCCCAACTGTCTGGCAGTTAACTCTTGTCAAACTTGGTCCCTTTTTTTTTTTTTTAACTCAACCACATACTGGATCCTTTATCAGATAAGTGGACTCTTTTCCCTCCATGGTGCAGGGGCATCATTCCTGCTCTCTTTGATCATCAGCACAGATCCAAAAGAGGCAGAAAGACTGACAGCTTCTTGTTTCATGGTTCTCCTGATCAAATATATTTGTGCGTGTCTGCCAGCTCTCTGACACATCTGCCTTGAGTGTTTCTGACCAGACCAACCTGGTCTTTAGCCATAGCTATGTAATCCACCCTAAATCCCAGTGACTGTTAATTTTCAAATTGAGCCTGGTGCAAATTCTAAGATGATTCTTCCCTAATGGACTATCGGCATGCTAGGCAATGTAAAATGTCCACAGATTAGTACAAGAGAGACACAAGAATGTCCCATAACATGCTGCTCTTGCCAAGCTGGTATAGAGAACTTTGGCTCTGAAGCCCAGCTGAGATCAGTCGGCTGATGTAACCACCTGCTTATGAAGCCAGTGTACCATTGAGTACCCACAAATCCAGACAGTTACATTAATTCTGATTTCCCCTAAAAATGAGAAACAGGTTTTAACATATGCTCCCTACTTGCTCTGCTGACTCCTCCATAGCGTGGACATAGGCTCTCTAACATCTTATCTTCAATAGCCTGAAACATCCAAAAATCGATGCCCACGGAGGCTGTGCCAATCCTAAAAGGAGTATGTGCTAAATTTACTGTATTGAGCCCCAGATAAGAATCCCTTTCTGATCATACAGCAAACTGATAGCTTGTCAGTTAACTAGGACCCCCAAATACACACACAAAGCTTGACTCATGCATATGCGGAGGCAAGCAGACCCTCCAAGTTTTTACTGGATACACCCATTCATCCAGGCAGCATTCCTTTAACACTGTCATGGTCCTGTGTGCTGCCTGATCTATTTTGGGAATCTGCTATAGGAGCACAGATTGCTGTCTGAGCCGTACATCAGCCAGTTCCAGAGTACTCCTCTAGCACAGGGACCACACTACAGTACTTGTGGCATTCTTTAGTGTGAGGGAAAGGAGCTTTAAATAAAACTGCTTTCTTTCTACAATGGCAAAGTCTAGGCAAGGCCCTGACTAAACCAAATCTAAGTGGCTATGGGGGTGCCTGACCTGCACGCTGGGTCATAGATTCTAGGACTGGAAGGGACCTCGAGAGGTCATAGAGTCTAGTCCCCTGCCCGCATGGCAGGACCAAATACTGTCTAGACCATCCCTGATAGATATTTATCTAACCTACTCTTAAATATCTCCAGAGATGGAGATTCCACAACCTCCCTAGGCAATTTATTCCAGTGTTTAACCACCCTGACAGTTAGGAACTTTTTCCTAATGTCCAACCTAGACCTCCCTTGCTGCAGTTTAAACCCATTGCTTCTGGTTCTATCCTTAGAGGCTAAGGTGAACAAGTTTTCTCCCTCCTCCTTATGACACCCTTTTAAATACCTGAAAACTGCTATCCTGTCCCCACTCAGTCTTCTCTTTTCCAAACTAAACAAACCCAATTCTTTCAGCCTTCCTTCATAGGTCATGTTCTCAAGACCTTTAATCATTCTTGTTGCTCTTCTCTGGACCCTTTCCAATTTCTCCACATCTTTCTTGAAATGCGGTGCCCAGAACTGGACACAATACTCCAGCTGAGGCCTAACCAGAGCAGAGTAGAGCGGAAGAATGACTTCTCGTGTCTTGCTCACAACACACCTGTTAATACATCCCAGAATCATGTTTGCTTTTTTTGCAACAGCATCACACTGTTGACTCATATTTAGCTTGTGGTCCACTATAACCCCTAGATCCCTTTCTGCCGTACTCCTTCCTAGACAGTCTCTTCCCATTCTGTATGTGTGAAACTGATTTTTTCTTCCTAAGTGGAGCACTTTGCATTTGTCTTTGTTAAACTTCATCCTGTTTAACTCAGACCATTTCTCCAATTTGGCCAGATCATTATGACCCTGTCCTCCAAAGCAGTTGCAATCCCTCCCAGTTTGGTATCATCCACAAACTTAATAAGCGTACTTTCTATGCCAATATCTAAGTCGTTAATGAAGATATTGAACAGCGCCGGTCCCAAACCAGACCCCTGCGGTACCCCACTCGTTACGCCTTTCCAGCAGGATTGGGAACCATTAATAACAAGTCTCTGAGTATGGTTATCCAGCCAGTTATGCACCCACCTTATAGTAGCCCCATCTAAATTGTATTTGCCTAGTTTATCGATAAGAATATCATGCGAGACCATATCAAATGCCTTACTAAAGTCTAGGTATACCACATCCACCGCTTCACCCTTATCCACAAGGCTCGTTATCCTATCAAAGAAAGCTATCAGATTGGTTTGACATGATTTGTTCTTCACAAATCCATGCTGGCTATTCCCTATCACCTTACCACCTTCCAGGTGTTTGCAGATGATTTCCTTAATTACTTGCTCCATTTTCTTCCCTGGCACAGAAGTTAAACTAACTGGTCTGTAGTTTCCTGGGTTGTTTTTATTTCCCTTTTTATAGATGGGCACTATATTTGCCCTTTTCCAGTCTTCTGGAATCTCTCCCGTCTCCCATGACTTTCCAAAGATAATAGCTAGAGGCTCAGATACCTCCTCTATTAGCTCCTTGAGTATTCTAGGATGCATTCCATCAGGCCCTGGTGACTTGCAGGCATCTAACTTTTCTAAGTGATTTTTAACTTGTTCTTTTTTTATTTTATCTGCTAAACCTACCCCCTTCCCATTAGCATTCACTATGTTAGGCATTCCTTCAGACTTCTCGGTGAAGACCGAAACAAAGAAGTCATTAAGCATCTCTGCCATTTCCAAGTTTCCTGTTACTGTTTCTCCCTCTTCACTAAGCAGTGGGCCTACCCTGTCTTTGGTCTTCCTCTTGCTTCTAATGTATTGATAAAAAGTCTTCTTGTTTCCCTTTATTCCCGTAGCTAGTTTGAGCTCATTTTGTGCCTTTGCCTTTCTAATCTTGCCCCTGCATTCTTGTGTTGTTTGCCTATATTCATCCTTTGTAATCTGTCCTAGTTTCCATTTTTTTATATGACTCCTTTTTATTTTTTAGATCATGCAAGATCTCGTGGTTAAGCCAAGGTGGTCTTTTGCCACATTTTCTATCTTTCCTAACCAGCGGAATAGCTTGCTTTTGGGCCCTTAATAGTGTCCCTTTGAAAAACTGCCAACTCTCCTCAGTTGTTTTTCCCCTCAGTCTTGATTCCCATGGGACCTTACCTATCAGCTCTCTGAGCTTCCCAAAATCTGCCTTCCTGAAATCCATTGTCTCTATTTTGCTGTTCTCCCTTCTACCCTTCCTTAGAATTGCAAACTCTGTGATTTCATGATCACTTTCACGAGTTTCCCTAATAAAACTCCCCACATTATTCTGCAAATCCTGTCAGCTAGCAACAGACTGGCCCCATGGTGGATGCTGCCAACCTGTGGTGCGCTAGTCACACCACATATCTCCCCACCAGGAGCTTTTGGCAATGGGCCAATCGTGGGCGGATGCCTTTCCTAACTCTGAACTCAGTGAAACCTGCCTTTGAAAACCTAGAATGTCTTTGAGCCAATGGAGTTCTCTGCCAGTGTTTAAGGCCATCAGGAGCTATGGTTCCACAAGAACAGGGTGTTGGTAACCAGTTTTGACTGGCAAACAGCATTAGTTACCAGAATCTGTCCTTCTGAAATTGAGAGCATTGGCAAAACCAGTATCGATACCAAGAATTTGTCTTGTGGTGAAAAGATATTTAATAACAGTGCAACACACTGACCCATAACCTCTGCTTTAGCTGCACAGACTCTACTAACTGGCAGATAATGATGTGTACGCCCATTTCAAGCCACTCCGTAGGCCACTTTTGAATACATCAATCCTCTTGATAATGTAAAACCTCTGAGTTAACACCAATTGTGTCTATGTATCTCCAGTTGGCTTGCTAATATGATACTATATTGAACTCCTTCAGGAATTCCCTCCCCATTTCTCCTGCCCCACCCATCCTCTTGTATCTTGTTTGTTACAGTGACAAACAAGGGATGCTTAACACCTGAGGGGGCAGCTACTAGGTTTTCACAGAATGCCCTGTTGGGCATTATCACCTTGCAGTCAAGTTTGGATGCCTTATGATCATTTGCAGCTGTTTTTAGCCAGTCTGCTGCTTTTTAGAGCTTTTAGTTCCTTGACTCAATAACCATAAGCCCTCTAATTATCTCCAGGGAAGTGTGAAACACCTGCTGCTGTGTCTAATTCTATGCTAAGTATGTCAGTTGCTGCATGTGGATCCTTTTGTCTCTTTCCTTTATGGTTAAAGGGAACCCCAAACATCCTGCCATCTGCTGAAAGGTTCCTGCAGCTGGACACACTCACCTGGCTCATATCCCTTCTAGTGAACAGGAAGCTGTCCAAATTGTAATCAGTCAGGGGTAAACACATTGCACAAATAACAGCCCATTCCAGTATTATACAAAACAGTTCAAAAGCTGGGTGTGATATGGACAGCTCATGGGCAGGGCCTAATCTGAGTAATAACAACCCTTAAACTGAAAATCTCACAGACTAAAGTCTTAGCTCTAGCCTCAGGCAGAATCACCCCTAATTCACCCTTCGCCAGTTGAGCACCCCAGTCACATTTATTTTAACCTTGTACACAAAAGCATTTAATGAGGAGCAGCAGACCAAAAACAATAGAAGGTTCACCAAGAAGCCTTGAGTGAATAAAACAGTATTCCCGTGAGGCCCCACTTGTAAAGGGAACAACCAAAGATTTGGCATTGGAACTCCTCATACTTTCCCATCAACTTCAGCTACAAATTCCTGTTAGTGTTTGGCCCTAACCACATGGTCCAGCCCCCAATTTGGCTTCAATTTCTTGGCCCAAATGTGAACTCTCACCCAGAATGAGGGATTAAAAACCTGCCCATTGACATCTGACCTGTCTGCCCTATTGGAATAAACCAGTGTATCTAATTTAATGAAGATGGGGATTTTTGTAACATTGCCATATCTACCTCCTGGTCCTGCCTTGGACTTGAGGATCACCCTGTTTTCCCCTGAACTGAGCTTTTCCTCTATCACTGAGTGCCATGCTGGTCTCCAGACTTGCCACACATTTGCTTAATTTTGCACAAGGAATAAAAGCACTTCCTTCTCCCTTGCATTTGTGCTTTCCTGTCATTGAAAGGATCATGTGAACTAGCTTGGTTGGGGTTGAGGCAAGACCTCAGTACCTCTACGCGTGGTAGCCTGTGGAACCCCTTTTGACACCACCTGTACCTTGCCATCTTCCACACCCTGATTCCCTCTAAAGAGGTGGGTTGGGATGCCCTATCACCACCCTATAGCTATGCTCCGCTCTACTCACCCCAGCTCCAATCCATGATGGTTTTTTTGGTGCATTATGGACAAGATAGAGGAAAGTGAGGGGCAGTCCCTGATAACCTTGCCCACCCAAACACCCTCTCTTGCTAAGATGGGAAGGGGGGCAATGTTAAGTGTTCTGAAAAGCCAGTCTACTTGTGATCCTCCCCCATCTTCTCCCCCATTAGAAGCACCACCCAGAACATCCTAACTTCCTTTTCTAATTCAACCAATGCTCCATTTTGTCTCAAATATAGCCGAGGAGAAAGGTGCCTAAACAGCAACTTGTCTTAATGTTCAGAAGGCTTCTCCCCTGTGCAGTTGTGGAATTGTGAAACTAGGAAATTGTGCTCCTTGAAACCTTTCCCTGTAGTTCAAGCCTCTGAAGGGATCGCCTCTGAATTACATATCTTGAAAGTCTTTTATTGTGAAGATATTTACCTTCAAAATTGTTATTTCAAAACTCCAGGCAGGCAGACAATGGCATGACTAAACATTTTTTAAAAGATGGAGAAAGAGAGAAACATTTCTCAGACACCATTCTTATCAAAGTCCAGAAATTCAGATATTACTCAAGTTCTGCAGCTCATAGCAGTGCACATCTGGGAGCTCTCCGGTTTCTGAAATCAGGCTAATGAAACAATCTGCAAATTGGGTCTAATTGCCACTCTGTCTTCCTTTATTTCCTCTCCTCCTTTAGGACATACCCTGACTTTAGTATCTCTCCCTCTCCTTAACACTGATCAGTTCACACTGAGAAAAAGCAGCTGCTAAATTTCAAAGTGGTTCTTTTAGTAAATTTTTTTTATTCTGGTGCATTTCTTCAGTTGGCAAATATTAAGCTCTTGCTATTAATAATAGATTCTGTCCTTAGTAAATAAGATCTTCAGAAAATGGAGAAATACCCATATTCAATGTATTTATATCCATAATAATAATGTCAAAACAATTGTCAGGCCAAAAAAAAGTAGACCGTTGGGATTCCTTTTAATGAGAAGGGGATAGTGTGCAGTTGTTGTTGTTCTAATGCTTACTTGTAGCCTACCAGATAGGTAGCTCATTTTCATAACTCTCTGTTGGCCAAGAAGACTTGAACAAGCTAATGCCAGGATGGAAAATCATTACAATCCTTCTTCGGGAAGACTCAAAAATGCCTTAAGAAGCAAGAATGTCATGGTTATTACACTTTGTTCTGTGTAGTGCTATGAGTGTTACCAACTCGTACAGTATTTGGTATTTTTCTTAAAGCCCCAGTTTCTGGAGGCATGCAATCATGAGAATCTCAATCTTGATTTTAAAAACAAATCTCTAGTCCTCATGGTTGAAGAGCAAAGGTTGAAAATGTTACCGAAGTGTATCCTGAAGGCTCAGAAACCAGATGGCAAAGAAGAAATAACCCAAAATGTATTTTTTGAAATCTCATGATTTTTTTGAATGCTTGGGATTAGCAATACTGCTAGTTGGACCATCAAAGAGAATTCATTATTCATTAACTACGAGAGACCAACGTCTTTTAAAAAACAAAAACAAAAAAAACCCTCTACAATTAATTTCCTGATTTTAATAAAATGTGTCTTCACTGGTTCTTCCCCTGCTTTAGTAGGCTTATCTTACCTTCTGACAATCCCTATCCTTCCTTATAAATACAATAATTAAATGTTTTTAAAAATAGATGTTCTATTAATAAAAATGTTAACTACAGTGACCAGCACTTTGTGTTTAACTTGTGCCAGTTGAATGCCCGAATATGTAAACATGCCTTTTTATCACGTTAGTCATTTAAAGGCCATCCCCTCGCTTATGATACCAGTATACCAGAGTTGAACAATGTTTGCTCCCTTTCTCTTCTGTGTATTTTTTGTAAATGTATAATAACTACAGCAGCACACAGGCTTTCATTACTCAAGACCAGCCTGATTTTAACATCATTTGTTTATTCAGCAACTGTATTTGTGACTTTGTTACTCCACCTTAATTTGAAATATATTTTTAGGAGAATCTGATCTCAATGAAGCAATAACAGAAGCAGGAAAAACATATGAAGAAATTGCCAGTCTCGTGGCAGAACAGGTATAAAAACTCTAATAGAATGCAAGTCAATCCAATACACATTACATGACCACATACAATGGGATTTCATCATGTTTTCCTTCTGCTCTGACTTTCTTGCCAGGGCTGGCTCCAGGCACCAGCGAAGGAAGCAGGTGCTTGGGGCGGCCAATAGAAAAGGGTGGCGCTCCGTCCGTTATTGGGGTGGCACGTCCAGGTCTGCGGCGGCAATTTGGCAGCGGGTCCTTCAGTCCCTCTCTTCCTCTTCGGCAGCACGCTTCAGTGGCAGCTCAATTGCTCCGCTTCAGTCTTCGGCGGCAATTCGGCAGCAACTCAATCGCTCCGCTTCTTCTTTTTTTTCTTTTTTTCGCCGCTTGGGGCAGCAAAAAAGCTGGAGCTGGCCCTGTTTCTTGGAGACTTACTTAATACATTTTACATCCATAAGAAAATCAATATTTTTACACACCACTCTTCAAGATTGCCTTATCATTTAAGTTTTTCAATAACTTTACTCCTGGGGACATTCTGTGTCAAAAAATGAAAAATTCTGCACATATTTTAAAATTCTGCAAATTTTATTTGTCAAAATAACACTACATAATCACACCGGTTTCAATTATTTTGGTAATTTATTTCAAAACACCTGCCAGCAAGTATGTCTGTAATGTTACAGAGACACAAATTCCCCCAGGAGTAGAGAGTTAAAGAAACCCCTATGACAACCCAGTTTTTGTTTCTCTGCCCCCTTCCTCCCCAGCCCAGCTGCAGGGCCCATCCTTGCCCAGATACCCAACCCCCCCAAATTCCCTCCCTGCCCTCCTTACCCCCTGGGGATTCAGAGGGAGAAACAGCCTGATGCTTGGTCCCAGGCTTGCACGGAGTTTCCTGCGTGCCACCCTCTCCTTCCCTCAGGACATGCTGGGAACTGAAGCTGCTAGGAATCCTCTAGCACTGCAGCCCATTTCTGTGGGGAAAAGAAATTCTGTGCACTCAACCTTAATTTCTGCAAAATTCTGCATTGCACACTGGCACAGAATTCCCCCGGGAGTAATAACTTGCATTATAAATTTATTTTTCTTTGTCAGCTGAAAGAACGGTGCTAGAAAAGGATCTCCTTTGGATCAGACATCTTGGCCTTCAAGAGATCAAATTGATTATCCCCACAACTGATTAAATGTGACCTTTTTGGTGTCAGCACAGTCTGTCAACTCTAGGTCTCCCACTGTTACTAATGCCATTAAGTAATGATGGGAAATTTTTCAACAACATTCTTAGTATGGACAGTGGCCTTCAATCTAGATCATGCTGCCCCTCATATGTATTGTTTTGTCTCATTACTTCATTGGGTTTAACTTGTAAGTCCCTAATTTTAAAAAAAGAATCCTGTACCTGCCTCAGTGTTCAAGCCTTAAATCTAGCTTTGTTTAGGACCTGTTGACTGTTCATGTAATGCTTAATCTCCAGAGTCCAAAGTTATTTTCAAATCCATAGTTACATTAGGAAGTGAAGGTGTTTAAAAACACAAATAACTTTTTGAACGCAATAGCTGGTTGGGTATATTTATCTGCACAGTGTGTATCTGTGCATAATGACTTGTTTTGTCACTGCTGTGTTTGGAAAAACTCTTCAGTGGAACCTTGAAATTAGCTACAATAATTTAAGTAAAATACAGAACACAAGCTTTTTAAAAGTGGCACTGAGTGTTTATCCTACTGATTTTATGTTCACTGAGGCCCTGGAACTTCTGTTCCCTGATATATCCTTATATATTAAAAATAATGGGTCAATCTTCACTACCTTTACATGTATTCCAGCTAAACATTAGACATTAAAGTGTTTTCAAAATCCATAAATTCTTGCCTTTATCTAGAACTAGTTATCTTTACATTGGGTGGCAGCGAATTTTAAATAGTCATCTTTTTCTCACGTTATACTTTTTTTTCTTTTGCCTCTGGATATTTTATTGGTCTTACAGCTCTTGTTCAATATGTGTAACTTTCTATTAAATTCTGACATTAATGTGGCATAATATTTCTTTATTAATAATTGCTGAATTCTCTTTATTAGCCAAGGAAAGATCTCCATTTTCTGATGGAAACTAATCACGAATACAAGGGATTTCTCGGTTGCTTCCCTGACATTATAGGAGCTCACAAGGTAACTTTTTGGGGGGCTGAGGGTGGGGGAAGGATGGGAGAGGAGTTCACAGGATATATGAACTTGGGGGCATAGTGAGGAGTAAAAGGGAGGGGTGTGCATGTGCAAAATCAATACTTTGCCTGTCCTGCACTCAGACATTCAATTTGCCCATACCCCTAATGTCAGTATTGCTGGAAACCTGTATGAAGATAGCAATGGAATCTTTGCAAATGAGAAATTCTCAGGGGAGGAGGGGATTTTTTTTTAAAGGCCTTTTTAAAAACTATTGTTTTTTAGCAATAATGTTCATGAAATTTCTAGTTTTTCATCAGCATTTATTCAACCTTAAAAGTAGTTTATAGTGGTGGAGGCTAATAATATCCTTTAACTTTATACAACTAATGAAGCTAATGTGACCATCAGATATAAGAACAGACCGATATTAATACAGAAAAAATTATACTATGTAAAATTGTATGAGCACACACCAAAAGGGCTCATTCTAAGTAGCTGACTTGCCAGGCACACCTTTAGTTCTCCCACTAATAAAGCACAAATGACTAAATATTCCTACTAAGATATTTTGCTAAACCCTGTTTATATTTGGATATCAGTGGTACAGTATATTAATATATGTAACACATAGGTTTTCTAGTTTTGAATGTTTGCATACATTTCAGAAAAACAATACTAATTATGACTTGTTTTCTAACTGAATATTTGTTTGTATCACAACATTTTTAAAAATTTTCTTGCCATTTAAATTTTCAATTCAGAGAACGCTTTCTCATTTTATACAGGACAAGCTACAAGCAAAACTGAATTTGACAACTTAATGTGTCTTGATATACTATATATTTAACTTTTCAAAACAATTTGAGGAATCTACCAGAACAGTTGTGTGAACCCACCCCAAATCCAAACACCCCACAATTTTTTAAAGTACATAAAATATTTTTCAAATCTGAACTTTGAAAAATGGCGCTGGGTAAATTTTGTTGGTTAAAGCCTAAAGCAAGAACCCTCACTAATAGAGAGCCTTTTCTCAAAGGATATTCTTTCACGCTAGCTGAATATTTAGTGTGAAGAGAGTGCATTTGAAACCAATTTTCTGTACATTTATTATTTTTTGCATTAAGTTTAGTTCTGTGAAACTCAGCCTCTATTCTTCCTAAGTCAAAGGCCACATAAACGTCATTAGGTCACTGATAGCAAATGGCTCCTTTTGGGAAATAAGTTCTCTTAAAGCAGTTTACGTTGCACAAATCTTGGATGAATAGGTCCTAGAAGCATTTGGAAGCTGGAAGTGTTTAGATATGTTCCATCTAGATCTCCATTATGTTTTGGAAGCTTGGCCTGTTGTCCCCTCCTATAAATATGTATGTTAACTTTTGTGTATCAAACCCTGTTTCAGTATGCTTGTAATCAGTGCTCATGTCTTCTGCCATTTCCTCCTTACTGGCATAATCAAAAGATATCTAAAATTAAACAACACGTTTTGGGGGAAAATATTGAAAGGCAAAATCATTTTTTGTACACATGCTATGGGTCTGTGTCTAGTTATTGTTTTAAGCCGATGATTCTCAAACTTTCATACAGGTGACCCCTTTCACATAGCAAGCCTCTGAGTGCGACCCACCCCCCATATAAATTAAAAACACTTTTAAAAATATATTTAACACCATTATAAATGCTGGAGGGAAAGCGCAGTTTGGAGTGGAGGCTGACAGCTCGCGACCCCCCCATGTAATAACGTTGTTACTGTCTGTGGGATCCCGACCCCCAGTTTTGAGAACCCCTGTTTTAAGCTAATATGATAACCTTTAATTGATTGCTGTTTTAATAATCCTGCATTTTGGTCCTAACAGGGAGCAATAGAAAAAGTGAAGGAAAGCGATAAATTAGTCGCAACCAGTAAAATAACACCACAGGATAAGCAGAACATGGTGAAGCGTGTAAGCACCATGGCTTATGCATTACAAGGTAAAACAAACTTGAAGTTCAGTGACAACGTTACAGACTTTGAAAGACTAGTTAAGGGGAAAATTTTAAAGGGAAATTCTGTGCTGCACTAAGAATAAGAATATCTAGCTCTTATTAAGCGCTTTTCATCCATAGATCTCAAAGAGCTTTACAAATTAGGTCCATATCCTCCCATTTTACATATGGTAAACTGAGGCACAAAGGGACAGTGACTTGCCCAAGGTCATCAGCAGGTCAGTGGCAGAGTCAGGAGTAGGATCCAGGCCTCCTGAGTCTCAGTCTAGGGCTCTAGCACTAGGCAATGCTGCCTTCCTAGGTTTGCGAGTAGAATTTTCTTCTAGGTAATGTCACCAACTGCATTTGCTGTTGAGAATTCGAGTCTGATAAAAAGCAAATGGTATTTTACTTGGTACCAAAATACTTTTTTTACAGACAAAGTTTTAGAGTTGGTGCAAGTACATTTTAGTTTCAAAGAAGAGGAGTAACTGGAGTCATTTATGGGAGAGAGCTGTACTCAGAAAACTTTTCACCCCAAACAAAACCAAAAAAAAAATAGTTTGTGTTAATTAATGATATTCTAGTTCTGTAACTGAATATGGAATCGGAAGGTGACTTGATGTGACCATTTTAATTTAGAAAAATTAATTTGTGAACCTGGACGTATTGACTCTTGAGGTTAGAACCAAATTCTGTCTCAAGTAATTACTGACTTCTTTTTTCCCCTCAGATTCAAGCAATTCCTTTTTAATCCCTAAATGTTAGTATTCTGGTCCTAATTGGCACTATTACAGGAACTGCTATAAACCTCTTTTGCTGGTATTACACACAAGCTATTTTTTATATTTGTTCAGCAAAAGGGATTACTATTTTCTAAGACAATAAAGATGTTTTTTAGGTTTGCTTGTGACCATATGGTTCCTTTCTTCAGAAACTTGGCTATTTTTGCCCATAATTATTTCTGGTTTTTATTAGCCTTGAAAAATATTGTTTCATTGCAGCAGACTAAGGGATTTTGAAAATGTATTTAACTGGGGGATGGGGGGGGGCATTTATCGTTTTGAAGGAGATACATTATGCCCATGATTCAGGCAAGCATTTAAGTATGGGCCTAACATTAAACATGTGCGTAAGTGCTTGCCTGAATCAGGATATAAAACTAATGAAGGCCATTGTTTCTTTCTTGAGGGTAGATCGCGCTAATTAATAAAAATGACTGCTTTTCACTTTTCATAAGAATGTGGATGTTAACCCCTATGTCCTTGCCAAATTCCAGTTTAGGTAATCCCGTTTTGCCTACAGTTTTTAGATTGGATACACTATCCTTTTTATTTCATTTAGTAAACTCTGTTGCTGTGTCCTATTGTATAACTGTTGATTGACACCAAAGGTGGCTGCATTTCAGTGACTGATGAATCCCTATTATGTGACGTAATTTGTTTGTAAAGTAATGTAAGCTCCATGGAGAAAAGACATTCTAAAAGTGCAAAGTAGTATTATTCCCAAAGTAATTGCACTGACTGGGTTTGGTGCTGAATTTGGTTTAAAAAAAAAAAAAAAGACTGCACTCCTAGTTAACACAGTAACTAATCCAAACTAATGAAACTGCTCTTGTTGCTGAGCATTTTTCTAAATTAATTTGTATCCTGTGTTTGATTACAGCGGAGATGAATCATTTCCACAGTAACCGGATTTATGACTACAATAACGTGATCCGCTTGTACCTGGAACAGCAGGCGCAGTTTTATGAAACGGTAAGCTGCAGCATTTCTAGTGCATGCTGTGAGGCCACTTATTTTATCTGTCAGAAACGCTAGCTGTGTATTACACATTCTGTATGTGCACATCTCTTTGAAAGCAGTTGCTTGAAAGGCAATTTTACATTTAGTTTAACAAAAAAGTACAGGAACAAAGGATGAACTGAAAGAACATTTTCTGTAGAGACTTCCAAAAACAAAACTTTGCAGCACATGGAACGTTACGTTTAATATATTACACTCAGATTAACTTCTTTAAAATAACATTATTAAAGCTGCTAAATCAAGCATCAGAAGTTAGGAAATACTTATGCTCATTTAATGAGCAGCTCTTTGATATTTTTACTCCTGGGGAAATTCTGCGTAACTGCAACGCAGCAGAAAAATGCCCCCCTGCAGAATCCCTTTGCTTCCTTGCAGGAAATGGTTTCTGTGAGGAAGCAAAGAGAAACTGCACCAGTGCTCACTCACCCCTCTTGGCAGCTCAGGTGCGTCTGTTCAAGCAGCTGGGGGGAGAGGTAAATCACTGGGGGGTGGGGGAGTTTGGTGATACCCTGGCCACCCAGGGATGTTAGTCCCAGGTGGTGGGGTGGGGGAAGGGGGAGTTGCACCTCTCCCTTCCCTGCACGGAGCAGCTGGAGCTGGGTCAGATCAAGCCCCAGAAACTTCCCCCGGCTGCCAGAAGCTCTGCACTGTGGAGGGGGGGTGGTGCCTGTATGGGGGTGAGGCTCGGGGGGGGGGGTACAGGGGAGGGGGAAAGTGTTGGAGCGGGGGAGCAGCTCCTTGTACAGTGGCCCCTCCCCCCACCTGTGCACCTGGAAACACAAACACACACACACACACACACACACACACCCTACCTTCCTCAGTATCAGGAGCCCCCTGCACCCAGAACTTCCCCCACCAAGCCCCTGAAGCCCCCACCCCACTGAGCCTCAGCCCCCCCGACCCCTGCCCCACTGAACCCCAATTAGCTGCACCCTGAACCCCCACCCCACCAAGCCCCAGTCCCCCCCCCAACTGAGCCCTAACCACCTTTGTCTCACCTCCCCCCTTGCAGAGTCTCATTCTCCCTGCACCCAGAACCTCGCACCGAGCCTGTGCACCTGGATTACCCCCCTGCATCCAGACCCCCCTGTTCCCACTGAGCTGCAAATAAAATTTCTGCAAAATTCTGCATATTTTATTTGTCAAAATAACACAATATAATCACACCATTTTCAATTATTTGCTGACAAATATTTTGAAATAAATTACTAAAATAATTGAAAATGGTGTGATTATATTATGTTATTTTGACAAATTATAAAGAATTTTGCAGAGTTGTAAAATATTGTGTGCAGAATATTTAATTTTTTGGTGCAGAATTCTCTCAGGAGTAAATTTTGTTTTCTCTTCATTGTTCAGTATAGGGCCATGTGCCTTATTTACTGCACGCTCTTCAAACCCTGCTGTGAAGACAGACATTACTTGCCTCATGGACCTTTCTATGGTGCTCAACTGAAGTCACTGGGAGCTATGCTTTCAGCATATAAAGGGCTATAGAATGCTAACTACTCTGAAAAATCAAGTCCAAGGCATCTCAAATAGGGTACCTAAAATTAGTGGCTACTTTTGACCTTCATTTCTCTCATCTTTCTGTCTGTAAATGGAAATAATATCCCTCTCACTCATCACACAGAGACATTGTGAAAATAGATTAATTAGTGTTTGACTAGTGTGCAGTAAATAAGGCCTAGAAACATACGTTGACCAACAAGGAAAAAACCAAAATATTGAGTAGTTGCTCATTCAGTGAGCACCATCCATCCAGTGCACTGAATGAGGCAAGGTCCTGTGGAAAAACTAGTATGTGATCATGTAATCAAAGACTGTACAATGATGCATATGCACAAAATGTCTTGTTAAGTTTGCATAGGCAACCTTAATTCTGGTTTTTCCTAACTTTTGAGTGCTCCACTTAGCAAACTTGATGTTTTCTTTAATGTAGTAGTATTTGTGAATAATTTATTAGGGTTTTTCAAAATGCAAACTAATAAAACAGAAATGTCATCATGTGGCATCAGTAGAATAGGAGCCTTTTATATTCACAGCATAGACCATTGCCACTTGAACTAATGGAGTAACTAATAGCAATAATAAATTGTCATTTTCTGTGGGGACCAGCACTAAAAGGTGATGAGAGAGACACTTTGCAAGTAGATTTCATGGATATTTGCTGACAACAGAAGAATAGTTAGACTCAAGAAACCTGGGTTTCTCTTCAGGCTCTGGAGGGGAGTGTGTTTTAGTAGGAACACTCTTCTGCGTGTTCCACACCCCTGGCTCCTTGTCCCAGTCCCATTCTTCTTGCTTATCCAGTCCCAGTCTCCATTCTTCAGGCTTCTTGTTCAAGGCCTATTTCCCGTCTTCCCAGTCTGCTTGTCCTAGTCCCAGTCTCCATGCCCAGACAGTCCCAGTTGCTTTCTCCTGCCCCAACTCCCTCATCCAATCTTTGCCCCCACCCCGTCCTGGCTCCCAATCCCACTCAGCCTCCTACCCAGGCTCCTCATCAAATCTGTTTTCTCCCCACTGCCCATTTCCCTCATCTGAGTCTTTCCCCAGCCACTCCCAGCTGCACCCCATCTGCTTGTCAAATCTGTCTTCCTTTTCCTCTGCCCCTCCTCTGCCTATTGGTTTACAGTCTCAATCTCCCTTATCTCCTAATCTGATTTTAGAGACCACTCCCCCACCCACTGCCAACTGGTTCCTGGTTTTGCCTCCCATGATTTCCACACCATCTCCCAGTCTCTTCCTATCCCCCAGTCAGAGTTTCTCTCCTCTCCGCCAGCCCAGTTTTCCCAGACTCCTTGTCCTAAACTATTACTGTCCTTCTTTCCCTCCCCCCAGTCCAGCTTTTGTCCCCTGTATTCATATCAGACCACTTCCTCCTCCATGGTGCCAGCAGGGGCATCATTGGAAGCACAGGAGACAGGCTCCCTGCTCTGTTCTGGTGTCTGGGCCAGAGCAGCTATTATAGGGTTACTATACGTCCGTATTTTCCCTGACATGTCCTGCTTTTTAGTTGTTAATCACTGTCCGGGAGGATTTTTTAATTATATATAAATGTCTGGAAAATACAGAGGTATGATAACCCTACCTACTGCCCCTCTCCTCTTGGGGTGTCAGCTCGCTGCGGATTCCAACCCCCCCCATGCTGCTGCAACCCCGCGCCTGCAGTGGCATCTCTGCAGACAGCTGCAGGGGACCTGCGGCTGCTTCTCCCTCCTCCGAGCATTCTCTGGCAGAGCCTCAGTCTTCCCCCCGTTCCCCCCCCCCCAGACCCGGCCGTGCAAGGAGCCCCCCCACCAGCAGTCCATGCAGCCAGGACTGCCTCCCCCGCGGAGCTGCTGCCGGGTCCCAGCGCAGGGGAAAGTTTCTCGGCACATGGTGGCGGCTCCCGGGAGCCCAAGCTCCCCCACCCGGGAAGGGCCCGCATTGCAGCACCTCCCGCAGCTGCCTGGCCTGAGCTGCCGCAGCCTCACCAGGTCCGGCTGGGTGCGGGGTGGAGGCTCCCCTGAGCCCAGGGGCAAGGCCCGGGCCACGCACGCAGCACTTCTCTGCTCCAGCCCGGCCAGAGAGGGAGCCTGCAGCTGGGGTGCAGCCTCGCAGGTGGGAGCGCGCTGGGGCTGGGATGCCCAGCTTGGGAGCAGGCCTGGGGCCCAAAGCAACTTCCCGCCCCCTGGCTGCTGCTGCTGCGTGGGGGAAGCGCCCGGCCGGGGGAGCAGGGACTGGAGAGCGGTGGGAGCCCGGGGAGGAAGTGGCTGTTTCAGATGGCTGGGAGGGATGGGGAATGTAGTGAGCTCAGGGGAGGAGGCGCGGCTGGGATTTGGGGAAAGGGGCCAATAGGGCAGAGGGGGGGCAGAGTTGGGACAGGGACTTTGGATGAGGAAGGGGTTGGAATGGGTGCGGGGAAGGGGTGGAGTTGGGGCAGGGCCAGGGGCCCTGTGGAGTGTCCTCCTTTTTCAGTGTACAAATATGGTAACCCTAAGCTATTACAGGTTGTGCCCTGATGGCTGGAGCATGCTCAGTTGTCCTGTGAGGATGGTGCATGCAGAGTCAAGGGAGCACTAGGAGATAGGAGGGGGTTGAACATACTCCTTGAGGACTGAATCTTCAGAGAATTTAGCTGTTAAACTTTTACATATCTAATGGGCAGGTGTGAACTGCAACTTTTCAAAGGCTTCTAGTTTGACCAAATTTGGTTGGATTTTCCTGGGGACAGCAAATGGCCCATTCCTGATACAAAAGACCAAAATGCCTAATTTTAAGTCTCTGCTCCAAAGCATGATCTCTTAAAAGAAAAGTTTGCTAGAATTTTTTAACATGTGCATAACAATGTATTTTTATGTAGGCTCATTCTCAGAAATCGCTAAACCATTTTCACTGAAATTTTCAAAAAGATTCAGCCTGAGACAGAAACCTAGCCTGGAAAATTTCAGCCCAAGTGATTAAAGTTTGGCATACAACTGAAAAACACGGTCTTACAGTATTGGGCAACTTTAATAGGTGATGCTACCAGAATATAATAGAAAAGACAAGAAAACAATTTCACATTCCAAAAAAGAAATCGAAGTTGAAAGCATAAAGTGAACAAAACAGAAATTTATGGTGTATGCACAAAAAGGACAATATAAATAAGGATCCTAATGAACTTAACCAAAACTGCAAGATAAATTACCGGAGTCACTCACTGAGTTCTGTTGGCAGAACTTTGGCTGTGGGCGCTAAGAATTGGAAAGTTTTCTGACAAATAAGGGCATAAATGCATATTTACTGTAACCTCTGCTCTACAAGAGTACCCAGAGCTGGTCGGTGTTTCCTTACAAAGTGGATGGAACTGGCCTGGCCTGGCCAAGAGATGTATTGAATCAGCCTCTGCCAGACCAGATTTTACAGCTCTGTTGACAGAATCACACAGAGAAGGATGGTGATAATGACCCCCTATCGGCCAGATTTCACTCTCTGGTGCAGCTGCCAAGCAGGCTCTGGGGTATGTGCAATTAGCATTACCCCTGCTCTCTCCAGGGTGAACGTGGCCAAAACTGCAAATTAAGCCCCCTCCAGGGTGGTGTAAAATAGCTTTAGCGTAAATGAGAATTGGGTCCTATGGCAAGTGGCCAGCCCAACTATTAATACTATGAATAACACAAGAGAACATGCAATAATAGTATGTTCTTGAGTAAAATAGTAACTGGCAGCTAAGTGACCCCATCAGAAACACCTAACGGATTAAAATTATTGTCCAGACATCATGGTTGCATGTGTCTGGAAAAAATACCCAGTGTGAATGACAGATCACACCTAGTCAGTTTGTTAAATCCAAGCATGCATGGGTTTATGTGCATGTCCCCCTTTTTGATATTAGTTCAAGAATTCTCATCCACCAAGTACTAATGTAAATTGCATCCACATTTGCTGGCAGGAGCTCAAGACCTTCTTAGCCTAAAGAGTTAAGCTTTAATGGGTGAGTTTTTTTTTTTTTTAATTTAAACAAAGTTGCAGCACTGCCTTAGCAAATGACAATTGTCCAAATACTGAAGAAAGAATGCACTGTTATGGTTTGGAGCTTTATCTATTAGGATTACATTTAAATGTTTTATTGCTGAACTTTAGCAGGGCATTAATTGGCTGTCATTTCATATAACTGCCCTTCAAGTGTTCAACATGAACTTCTAAAACCAGAACTTAATAGATGACTGAAAGGAAAGCAAATGGTCTTAAATTAAGTGTGTATCTAGTTGGCGCTGATATCCCCATTGTCAAGCTGTCTGGAGTGACTCAGGAGCATGAGTACTAACCAGCCTCAGAGCAGACTGTTACTAACCAGGGCACAAACCCCAAACTGGCAGTACATTCTATACTCAGATTTCACCAACCAAGTATTAAGTGTGCACTACTCAAGCACCATAACAGCTGTAACATGGAGCTAGGTAGTCCTCTTGGGTACTCCAGTCTATCTTGCCACCCTGGCAAGCCTGCCTTTGTGATAGATGTTCCCTTACACAAAAAAATCACAGCAATATTCAGGTTATTCCCAGTCCCAAAAAAAAGTCACTTACCCCAGGTCAGTTGTACCCTACATCTCTCACAAAAGATGACATTTGTAGCCAGTCCTATAATAAACTAACTAAGACCTGGTCTACACTGGGGGGGAGGGAGGAGAATCGATCTAAGTTACACAACTTCAGCTATGTGAATAATGTAGCTGAAGTGGACGTACTTAGATCCACTTATGGTGGTGTCTTCACCCCGGTGAGTCAACTGCTGCTGCTCCCCTGTCAACTCCACCTGCGCCTCTCACTGCGCTGGAGTACAGGAGTTGACGGGAGAGTGCTCGGGGTCGATTTATCGTGTCTAGACTAGACACGATAAATCGACCCCCGCTTAATCGATCGTTGCCTGCCAATCCGGCAGGTAGTAAAGACATACTCTAAGGCAGGGGTTCTCAAACTGGGGGTTGGGACCCTTCAGGGGGTCACGAGGTTATTATATAGGGGGTCATGAGCTGTCAGCCTCCACCCCAAACCCTGCTTTGCCTCCAGCATTTATAATGGTGTTAAATATAAAAAAAAGTTTTTAATTTATAAGGGCGGGTCGCACTCAGAGGCTTGCTATGTGAAAGGGGTCACCAGTACAATAGTTTGAGAACCACAGCCTTAAGGTTTATTAACTAAGAAAAGAAATTAGCTATTTACAAGATTAAAGTAAGTAAATATACACACACAAGAGTTACCCTAATGATCCAAAAGGGTAACAGAAGATGCTGTAATATGCAGGCTTGTATGTCCTTTGGGGCTAAACCAGGCCAAGTCCTGGGGAGCTCTTGTTTATGCTTAGTAATCTTCACCCCTCAGAATTCAAGCAGCATAGAGATAGTTCCTTCCTTCAGGGATATTTTACTCCTGGGGGAATTCTGCACCAAAAAATTAAAAATTCTGCACACTATTTTAAAATTCTGCAAAGTTTATTTGTCAAACTAACACTACATAATCATGCCAGTTTCAATTTGGTAATTTATTTCAAAATACCTGTAACAATAAAAACACACTCTCTCCCCCTTCTCCTGGTAGAGAGAGCGAGAGAGAGAGAGAGTTAAAGAAACCCCTATGACAACCCACAACCCCTCCCCCTGAGTCCAGCCATGGGGCCCCTCTCCCAGCCAATATACCTGAATCCCCTGACACCCAGCCTTCTCCTCCCAGAACCCAGCCGTGGCCCCTCCAGCCCAGACACCAGCCCCCTCCCTCCCAGAACCCAGCCGACCCCCCAGAGCCCAGCTGTGCCCTCTCCCTCCCTCCCAGAACCCAGCTGTAAGGCCCCCTCAGTGCAGACACACTTGCCCTCCCCAGCCAAGAGCCCAGCTGTGCCCCCCACAGCCCAGACACCCTGTCCTCCTACCGCCCAGGGATGCAGAAGAGGAAACAGCCTGCTTCTGAGTCCTGTGCTTGTGTGGAGTTTCCTGCGCACCACTGTCTCCTTCCCTCAGGGCATGTTGGGAATTGCAGCTGCCAGGAACCCTCCTGCTCCTCCCCGCAGTGTCTTCTATGTGTAAGCTGGGCTCTGCTGGGTCCAGAAGCCCCTAATGGCGGCCAGCAGCACTGCAGCCAATTTCTGTGAGAGAAAGGAAATTATGTTTAAAAAACATTAATTTCTGCAAAATTCTGCATTGCACACCCCCAGGAGTAATATTTACTCTCTTCCCTCAAAATTCAAACTGATGGGATGAGTCCACCTACACCTCTCTTCATGGGTGTGTGTAGGGGGAGGCAATCAACAAAGTCTTTATTCTTTGAGGTTTCACAATGGCTGATTTGGTTTCAGTGGGCCTTCTTGGTGGGCAGGACCAACACCTTCTGTGTCTCTATTGCCGTTTGATGACTTACACAATTACAGAGCATTACAATGCAAACGCCTAATATAACCTTATAACATCTGTACCGCATTTATAAGATTATGAAATGATTGTAGGATGCTGCATGTATTAAAGTATAAACACTAAACATATTCTTAAATCTAATACATATTTTAGCACTAACACACCGATGAGCAAGACTGGTTTCTGGCTATGCATTTGTCATTTTTCAGTGAGGTCTAGGGGCGTTGGCATGAGCTGGCACCTGCTCTGCCAGCGTGTCACCCATCAAAATGAAAGTTCTCTCCAATTTAAATTTAAAAAATAACTGTGTGCAAATCATTGCAAGTGATAGTCAGTGTCTCAAAGTACATCTGAGGCCAAAGCACAGATCCAAATTCCTGTAAACAGGAAGTGGTAGGAGTCTAATCTCCCCACAAATCAACAATGAGGGATAGTATGTTGGGATAGTGTGTGTGGAATAAGTTTGATTTTAGCCCATACAAAGGACTTAAGAAGAAAACACTAGCACCACAGTATAGGGTTGGATTTTAGGGGATTTCCAGAAAAGTTCTTTCCTGGTTGTCTGTGTGTGTTTTTCCTTTCCAGTGTAGAAGGCAAATAACATGCCAACAACATGGGAAAGTAGAAGAAAGGAAATATTACTACTTTACTTTGGTTCCCAGTAGCTGTATAACTTTAAGTAGCTGAAAGAGAGTTATATTATGCTTATTCTCCACTAGCCTTTTTCCCTTAGTCTCAGACTCCTAGACCTACTTCAGAGTTGCATATTGGTAAGTGGTTTCAAAACGATGCAATTTACATTTTGAGGAGCCAGAAGATGATGTGGCTTAAAGTATAAGTAACCTTACTCTAATTTACACGTTCTTAACTCCCTTTTCTTGTTGCTCTCGGTCCACTTCTTTCAGTCCCTCAGTGTGTTACTGGTAGTATTGGTGGATGAAACCTTGAGGGGGTTTTATTTGGCGTAACATACATGTTGGGGGAGCGTCTTGAGAAGTTGTAAGTTTTGAATTGAGACTCCTATGCTCAGATGCCCCTCTGAATTTGTACCAGAATATTTGTGGTTAAAGCCACTTAGAGTCTAAAAAATTAATTTTACTTATAAAAAAATCATGAGAGAGGAATTGAACAGCTTAAAGGATTGGTAATGCAATATGAAACCTTTTGCCCCTGGGTGAGCAGAAATGGTTGTTGCTATTAAGTGGATCTTCAGTCTAATGAATTGTTTGTCTCACTGCAATTGCTACTGGACAAGTCACAAAAAGCATCACATCAATTTGCGCTAATTGGCAACTATGGGGTCTCTGCAGAAAAGCACCGAATGGGCCTTAAGAATTACTGAACCTCTTGCCACTGAAGTGTTCCTCGAGGTCAGGGCTGAGGCACATCGGTACAATAGTGTAGGAACCTTGCACTGGCACTGCCCATATTATATGTGTTCCCTCAATAACTAGAGGTATGGGGAGTCCAAAGCTGTCAATCCAATATCTTTCATGAACACTAAATATACAGAATCATTAATTGGGGTAGGAAAGCACTGCATCTACTAATACTGTTTTCCTGAGTTGAACATTTAATATTTGAGGAATGAATCAACTGAAATTTTCTTGGCAGAGAGCACTAAGATGAGCATGAAAGCTATGAAATTTAAATGTGTAAAGTAGTCATGCTATTCATGTGTTCTGTTTTTGTTCCAGATTGCACAAAAGCTGAGGCAGGCACTTGGCCGCTTTCCGGTGATGTAGAAATAAACTGGGATGGCTAATGAAGAACAACTCCAAAGTGCTTTTCTGATTTGGGGGCAATGCGACTAAAAAGTTTGTTAGTCTTTGTCATCCAAGAAACCAAAAAACACCACACCAAAAGGAAAAAAATCTGAATTGCAAAAAAGTTAAAATAATTTAAGATGTTTACTTTTATCCATCTTAGTCTTTGCCATCCAAAAAAAACAAACAAACAAAATCTGAATTGCAAAAAGAGGTGACAATAATTTGATGTTTACTTCTTCAGCCTAAATGCACCAGTTGTTTAGGTCTATATTTATCTTGAACACTCTCCCTCCATAGCTATCTTTTAAACAAAAGCTGTCTCTTGCTGGAAAGTGCTTTCAATTGTAGGGATTGAAATTGTCAAACTATTCTGTGTTGCCATGGATTACAAACAGATTCATGGTTTGTCATAAATTCTTCCAGTTTGCTCTTAACTAGTGTCAGATGACGAGGTATTTTTTCATTTTAAAAAAGTGAATACGCCAGAAAAAGATGGTTTTTATATTTTTTATTTTCCTTATATACCATTCAGCCTTTTGTTGGGATTCTTTTCAGCAGTTATATAAAGTTTGTGTATGTTTCAGTTGCACACAGGATAAACTCTTAATTGTTTTGTTTGGTGTTGCTCTATATGGTTGTGCTTTCCAACATGTACTTCCAGCACACAGTCTCCATAACATGCTGGCTGGTAAATTGTTCACTTTTTTCCATAATTACTTAATATTCCGTTCTTGTGGAACAAAGCCTTAGAGCTTGTATGTGTGTTGGGCTCTCCCTCCCTTCCTGGCCATGCACTGTGCAAAGAAGAGACATTAACCAAGGAAAGAGCCATTCCAGGAAACTAGAAAAATATTCTATCACACCAGCAGTCTGACCACATTAAATATTATGCAGCAATGGGCTACCTCTAATAGGGTACTCAGTGCTGTGTCCTGGCCGTCATTCTCCCCTTTGCCCTACAGAAGTCAGAGTATCCGCAGAGATGACACTTCCAGTCACTTTTGACCCCAAGTGACAGGAGTCCCCAGATTACTACCCAACTCAGGTTTTCACATAGTAGCATAACATGCTACTAGCTCCCATTCAGATTTAAAAAAAAAAAAAAAAAAAAGACACTAAAAAAGAAAGGGGAAAAAAAAAATTCGAGTGCAAACTGAAGCGTGACCTCTGAGATGTTGAATAAAATCCAGGATGTATGGCAAGTAAGTTATTAAAAAATAATATTGTAGTTGTAAATGAAGTATGGTGTTCACAGCACATGAAAGGCACAGTTATTGTCTTTACTAGCAAAGTGCCACTAAACAACTAGACTTTAGGCAAACTTGTATATAGTTACCATCCAGTATTTCACTTAATGCCACAAGCAAGCCAGGATGCCAAACTGCAGCTTTTGCTAAAATCTTCCCTCAAATATAAACAACTTAAGGAATAATTTATTTTACCCACAAAGCCATGTTAAGTGACGGGTACATTCTGTTGGTTCTATTGTTGCCTTACTCTGTTGTGTATTGCTGTTATTTTTGTGAAATATTTTTACAATAAAAAAAATCTGGATCTGCCTGAATAACATGAAACAAACAAAAAATCACTAAGCCTGAGTCCAGATGCTCCTTAGTGGCACGGGTTTTGTTCATATTTTATAAATACTTTTTGTTTTCCCTCAATTTAGTTTTCTTCCAAATTCCATAGAGCAGTGTTTGATACAGCCATTTAAATATATGTACAAATTGTAAAGAATGTGTATAAATGTTTTACACCAAATGTAAGATCTTTCCTGCATGTAGAAGCAACTTATAAAATAAATTGTTATGATGTACAGTAAATTCTGAAAGCACCTTTTCAAAGCAACATTTTTTCAGCCTTTGAATATTCACTTTGCTGTGAGGAAAGTTCTTTGTAACTGGGTCTTAGCTGGGAGGATTTCTTTTTACCAAGCTTTGAGCTGACCCTGATGGACTAAGTTGCAGGTTTTGAATCTTTTACTGGACATGGTTTGGGAATCTTGGCATAAGGTGTGCATTTCCAGTGTGGGGAAGCTGTGTTTGTAGCACCTATGTCAGACATATAAAACTATTTAAAACAAGCAAAGCTGTTTCAGTTTTAGAAAATAATAAATTCTTTAGACTAATATATATTTATGTATACCCGTAAGACTGTTTTCTTAAGATCATACAGCTTCTTAACTTGAAGATGTAGTGTGAGGTGCAAATGTGTCCTACATTGCTTTGCTTCATCAGATTATGGAACCTGGCCAGCAGAGGAAAGAAAAAGCATCCTTACTATTTACATAAAGAATGTAGGAGAGAAGGCAAATACCATACTGCTCAATTCTGCTGCCTGTGAGTTAAAAAAACAATCAAGAAGTATCTTGATATTGCTAGAGGAAGATGGGTCCATGAGAAGAAAGTGGTCTATGGAGTGAAAATGTTGGCAGGTTCTTGGCTTAATTAAAGGGGAAGTGAGGAGATCATTCAGTTAGTGGCAGGGATTTGGAGAGCACAGCAGTGCAAGATTTTCCTAGCTGTAATACTAACACTCACCACTCCCACCTAGCAATAAAATGTGAGAAGAGTACATTGCTGTGCAATCATTGCACATGTTATGTAGTAGGATGAGGCTGAATGATACCCACAAAAGTTCAAAAATGCATTTCTTGGCATATTATGTTTGTTTTCCTATATTTAATAAATGTCCTATCAAACACTGACAGCTCCATGTGTGTCAAATTTTGAAGCCACTTCCTAAAACATTTAGCCTCTTTTAGGAGTTAGCATTTGTTAACCAACCTGGCATTAAATCTATCCCGTGCAGTGATAGAGGGACTACTCATTCTCCAATTACGATTATAGCAGAAACATGAACATAAATGCACAAATGGTTCCTTGGAGAACAATAGCTGTATAATTTCTTTGTCTGCAATGACACGACAATTCTAAAGGAAAAAATACTATTGATTCTTCCCTACCTGTCATAGAGCAACTCATTACTTTGAAGTCATAAGTAACCTATTAACAGTTTTAAGGTAAATAAGGACTGAGCAAGGATCACCTCTTCCACCATTGAAATACAGTAATCTAGGAAGTAGAACATGCCAGCTGTTTAACAGTGCACAACAGCTGCATACAGGGAGTGAAGAATTTCACCATAAGCAAGTGAAACTGCAGGGGCTTACAGTCCTAGACACCTTTTAAAATTATTCTTGTCCCCCAGGGTTTTTCAGGGTAGACTCCACCGAGCCATGCTGACCGAGAGAGAGAAGGAAAAACTTTCATGCTGCACAATGGCAAATGAAAGGGGCTAGGACTCTAGATTGGCAGAGTCTACCATAGTTACCAGAAGAGGAATATGGCTAGGACATCCAAAGGACCTTGGCTGCAAGTGCTATTCTTTGGTGAGGTGTAATACAGAGAACCCAAGGGCCTGGTTCAGCACTGACTCAGGCAAAGGTGTGCACTGCTGAATCATCACAAGCACCAAAGAATTCTCTCCTGTGAGCACTGACCTCACTGACCATCACTGGGCAAGACCTGATGGAATCACTTACTTTGCCCTGTTTCCATGTCTAGATGTACAAACCAAAAGAGATGGAAATGAACTACTTCCACAATAAATAAGGTGTTCTTATTTAGCAGGAGATAAACTTTAGCCAGGAAGACAGTTATTGCTATTTCCTTTCTAGAGGCTGATTATAAACATACTCTTAGCTCTGGCAGAGAAATGAGCATGACTATTTATGCAGGCCTTCCAAAATGTAAACAAATCCCCAAATGGGT
The DNA here is from genome assembly GCF_013100865.1 of Trachemys scripta elegans. NCBI lineage: Eukaryota > Metazoa > Chordata > Testudines > Emydidae > Trachemys > Trachemys scripta. The sequence goes on along the minus strand of NC_048300.1, from coordinate 88,529,623 downwards.
AAGCTACACAGTCACAATCACAGGAGAGTATCAGAGGGGTAGCTGTGCTAGTCTGGATCTGTAAAAAGCAACAGAGGCCTGTGGCACCTTTAAGACTAACATGTATTGGAGCATAAGCTTTTGTGCATGCATCCCACGAAGTGGGCGTTCACCCACAAAAGCTTATGCTCTAATACATCTGTTGGTCTCTCCTGTGATTAGCAACAGAGAATACTGTGGCACCTTTAAGACTATCTTGCCATCTGCACGATCAAGGAGCTGCTGTACTTGAAAATAAATGTCCAATACAAATCTAAAAGCTTTAGCTCTAATTCTATACTGGTGTAAATCAGGAGAAAAGCACTTTTTAGTCCCAGGTGACTGGCTGGCCATCCAAGTTCCTGCCTGACTTATTTATGCTGCTGGGGTTTATGTTGTAATATGGAGTGTTAGAGTGCCATAGCTGTGACAGATGAAGTGTTGTTTTTTTTTGTTTGTTTTGTTTTGTTTTTTTTACAATTTGTGAATAAAGAAAGGACTGGGATTGTGAAAGAAACATGCTGCCAGTCTGTGAAAACATGGCAGGCCTTACAGAGAGCAATCCAGAACTGGAGTTAGATCAGACTTTTCAATCTGCAAGTGATTTGACCCTAAAGCACTCAGTGCTGCCTCTGCTGCACTTACTCACACACAGTAGCATACTACTATGCAAGGAAGTGTCAGTGGTGCTACTTGTAGCATTAGGCGCTACTCAGTACAAGGAAGGGTGGCACAGTTGATGGGTGACTTCTTCTGTATTGTCTGTAAAATGACATCCAATGCTTGTCCTCTGCCTGTTTGCCAGTCTCTTGGTGCAAGGCTATTTCTTTTAGCTAACTCTCTTCCCCCGCCCCCAGCTTTTATTTATCTGGCGGTATGGGGTGGGGGGAGATGCTAAACTCCTACCATTGTCTATTATCTTTGTCCACCTAAGCCATTTTAATGCATCTCTCACACTGCTCTCTAGGAAATATGAGCACTATATTTTAAAACCAGCTGTATTTTTCCTGTTCTCTTCTCTGGCCTCTTCCTAGATTTACACTCTTATCTCTTCACCTCCCTCTGTTCTAGTCTCCCTTGGCTCATCATCCCATCCCCCATGGTCTTCCTACCCCCCTTTGTTTCCTTCTCATGTTCTGGGAGTGATGCCAATACTGCTTTGAAATAGTCTATGATCCCAGTTTTACCTCTACCTCCTGCAGAGCACCAATTGGGGGAGTGAAAGGTACCAAATAGTATTGGACTACGAGACACCATTTCTCAAATGAGCGCTACAGCAGCTCAATGTAGTGAAGCTCTAGGAATTGAGAGTCCCCTGAGATTGCATGGAAACCTTCTGAAGAATGTAGAGGAAACGTTGAAAGCTAAAACACTGGGTTCTTCTAGTGTAGGGGTGGCCAACCTGTTGCTCCGAAGCCACATGCGGCACCTTTGTATAGGCACCGACTCTGGGCCTGGAGCTACAGGCTCCAACTTTCCAATGTGCCGAGGGTGCTCACTGTTCAGCCACAGGCCCTGCCCCCTTCCCACCCCCTCCCCTGAGCCTGCAGGGTCCTTGCTTCTCCCCCCAGAGTCTCCTGCATGCCACGAAACAGCTGATCGGGAGGGAGGGGGAGGCACTGATCAGCAGGGCTGCTAGTGGGTAGGAGGCACTGGGAGCAGGATGGGGGAGTTGAGGGGGGGCTGCTGACATAGTACTGTGCCTCTTTGGCAATGTACATTGTTAAATTCTGGCTCCTTCTCAGGCTCAGGTTGGCCACCCCATATTTTTAAATGGGAGTCTTGATGTCAACAGGCACTACAGGGTGCTCAGACTTCATGACAGAAGTCACTTATTTAGGCCCCTAAATATAGAATTAGAAACAACTTTAGGCTCCCATTTTTTGTCTTGGACTTTTTCCCTGAACACAGTGAAACCAGTCTTGAGAGCTCACTTAAGAGATTGACACACATCTGTTGCTTCATTGGGGTGGCCCTTTATCAAAGTGGAGTAGGACTTTCTAAGCTCTGGCTGAACCACAAGTTACAGGGAATCAACAGGTAAAATGCTCTGACCTGTGTTTTGCAGGAGATTAGACTAGATGATCATAATGGCCCCTGTTGGCTTTAAAAATCTATAAATCCATTAACTGTTCTCATCATGCTTGGGGCTGCTGCTAAAGGTTGCTCAATAAGGGCTGTCTTTTGTACTGGTTTCTCTGTAATTAGTGAACATGTCATTTTATTGTAAAATCTTGCCCATATTAAATGGATTATAGTAACTCTAAATAAGGACAGGGAATATGCTGTAAATTAACTATCCTGAAACTGCTTCTGAAGACAGGATCTATCAGCCTCACCTTTCCACATGGAACTGATTTACCCTAGTTTTTGGGCCCTTCCAAGTGAATTATAATAAATCACCAGACCAGATGGTATTTGTTCCAAAGTTCTGAAAGGGCTAAAGGAAGAAGGCACTGAGCTCCTACCAAAGATGTGTGCAATTTATTATTTAACACAGCTATGCTACAGGAAGAGAGGAGGGTCACCATCATTGCATCCATCTTTTTAAAAGACATGGAAGGTGACCATAGGAATTACAGATTAGTAAATTGTTCCCCTTCCCCACCCAGGACCAGGATCAATACTTGTGAGACTCCTTAAAAGACAAAGTACCTAAATGTGTACAATATGTTCATACTAATATGGATTGTACATGGGTCAGTCATGCCTCTCATCATTCTGAATTTATTTTATAATCTTTTTCAAAGAAGAGAAAATTTGTTTACACTTTCCATGGGTTTTAAGCAGACAGGATCTTAAGCCTACCAGGAACAGTTCACCAGCTGCTTAAAGCATTTGCTCATGGCTGTGATAGCTCCTGTGCCCACCAAAGTCTCAGCCCATCTCCTGCCTTTCCTCACTTCAGGTAACCCGAATCTGAACCTGGGCTCCAACTCTTAGCACCAGCTGTGTCCCTTGGTTCTGGCATCTACAGCTACCGACTTCTGTTCAGACCACTAGCCATGACTCCTGCTCCTACCAGTAAGCACGAATGTCCATATCCCGGTCATGAAGCAGAGTTGTGTCAGGTTAGAGTTACAACATACAACAGTGAAGAGATTCTGGGCAACGCTGGGGCCACAAGAGCATTCCTCGGAGGCTGCCATAACAGACATGCTTCCAGAGCTATGTGATTTATGCTGGGGACCCCAGCACAGTCCAGGATCAGGAGGACACAAAGGTAGCTTAAAGCCACCTTAGGACCCTGCACCCATTGCCCATGGCTGCCTCTTAAGGTATGTCTACATAGCTGCTAGGAACAAGGATCGCTGCCTGGGCTGACAGACACTAGCATGTGAAAAATCACAATGTGAATATTCTGGCATGGCCTGGAGCTCAGAGCGGGGGCTTCAAGCACATGCTCTAACATCACAGCAAGGTCTACACAGCTCTTTTTACAGGACTGATCTCATGTTTTCTTCAATCAAATTCTAAATTCTTTACACCCTTCAATGGAAAAACAGACACATCCCTCCAGGCACCTACCCACGGGGACTCAACTTTTTTATTTTGTTACAAGCAGCAGCATCAACAGCCATAGGGCAGAATCATGCAGGCCTTTCTATCTCCTACCTAGGATAGTCCTGGCAGAACCATACTGGTACGATGACACGTGTACTATAGAAACAATATAGTGAAACCTTCTGAATTCAGGTGTGGGACTAGAATGAACTTCTGGATCTAGAAACATCCTTATCTTCCAAAACGGGAACCCTGAAAATTTGTGTTACTTGTAGCTACATGAAGGGTTTTGAAAATATTGGTAACTATTTTAACGGGAAGATTTTGGGACACTTTAGTGAAACAGAAAAACCCATCTGTAATACAATAAAACAGCCAAATACTAAACTTGGCTAGTGAGCAGAATGAAAAGCATATCTACACTTAAATCACACCAGGTGCAGTGTGAGTAATTGGTGTTATCAGAAATAGTCTAACAAGCCAAACTGGTTGTTCAAATATAATATAAAAATATAGTATTTCCTCTGTCGCCATCCTCTCTTCTGTTCTCATCCACTCCTCCCCACCCTTCTTCTGCACTCAGGATAACTGGATAGCTCTTTAAAATAAGCAGTATTGACATAGTTAACATTGGTTTTTATAACTTTGCAGTTTTAACTTGCTCTTGTTCATTTATGTCAAATTCACGCAAGACCACCTGCCTCTGATTTCACCATATATATCTCCCTATAGATTCAATTAATTTAAATGGCTATAATGTAATTTGACCCTTTTCATTTATATGGCTAGTTCAGTCTACATCATTCTGATTTACGGGCCAAGTCCTGCAGTGATAAATGGGCCTACAAATTTACCCTAATTGTGAGCTCAACTGTAAAAGAGTATGTGAAAGCTCATAAGATGTCAGAGTAACCCATAACAACAAATGTTGATGGGAAAAGGTACAAAATGGAGGCAGACTGAACTAGTCCAAACAAAAAGGCCTACTGATATAACTCAAGGACTGTTAATAGGGTTACCATATTTCAGCAAGCAAAAAAGAGGACAGGAGGAGCCCCGCCCCTGTCCTGCCCTAGCCCCGCCCCTGTCCCTCCCACTTCCCACCCCCCTCAGAACCCCCAACCCTCCCCCATTCCTTGTCCCCTGACTGTCCCCTCCTGGGACCCCTGCCCCTAACTGCCCCCCAGGACTCCACCCCCTACCTAAGCCTCCCTGCCTCTTGTCCCCTGACTGCCCCCTCCTGAGACCCTCCCCCCATCCTAACTGGCCCCCTAGGAGCCTACCCCTACCTGTACCCTGATTGCCCCAACCCTTATCCACACCCCCACCCCCAAACACACCCCTGGGCCTCCCACGCCCCATCCAACCACTCCCCACCCCCTGACAGCCCCCCCCCCCAGAACTCCCGACCCATCTAAACCCCTCTGCTCCCTGTCCCCTGACTACTCTGATCCCACTCCCCCCAGAACTCCCAAACACCCCCCCGCTCCTTGTCCCCTGACTGTCCCCTCCTGGGACCCCTGCTCCTAACTGCCCTCCAGAACCCCACCCCCTACCTAAGCCTCCCTGTTCCTTGTCCCCTAACTGCCCCCTCCTAAGACCCCTCCCCAAACTGCCCCCCAGGACCCTACCCCCTACCTGTATCCTGACTGCCCAAAACCTTCTCCACCCCCCCAAAAAGCCCCCCCCGAACTCCCCCTCCCGTCTCTTGACTGCCCCCTCCAAAATCTCCCTGCCCCTTCTCCTGCCCCCTGGCCCCCTTACCCTGCCACTCAGAACATGGTGTTGGGCTCTGTGCGGAGCCGGACACGTGGCTGTGCTCCCCAGCGCAACACACAACCCGGTCCCTGCCCCTGCACAGTGCTGCCGGAGCGGGGCGCTGGGCTGCAGGGGAGGAGGAGCTGCCGAGGCCCGATGCAAATGGCCCGGCAGGCCAGCCGGCTCAGAATGCAGGGAGCGGGGGGGAGGGAGGAGGAGCTCTACAGCTGCTCCAGAGTCCAGCCTGGCAAGCTGCAGGGGGAAGGGCTCTGGCTGCCAGAGCCCCATGCGAGCGGCTGACTTTCCTGCAGCCCTCCCAGCCGCTCGCTCTGCTCTGCATGGGGGGGAAATCCTGGACATTTTTAGTGATTTACAAATTCCCCCCCGGACGCTATTTTTAACACAAAAAGGAGGACATGTCCGGGTAAATCCGGACGAATGGTAACCCTACTGTTAAGATCATGCCTGGGAAACAAGAAAAGCGTGGAATCAAATCAGTGAGCCAAAATTTGTATGTGGGAAACTAGATCTAACTGGTAAACACATGAATGATGGGATGGGATATTCTATCCACCATTCCCTTGGTGGCTCCTTAAAGAAAGAGACTTTGGGGAGAAAAATTGGTTACTGGAGCAAGTTTCACCATTGTGGTTGCCACCCCAATGGGACCCCAGACCTTCTGCATCCTAATCCTGAGAGATGTCCTAACCAGAGACAGGAACCCAGATAGAATATCACCACCTCTGCTGGCTCCAGCTGAATCCCAACCACAACCTGAGATGAAATATGATCAGACTTCAAACAAAACAAAATAAGCAACAAGAACAGCTCCAGGTCTAAGTTCCCCCTAAGCTGCCTGGCCGTGCAGCAGGCTGTCAAGGGCTGCACAGTCAGGGAGTGGCACCTTTCCCCCAGCCCACTGTGGTGAGAGAGGGCTGGGGGGAGTCCTCTCCGCCTGCTGCAGCGCCAGGGCAGCCTGTACCCCAAACCGTTCATCCCTGGCCCCACCCCAGAGCCCTCCCTCCCAGCCGGAACCCTCCCCCCAACCCTCTGCCCTAGCCTAGAGCCTCCTCACGTACCCCAAACCCTCATCTCCAGCCCCACCCCAGAACCTGCACCCACAGCGAGAGCTCTCACCCCCACTCCACCCCAACCTTCTGCCCCAGCCCTGATCACCCCCCAGACCCTACCACACATCACCTCCATATTGGTGCACATAGCAAAATTCATTCTGCACATGGACGTAAAAAATTAGAGGGAACATTGTGGAGTCCAGGCCATTTCAAGTAACCCACCCGCCCCGCAAAAGGAAACTTAGATGGTATCAAAGATGGAAGTTACTAAGACTGTCAAACAAGGGGTTTCCTCCCCTCTAAAAACTCTCCAGCTCGAGGGAAAGAGAACAAGGGATGGTTTTTAAACAAAAGCCTTATTCAATACATTTTAAATGCTGTACCTGATTTTCCTTTTCTTTATCTTTAATAAAAAGTTTAAAGGATTTTTACGGTGTTTGCGCCATGTATTAAGAAGGCTGAGGTCTCTGTATACCAAGCCCTGAACCTTTTTTAATGCTGGATAGTGACTGAGTTATGTTAACACCTTTGCCCATTTATTCCATCTAAATTAATACAACAGTCCTCAGCTGGTATAACCTGGAGTAGCTTGACTTACTACATTGATTTACACCCACTGAGGCTCTGGCCCCATGTGTCACTTCAAACCACTGAGTAGAAGTAGTCAGCTTGTTATACCACTTTTCAGAGGTGGGATCACCTCAGATCTAAATTGTTATAGTCCAACATCCACTTTATAAGCTTCTTTCAAATGTACAGAAACAGTAGCTAATCAATAGTCAGTATTTAAACAGCATCTCTTAAGCTTATATACTCGCTTCTCCCCACCCTGTCCCCACTAATGTAAATGAAGACCTATAACTCTGACCTATGCTCTCCCTGCCACTGGGTTTACAGAAACCCCTACACGTCAAGTACATGGTTAAGGCTCTGTAAGTTGGAAGGAGGCAGAAGTACCGTACTACGGAAAAGGAAACCAGAAAAACAGGCCCAACTTGTATTTAAAACCAATGTGTACGTTGTATTAGCCACAGGTAAACTGGAAAAATAAATATTGACATTTAACAACAAAAGCAAGTAACTGTGTATGACAGCACTGATTGCTACATACTGAATCCCCAGTCCAAAGCAATCTTCCCTTTGTGTTGGTAGCACAGTTTCAAAGTAACTGAACCTGTATCTCTCCCTGCCCCTGTGGTCCACTGCAGGAGTGGCCAGATAGCTGGAGACCTGAGACCTGTCACGCATCTCTGGGCAGGGACCCTTGTCCCATCACTTCTGACCAGGGGTTTCAAGGCGGCACAGCTCCCTGCCTTACACTGTGATGCCCCTAGCAAGCCAGTCTGCCTAAAGGCCAGCACCTGTGTCTTGCTTCCTCCCTGAGGGCTATGAGTAGGGCCCTACCAAATTCATGGCCATGAAAAAACACGTCATGGACCATGAAATCTGGTCTTTTGTGTTCTTTTACCCTATACTATACAGATTTCATGGGGGAGACCAGCATTTCTCAATTTGGGGGTCCTGACCCAAAAGAGTTGCAGCAGGGTCACAAGGTAATTTTAGGGGGGTTGCGATATTGCCACCCTTACTTCTGCACTGCCTTCAAAGCTGGGTGGCTGGAGAGTGGCGGCTGCTAACTGAGAGCCAAGCTCTGAAGGAGCAGCGCAGAAGTAAGGATGGCAATACCATACCACGCCATCCTTACTTCTGCGCTGCTGCTGGCGGTGGCTCTGCCTTCAGAGTTCGCCGCCCTCCAGCTGCCCAGCTCTGAAGGCAATGCCGCTGCCAGCAGCAGTGCAGAAGTCAGAGTAGCAGTACCACAACTCCCCCCCCCACACACACACACGCACTAACCTTGTGACCCCCCTCCCCACACACACAACTCCTTTTTGGGTCAGGACCCCTACCATTACAATATCATGAAATTTCATATTTAAATAGCTGAAATCATGACATTTATGATTTAAAAAATTCTATGGCCATGAAATTGACCAAAATGGACCTTGAATTTGGTAGAGCCCTAGCTATGACCAGCATACTGCCAGCAGTTACAAGTTACCATACAGCTCCTTTTAACCAATCACATTAATTCTTAAGGAAAAAGCATTCCAGCGAAAACAACAAAAAAACAATACATAGATTTAATCACACCCTAACATGCCGGAGTTACCCATCAGTGTTGTGGGACCAAAGTCTTTCCAACCCTTCCACCATGCCCGAGGGCCCCTGCCAAATCAAAAAGTCTTGCCTATTTGCAGGATCAGAAGGGAGGCCCTGAATCAGTTTAAATGCAGCCTTTTTTTTTTTTTTTTTTTCCAAAAGCCCTTTCTTTGTTTTTTATCCCTGGAAAAAACAGTTTGAACCAGTATGTGCAAGCTTCCCCAGGGGGTGGTATCTCTCTGGACGGTTACAACTTAAATCACACAACCACAACTGTTATTAGTTCCTGGAGGAGTTGCGGTAACCCACCCACCAAGGAGTTGCATACAATGTCTGGTTCACAGTGATACACAAACTTACTACAATTTGATCCCCAAAGATATCATGGGATTGCAATATCTGTCGCCACTGGCATACAGTCAATGGTCCATCATGATATTAATGGTACTAGTTGGAAATTCCATCTGTCAGGTAAGATATAGCTTTTAAGTCCTGAACACGGAAATCCATAAAGATTCCATGGCACTTTTTATAAGAATGAGGCAGTGGGTCATATACATAGTACATAGGTAATGGGAAATAATGGCACCCAGATCACAGGTGTATGCAGATTCCTTCCCTGTACAGTGTGCTATGTTGCTATTGGTAGTTAGCTGTTGTATTCCACCACACAGTAGTGCTTATCAGTGCTGCCTATAATGCTGTGAATAAAGTGGTTTTAAAGCACAGTGGGATCCGTCTGAATTTAAGTTAAAGTAATTGAAAATATTGTGGTTCCCCTCCCCCCTCCCCCTTTTTCCCAATAAGACTCATGGTCAAAGTGCTCCAGCAAAGAGGAATTCTTTTTCTGTATCATCCAAAAAATAAATGTAAGCACTGAGTTCATGCATTCCTTGGCATTAAGCCTAGTCCTTTTGAAGTTTAGTCCTTCTTGCTATAAATCTATTGACTTAAGGGTTGATTTTAATAGTGCATGTCAGCATCTACTATTTTGTGCACACATCTTCTGCATATGCATCTACAAGGGATTTTTGCAAAGAATGCATGTGGCTAGATAGTTGGCCAGCTAGCCTCCCGTCCACAAAAATCCCCAAATTTACTGCAGGCGTGCTGTAAGTGTGCAAGAAAAAGTATGTGTGCGAAGTGAGACTCTACTTTTTAAAAATCAGCCCCCATAAATCACGCATGTGTATTTCAGCACACAGTGTATGATCAGCTAACTGAAGAAAATACAACCAAAAAAATACTACAACAGTAAACAGAAAGCCAGCATTGAAAATGTCTCTTTTGGTTAAAAGGGTTCATTCTCCTCTTGATTTGCTTGAATCACGTCCACTAATGTTGATTCACAGAAGCTCAGTGGGAGCTATTCTCTGAATGCACACTCACTTGGAGAGGAGACTATAACTCAGGGGTAGGCAACCTATGGCACGCATGCCAAAGGCGGCATGCAAGCTGATTTTCAGTGGCACTCACACTGCCCGGGTCCTGGCCACCAGTCCAGGGAGTTCTGCATTTTAATTTAAATTTTAAACAAAGCTTCTTAAACATTTTAAAAACCTTATTTACTTTACATACAACAATAGTTTAGTTATATATTATAGACTTTTAGAAAGACACCTTCTAAAAACTGTAAAATGTATTACTGGCACGCAAAACCTTAAATTAGAATGAATAAATGAAGACTCGGCACACCACTTCTGAAAGGTTGCCGACCCGTGCTATAACTCAATGGGCTTTAAATAAATTAACATAAATGGGAGCTATTTATGTGAAGAATGCGAGCTTCATTCCCATCCCCCTCAATTTTAAATATCTCTTTAAGGACTTATCTGTTCCTCCTTTGTGATGCGAGTTCTGCATTGTCTATTATAGGGCAAGAGAACTGGATACCTGTATAATTAAGATTTATTTCCGAAGCATATCTGGAAGAAGCTGAGGCAAACATTTTCTCGAGAACTAAACCTTATTGCATCACAAAAATTCTGCCTCTGTAGGATGTCTTGCTGTGACTTTACTCCCACTGCACCGTCACTACAATTTTTCCTCTCTTTTTTTTTTTAAATATATCCATGAGTTGTCAAGTCTGAAAGATAGTTAGTTTAAAAAAAAAAAGCTACTTTTGATTAGTTCTTTGCATCGTAATCTGCTTCCTGCACTACTCTTGACCTTTTCCAGACTGCATCGTTCTCTAGCTGCTTAGCAAAGGTACCTTAATTGACAGGGCAATGTGCAGATTCTGGTCATGCATCTGACGAAGTGGGTATTCACCCACGAAAGCTCATGCTCCAATAGTCTATAAGGTGCCACAGGACTCTTTGCTGCTTTTACAGATCCAGACTAACATGGCTACCCCTCTGATACTGGTCAGTAAACGTGTCTCTACTTCCCAAAATACGGAAATTCAGTAGTTTAACCCAGGAGTGGAGGAATTATAGTGCATCAGGCCAATGGTCCATCTAATTCAGTATCCCATCTCTGATAATGGTAGGTAACAGATGCTACCGAGGAAAGTGCAAAACCCATAATGGAGAATTCTGGCACAATCTTCTCTTAGAATTTTCTTCTGATGGGTTGGTTCATGCAGAAAAAAAGACCACCTCCAACCACCACCACTGGAGCAATCCATTAGACACTACTGCACCTGCCTTTTTGTATTAGGGGGTATTCACAGTCTATCAGAAAAAGGGTCCCATTCAATAAAAGTGCCAATTTAAATACTGTCTGTGTGTGTGAAGATCAAGCAATTCATTTTAAAACTGGTGATTCTATTTCACTTAGAGCTAAGTATTTTGTTTTTTCTTTAGAGTGCTTTGGAAAACTAGGCAAGAAGCGGTGGAAAAAAATGTCCTCACTTGCTACCCCTTGTGGCTTCCAAGTCCTTTGAACATTATAAACACACCAGTCTGGATATTCAAAATAAATAAATAAATAAATCTGGTTGTCCAGTCACTATTACTGCCTAAATAAATACAGTCTGGCTAATGCCAGCTCATCTGCACATAGTTTTGGGATGAAAAAAGGCAAGTTTTAAAACAGCTGCTGTTACTGAAAATAGTCTTTTAATAGGAAAAGGGCTGCATCTGTGAGGGGAGTGAGCCTGCTTCTCCTTCTCAAGTACTGTATACACAGAGTTAAAAATATATGGAAAAAGAGGTGAAAGAGAAAAACTACAACATGTAATGGCAGTATTTCTCATTAGTAATGGTATCAAATAGCTAGCATTTTACCAGAGCACATCATAGCCATTCCTGGTAAAAGCTCCAAGCTTGAATCCAAAAACAGATAAACCACAGATCCAGAACTTGAATCTGGAACCAGACAGGCCTCTAAGCCAGTCTGAATCTGGAGCCAAATGGTTTCTAATCCAACCATCTTTAGCAACTGAACCTGCAGTGCTTATTCACATGAGTAGGCCATCAACAGCCTGCAGAATTGGGCCTTTAGGCCCTGATTCAGAAAGGTTGTCAGTGGGACTACTCATGTGCTTGAAGTTAGGCACCTGCTTAAGTACCTTATTGAATTGGGGCCTCACCCTGTTTTACTATCCACAAAAATTATTTGAGCAAAGTGGAATATTAATATGAATTACCTCGTGTAATGTTGCATCTGAAGAAGTGAGGTTCTTACCCACGAAAGCTTATGCTCCCAATACTTCTGTTAGTCTTAAAGGTGCCACAGGACCCTCTGTTGCTTGTTGCAGTCTATATGATTTTATAAAAATTTGATAATGAGAATATAATGTAACTGGAATATGCTTCATGCAAAAGGTCTCTTGTAAGGTATCATTACAAAGCTTATTGTCTACTGAGTGTGGTCATCCTATTTGTATAAAGGTATCACTCTTGTATCTGAAATATGAAATATAACTCTGAGGGCCTTTTGTAATTATGCAAAGTGTGGGCCATTAATTGTGGTTTGGAATCTTAATGGCTCCCATCAACCAGGACAATTGACTGGATGGCTCTGTTTGCAGGCAAGCCTTCCTATGAGTCAGGCTGGGAGGAATGAAGGCTTGGGGTCTTACAGTGACATGTGATCATGTCACCTGATCTGGAATCCATCTTTAACCTGGTGCTTTTCTAGTAAGGTGGGGGGGTGTGTGTGTGGAAACCCAGAGGGACAAAGGATTTCCACCTTATGCAAAGATATATAAATGGGTGGAACAGAAGAGGGGAGAGGAGCCATCATGAAGAATCCCCTAGCAGGGCCGGCTCTAGGTTTTTTGCCACCCCAAGCAAAAAAAATTTTGGCTGCCCCCCATCCCAGCCCTGGGCTCCTCACTGCACTCCCCTGTCACCCCAGCCCTGAGCTCTCCCTCCCCCGCCCCCCCACACACACCCTGCTGCCCCAGCTCTGGACTCTCCCCTACCCCCCCCCCACCATTGCCCCACACACCCACCTCCTGCCGCCCCAGCCCTGGGCTCTCCCCTCCCCCCACCTGCACCCTCCTTCCGCCGCAGCCCTGGATCACTGGTAGCTCACTCCCAGGCCAGGTCATTCAGCAGGAATTGTAGGTGCGCACAGAACACAGACAGGATTGGTTCCCATATGGTTACAGAACTGCAGTAAAGTGGAACAATTTTCAGCTTGTGTGATTGGAGGATATCTGGATGCATATTATAAGACTGTCCTACATAAATAAGGAAAAGTTGAGGTGCCTTTATTATTCTTTTGTTCCACTCTTTCTTTCTGTAGGGAATTTGCCAATGCAATATCACTGTCTTCCTTTTAAACAAACAAACAAAAGGCAATGGCTGTTGAAAATAGCAATTCCAGTCCTAATAACCACTGGGGAGCATTTCTTGCTCAATTTTATCCTACTTTTTCTATAGCAAGTTACAGTGGATCAGTATATTTGATTTGGGAGAAATGAAGTAACAGCCACCCAAACTGAGCTTGAGCACTCCTGAATTTTGAGGTGTTTAAATCTGGAAGGCAGGTGCTGGGGCTGTGGCTCTGCATGGGAGCACGGCAGCATGTATGCAGCAGCGTGTCTGGCACTGTGCGAAGCCAGACACGCTGGTCTGAGTGACACGATAAGGGGGCTGGGCGTTGGAGAAGGGGTGATGGGTTCCGGGGGTGCAGTCAAGGGACAGGGAGCAGGGGGGGGTTGGATGGGGCAGAGGTTCGGGGGGGCAGTCAGGGACAGGGAGATGGGGGGTTAGATGGGTCAAGGGTTCGGGGGGGCAGTCAGGGGACAGGCAGCAGTTGGATAGGCATGGGAGTCCCAGGGGTTTGTCAGGGGACAGGTAGGGGGTGGGGTCCTAGGAGGGAAGTTGGGGGGGTCTCAGGAGGGGGCAGTTGGGGACAAGGAGAAGGGAGGCTTAGATAGGGTGTGGGGTCCCAGGAGGGGGCAATCAGGGGTCAAGGGCTAGTGGGGCTTAGATAAGGGGTGGGGTCCTGGGGGGCAGTGGTCCCAGGAGGGGGTGATCAGGGGACAGGGAGCAGGGGGGTTGGATGGGTTGGGGTTTCTGTGGGGGGCAGTCGCAGGGAGTGGATGGGGGCAGGGTGGGGCTACCCTCCCCATGAAGTGTCCTATTTTTTGAATGTTAAAATATGGTATCCCTACTCACAGTGCAGCTCTCCATTCACTGCAGCATGAGGTCTCAGCTTCCTCACTCCCTCCCCCTCTTTCCTGTTGGTAGTGGCCAAGGGAATGCTGGGAAATGTAGTTCTTTCCCTGCTCCAGGGCTGGCTCTATAGGCAGGGAGCTAACCAAGGACCTACAGCTCCCAGAGCCCCCTGGTGGTTCTCAGCTCCCATGCTGGATCCCTGCCACCCTTGCAAATGGGCTGCCCCAAGTACATGCTTGCTTTACTGGTGCCTAGAGCCGCCCCTGTCCCCTACCTACCACCTGAGCTGGAACAAGAACTGTATCAGGGGAAAGAATTGTGTCCAGGCCTGGAAAGTGTCCAGTCTGAGGAAAAAAAACTTACTGAAGCATCTCTGAGGGTGAGATTATCTGTATTCAGTTTGATTAGACATAGATTTGCACATTTTATTTTTTTTATTTTGCTTGGTAACTTACTTTGTTCTGGCTGTTACTACTTGGAACCACTTAAATCCTACTTTCTTTATTTAATAAAATCACTTTTTAATTATTAATTAACTCAGAGTATGTACTAATACCTGGGGAGCAAACAACTGTGCATATCTCTCTATCAGTGTTCTAGAGGGCGAACAAGTTATGAGTTTACCCTCCATAAGCTTTATACAGGGTAAAACTGATTTATTTAGGTTTAGACCCCATTGGGAGTTGGGCATCTGAGTGTGAAAGACAGGACCACTTCTGTTAGCTGCTTTCAGCTAAACCTGCAGCTTTGGGGCAAGTAACTCAGACCCTGGGTCTGTGTTGGAGCAGACGGGAGTGTCTAGTTCAGCAAGACAGGGTGCTGGAGTCCTGAGCTGGCAGAGAAAGCAGGGGTAGAAGTAGTCTTAGCACATCAGGTGGCAGCTCCCAAGAAGGTTTCTGTGATCCAACCCGTCACACCTAGATCAGTGTTTCTTAACCAGTGAGTTGTGATCCCTCAGGGTTCACAAAAAGCAGGGGAGGTCATGAAGAGCTGAAAAGATCGTCATAATCAAAAGCAAGGAAAATCTTGCCCCCCACCCAGACAGCCCACCTTTACCTTACAAGATCAAGTATGCTCTGTCAGTCTCTTGAAATGGGCACGCACAGTATACAGCTTTAGCACTGTACATGTTTTATTCTTACTTTTATAGTAAATGTAAGCCAATTGTAAACACTGACTTCAAATGAGGGATTATCAACATAAAAGATTTGAGAAACAGTGACCTAGATCAAACTGTATTAGACTGCAACTATTACAAAGTAACAGATTTTCTGCACAGAAAGTCCTGTGCACAACTAAAACAACTGTAACCAGATGGAAAAGAAATGTTTTTTCCTCACTTTCAGTGCACATTAATATATTTCAGAAGAGGTTTTATTTTTTTAATACAGCTACTTTCAGAGTAAAATTTTAGACAGTTTCTTTGGCCCAGAAAAGTTGCAAAATATTCAACAAGGTGGCTGCTTCAACTTTTAATACATATTATTGTAACCTTGGTAAGAATGTTTGAAAATGAAGATTAAAAGTTTTGTGTATTGGCAGCCTGGTATTCATTCTCTTGCAATGTCCTATTCACGAACAGCTGTTCTGCCTCATTTCCTCCCCAGCTGACTAAAGGCAAAAGTTCTGGGGAAAGGAAAACATTTCAGTGATGTTGTGAGCATGTAGGGTTTCTGGTGGAATTCTTGATCATGGGGGCTATGATCATATGGTCATAAACCCCTTCCAGGAAATGCTCTGGCACTTGATCACTGATGTTTAATTCTTTTAAACTTTGAAATTGTCACTACTCCTAACTGAGTAAAGTTTGATACAAACTATAATCTCATTTAAAATAAAAATGGCAAACATTAAAGCATCTTTTTGTGGTAGTCTGTGTTAGCAAAGGCTATTTAATAGTATATATACAGATTGTCAAGGCTCATGACCCGGCAGCATTACAATACTACTACTGTTAGTCCAGGATGTGGCACCCACACAGCTCTGTCACGCCAGCTCACCAGAATGCTAACCAAGGCACCCTACTATTCCAGCATGACCCCCCTGCTCTCTTTAACTCTGCTAACTCCTGCACTGCTGCTGTTCCATTTCTGGGCCTCTCATAAGCTTCCTGATATACTTACAAAGCAACGTATGCATGAATCTGCAAGCTTGACTATTTTGAGTAAGACTGTTTTCTCTCCAGTGGCTCTGCAACTGATCCTGCTGAACCTCTGCTGCTACAGGGTGAGAGTCATTATAATGCTCAGGATGCCTCAGAGGTGCATAGTGAAGGGGTATGGAAATCTGAACCAAAGTGAAGAATGACCCAGAGGAACACAAAGTGTAAATTTACAGCTTCCCTGGGGCAGCTTTGCTTTAAACACCCATTGCTTTTTCAGTTAACAGTGGCATTACCCACAGTACCTGAAGAACTGTGTTTAAAAACCTGTTGAAACACAGCACAAACCTGTCTGCAGCAAAACTGATTTGGTAGCACAGGTGAGTAAACGGGGGTGGGGAGAATGAACTATATTTTAAAAAGTGTGCAAAGATTTTTTTTTTTAAATGTGTTTAAACAGAGTTTGTTAAAAGGAGCCAAAGAAAGCTCTCTCTCTCACACACACACACACGGATCACTCCTGTAAAATTGCTCACCTGTTCTCTCTCAACCTGAGATAGCCTCAGGTATAGCTGGCACAGAGAGGCAGCCACCTAGCTGGTGATGCTCTCTGCATCTGCTCCCTTGTAGCAACAAGGGTGCTGATAAATGATGGTGAAAAGAGGGTGGGTGGGGGTAACTGCCAGGGGAAGAAGGAATGATGGAGAACCACACAAAGGGGTTGAGGAAGAGCCAACATGAGTGGACTGAGGAGGAAGGAGGGGAGCTATCGATAAGGGAAGGTTGAAGAAAAGAAGGCCACCAAGAATGGAAGATGAACTAAGGAGAATGAGGCATTCAGGAGCAGGGATGGTGTGGCATGGATGAGAATGGACACTTTGGGATGAGGGAAAGGGAGCATTCTAAGATGGGGGACATTTCCCTTGAATATGGGACCCAGTCATGTATGACAACACCCATATCCAAACTGGGCCACAGTCAAAGACAGCTGGTGTCAGAACGTCAATTAGAAGGCAAACTTCATACCACAGTGTTTCATTTACATTACATGAAAAATGGATTTACATGCAGTGCATAAAACAAGGTTTGTGTTATTCAGATATTCTGATTTTGTATCCTATGAAATAAAAAAAATGAAAACCTTTGCAAACGGTTCCAATATACATTTTAATAAGCTATCCAGCTTTCTTCAGCACTTTTCTGTTAAGCAGCTAATGCTAGTTGCCAAAACATGAAGTAAAAGACTCTCATAAAAATAGATTTATAGAAAGTGCTCAACTGTATTGCACTGCTAAATGTTTCCAATACTCCATCTTCACCTGCCTCTGTTTTTATATTTTGTTCTCTGAACCTGATTTGTTGTGCTTAAAAGAAAGCATACTGTTAACACCCCAGTCCTATGCCTAGGCAAGTATTTTCTTTAACAATTCAGACATTGAGCTCTCTATTAATAATCCTGACTGGGGTGTTCAAGTCACTAATGTTTTCTACTGAAAATTACAAGTACAAATGAATTACAAGCACAGGTACTATTGAATCTCTGACATGTCATTGTCCTCAAAGTGACAGTACACTCCTAATGATGTATGGGAAGAGTTTATCATGAGAACAGGGTGCTCTAGCAATCATTCCTTGAAGGCAACAGACACATTTATACATAAGTGAATGAGACAGCACCAGATTTACAAAAGAGAATGTTACCTATAAATCAACCTTCCCTCATCATCTAGGATACTGAATGTATTGGGCAACTCTGATCCCAGACGAGACTGCTGGCACTTAATCATAACTAGGACCTTTTCCTCTAGGGGAAAAAGGTCAGGGGGAAAGATGACAAAGATGGAAATAGATTCTTGGCCTGCCTGTCTCCCTACAAGAAACCCATGGTAAGAAATGTGAAATGTTCATACTATTCAGTGTGTTTCTTACATTCAGTGAAAACAAACTTTGAGCTGCACTTGTTCATCCTATTACCCTGGTCACTGACATACTCAAATTAAATGCTTTGTGGGGTGACTTCCTCGAGGTTAGCTCTCACTCATTCACCTAATCCTATATACTGTCCCAAAAATCTAATCCGGACACAAAGCCAAATTTAAACACTGAAGCCTACTGTTCCCACCAGATCCCATCATCATTTTCTTTCTTGAAGGGGCCTCATAAAGTTTAAAAAACAAAAACAAACAAAAAAAAAAACCACCACCACATTTGTCTTTTTCTTTTAGCTACTGCTACTAAGGTCTGGTCTACACTAAAGACCTATATTGGTATAACTACATCGCTCAGATTAGGCCACATGTAGAGGGCCAGCTCTATAGTTTTTGCGGCCCCAAGCAAAAAAAAAAGAAAAAAGAAAGCCGCAATCGGGAACTCTAACACCGCCGCCGGGGCTGGTGCCTGGAGCCGGCCCTGCACATGTACACTACAGACCTTACAGCGGCACAACTGAATCGATGCAGCTGTAAGAGTGCTCGTGTAGCTGTTCTATGCCAACAGGAGAGAGCTCTCCCGTCTACATAATAAAACCACCTTTACAACTGGCAGTTGCTATGACTGTGGGAGAAGCTCTGCCAACATAGCACTGTGCACACTACCACTTATGCCAGTGAAATTTATGTTACTCGGGGAGGGAGTGTTTTTTTCACACTCCTGAGCAACATACATTTTACCGACATAAGTGGTAGTGTAGACATGGCCTTAGAGTACTATAACAGATTTTGGTTTTTGAAGTTTGTTTGCTTTGAACTCCATGAGACTGTGTTTATACTATGTGTCCATACAGGGACTAGCACAATGGAGCCTTGACTAATGTCCCCAGGCATGAATAAAATGCAAATAATAGGCAGCATTTTGTGTGTCATTGTTTCCCTGAATACTTAAGTTGGGGTTCATCCACACTACAACTACAGCCACAATTGTTTTGTAACTGGTTAGAAGCACGGTCACCTTAACAGAGGTTAAGGAACCTAGTTCTGTTTGTTTCCACACAACCTCCAAAGCTGTGTTTGCATATTTGCATATCCACCCACACCTGCCTTGCTATCGGTGTTTGTATTATTGCATTCTGGGAAAATCTGGCAGCTCTCTTTACTCAACAAGGAAGTGTGGGAGGAACACTGCACTACTAGAAAGAGAAGGAGGTTCCTGGATAAAGCTGGGTGAATAATTTCTTTATTTTTTTTAAATAATTGACAATTTTAAAAAAGTTTTTTAAAAAGTCATTTTGGATCAATCAAAATTTTGGGGAAACTGAAAAGTAAAAAAAAAACATTTTGAGTTGAATAAAACTGTAGATTTCAAACATTTTTAAAAACTTTAATAAATCAAAGAAACTTTTGAAACAAAAAATTGTTTTCAGACCACAAATAAATCACGATTTTTTTCCAGAATTTGTTTTCTAATTGAACAATTTTGCAAAATAAACAAATTTGCAAAACAGTTCATTGCCACTGAATCCACACTTTTCTCCAAAAAAAAGTTTAATCTGCCAAGTTCTATTCCTGGACATTGTTAGAAGAAACAAGAGACTTATTAATTATAAAAATAACATACACTTATATAGCATCTTTCAGCCCAAAGCATTTTACAAACTAGGGGTCAAATCTGGCACTCACTTCATATTACTCAGTGGGAACTTTGAGTGTGCAAAGAATTCCAGTATCTACTTACATAAATATAAGTCACCTTACCACTGAACTGCAGCCATCTCTGGAGAGGAATGCGGGAGCTGTTTAATAAGGCTACACAGCTGTTTAGAACAGGAAGTGAGAAGCAATACAACAAAACATCATGGGGAAATTTACCATAGTTGTTTGCAGCACAGTAGCTGTGTTGGTCCCAGGATATTAGAAAGACAAGATTTTATTGGACGAACTAAAAATAAAAATATTTTACCTCACCCACCTTGTCTCTCGAGAAATTTAGGCAGGCAGGAGCTTGACTTCCACCAGTGCAGATAGGACTATCCCAGGTTCTCAATGGTAAAGGTGTGTTTAATTTATACAGGGTTGGCTAGGATAGATGTTCTGTCTGTACCAATATGAAAAGTTCCCTATTGGATGAATTGGCATTTGGCATATTTTCATGTGATATGTTGTTAGCATTTTTAATCACTACTTAGCTTACCTTGTAAGTTACTTTATGCCCTCTCGTTATTAGTTCATGTGTATACAACACTTTGAGCGCCTGATTTGAAAGACACTAGATAAGAGTGCGGTATTGCTGTCCTCCAGGGATGCAGCATGCGGTGTAGTGTGGGGAGAAGTTTTGCTTGTTGAGATCCACATCTGATCTGGGTCAAAGGTTAGGAATGTCTGGATCTTGCCCTTCTCATTAGCTCCCCAAGGATACGCCTGGAACTGCCACTTTCACTTCTCCTCCAAGTCAGGCGGGTGCCGGCTGTGGGACGTCTCTCCTCGCCCTGTTTTGTTAGTCTGGGAGCAGTGATTCCAACCCCGCCCTTCCCGCAGGGCGGGCAGGGGAGGAGACAGACGGACAATGGCTTTTACCTGTCCCGGAGCGGGAGGAGGAGCCGCCACAGGAGAAGGGAGGACCAAAGTCAACTCCGAGTTTACACGGGACCGGCGCCGCGGGTAGCGCGAGAAAGCGAGGCGCAGCGGGCTGCCGCTGGAGCCAAGGACTCTCCGGCAATCCAGCCAGGTCCCCCTTTGCCTGGGGGAGGACTGCAAGGAGCCGGGGCGGCCCGAGCTCTCTGCCCGGGGCCGGTGCCGCGTTGGCCGGGAGGGGAGAAGGAAACAACGGCAACTTCTGTTTCCCCGCCGAGTTGCTAGAGCCTTTTTCTGGGCTGGCAGCTCGCGGCGATCCTGGTGCGCCCCCGGCTCCCCTTCGTGTGGGGGCGGCTCTGAGCCCGGCCAGGGGGGAAGCGGCGGCGTTTTCTCTGCCCCCAGCCCAGTTGGTGACTTTGGGGCGGGGGGCGCTACTGCAGGGAGCCGGCTCTCTCCGGGACCACACGCGGTCGGTGGCTGGGTGGGTGGATCCCCGGAAGGGAAGAAGCGGCGACGCTTTCTCTGCTGCCCGCTCCCCGTTGTTGGTGCCTGGGTTTTCGGCGGGGAGCGGGTGCGTTCCCCGGCACCTCCTGCGCCTTCCTCCCTATGGACAGCTGCCCCCATGGCTCTGAGCAAAGGGCTGCGGCTGCTCTGGAAGCAGGAGCCGGCTCCGAGCGCCCTGCTCGAGGCACGTAGCCGCCACGACTGTCTGCTGCTGGAGGCCGGCACCGTGGCCACCCTCAGTAAGTGCCTCTGGCGGGCGGCGGGCAGGGCGTGGCTGCGCTGAGCGCACCTGGGAGTGCGGTGCGGAGTGGGTCAGACTGGGCTGTGGGGGGTGTTCATGTGGGCACAGACCAGTATCTAAGGTCTAAGCGTCCAGAGACAGATTTTCAAAGAGCTCAGCTCCCAGTTAGGCACCAAAGTAAGGGCAGATTTTCTAAAGTGCTCAGGGTGTCCCGAGCTGAATCTGCCCTTGGCTGGGCTGCTGTTCTCGGGATCCCTACACGTGTGGAAGTTTGGGCTGCTCTGCAGAAGGCTAAGGCTCTACCAATTACACCTGTCAGGGGGCTGGTAGCCTCCTCCCCACAGTGGGACAGCAAGGCCAGGGTGACACTAGACTTTTTCCCTCTACTGTAGTTACTGTTGGCACAGCCTGATGAGCAGTACCAACAGTGGAGGAACTAGTGTAGAGGAGGGCCCGGAGCCTTAAAGCATTACTCAGAGTTCAGCATTGTAACGCCCGCTGCCTTGCCACATGCTGAAATTTTCAGCCCCAAATTAGGTGTTCGGGACAGGTTCCCCCTACCAGTGACTCCTGACCTTTCCAGACTATACTGTATCCCTTTCAGGAGTCTGATTTGTCTTGCGTACCCCTAAGTTTCACCTCACTTAAAAACTACTTGCTTACAAAATCAGATATAAAAATATAGAAGTCTCACAGAATGCTATTACTGAAAAATTGCTTACTTCTCATTTTTACCATATAATTATAAAATAAATCAATTGGAATATAAATTTTGTACTTACATTTTAGTGTATAGTTTATAAAGCAGTATAAACAAGTCATTGCATGACATTTTAGTTTGTACTGACTTTGCTAGTGCATTTTATGTAGTCTGTTGTAAAAATAGGCAAATATCTAGGATGGTTACCTAATTTCCCCATCCTGAAATGAAGATTAAAACAAAAACAAAAAATACCTGTGGCACTATAGAGTTGTGCAATTGTACTTTTGTGCAACTTCATATGGGTTTAAACTTCCATGCTCTTTAGAAACAAAAACCTACAGCTGCAACACTGATGTGCAAAACTATAGAGCGCTAGCCTCTTATATACATAAAATTGTGAGAAATTCTTTGCTGAACATGGCAAAAACAAATGTCAATCCCTAATCATTTTATTTAAAAACATTTTTTCATAGTTATCAACCAACCATTAGTCATCAAGGACTAGGGCCAGGGGACATTTGAAGTTTTTTGGGGGGAAGGGGAGGGGTTCAGTTCCTTTGTTTATTATGCACAAAAAGAGACTCATAATTTTTTTTTTTTAATGGGAAAAGAATCAATATTTTCCCTTCCCCACCACTATTAGTTAAAATGACAGAATGGAATGATAGCAAGTATGGAAATGGAGATTTTACAAGCAAGAAATTTAAAACAAAACTGGAAACTGATCTAAGCCCAATGTTTCAGTTTGTAAATCTTTGGTCACCTTATAACTTAGAACCTCTTTGTTTTGTACAATGAAAAATTTAAAATCACATTGAAAGCAATGACTGGACACCTTTTCCCCCCTTTTCAAGCCTCTGAATGAGTCAGAATTACAATTTCAGTTGTCCTTGTGTCTCCCTGTATTTCTAGTGTGTTGTACGGCATACAATGTCTTTATCATATTCCCAGATAAAAAATACATTGAACTGGAGTTAAGGTTGGGCATACATATCAGTAATGGGAAAGGCACTATGAGGCTGTTGTAATTATCTCCAAAGCCAGCATTACAAGTCCATGAAATTCAGAGTTAAATTTAATTTAAAAGATATATTTAGATTTGGAAATGCATCTATGGCATTCAAACAACCTTAACTCCTCCCTATAATGATGCCATGTAATAGCCAGACAATTATGATTAGTGCATAATAAATAGTGTTTGTAGTCCTAGATTAAATTAAATTGCTATTTAAAGATACATTTGATTTTTAATTTTTTTCCTTATAGTGTCACCATGGTGTGAAGTTAAGATTGTTTGGGTGCATTAACAGTGCATTTTGAAAGAGGGCATTTTGCTAGTGGCAGCCCTACAATTTCAATCTCATTTTATAACAATGGAAGAGGGTAGCCATTTTGAAAGAGAACAGTTCTTCATGGAATTCACAGTAGAAGAACATTAAGCATTAGCCTCTGCTGAAGAAGCAACTTTCACTTATGAAGAATAGTGGGGAAAATTATTATTATTAAAAACAAGTCTCTCAAATATTGCAAGTTGGAAAAATTAGAGGTAGACACTGTCCCTGCCTTGAGGACCATACAATCTGTGAAAATGAGCAACATGCCAAGGCCCCAGAGCTTCAAACATATAGACATGTGCTTAACTTTATTACTTATGAGTGAATCCAGTGAAATGATGTCAACGGGACTACCTGCAGTAGTAAAGTTAAGCAAACGCATAAGTATTTGCAGGATTGGAGCCAAAGGGTGTGGGACAAGGATAGCATTCAGTTTGTAAGCTCTTGGAGCAGAGACTGCCATTTATTATATGTTTGTACAGTGCCTAGAACAATGGGGCCCACCTGGTTGGGCCTTTAGCTGCTATTGCAATACAAATGCTTAATAATCATAATAATTACACATTTTATATACGTCTGCTATGTTAAAATTAATTTTAGCTTTGTAATTACACCTCTACCTCGATATAACACAAATTCGGATATAACGCGGTAAAACAGTGCTCTGGGGGGAGGGGGGCTGCACACTCCGGCGGATCAAAGCAAGTTCGATATAATGCGGTTTCATCTATAACCTGGTAAGATTTTTTGGCTCCCGAGGACAGCGTTATATCGGGGTAGAGGTGTACACATACATCTAGACCTTTCCCCAGCTGCTTCTTAGCATATTCTTTCAGCTGATCTTAGTAGTCCAACACAAATAATGCACAAACTATTTGACTGCTGTACGTTGATTAAATGTAATTTGAACATGTTTATATTTACTAAAATACAGAAAAGAACCCACAGTGTGATCCATTTTTCTCTCATGCTGAGATAATTATATGGCAAAGTTCAAAACTGTGTTTGCATTCTTAAAACTTTGTTTGCGTTCTTAAATGTCAAATTATCCTTTTCTTTTTGGAATCTTTTGTAGTCTGTTGGAACATGTTCTATATAAGCACTGATCCATTACATTGTGTGGGCAAATTGCTGAATACATGTTTTGTGCACTTGAGGGTGAAGCTTATTAGTGATGAATGTAGTCTATAGGATTCATATTTGTTATACATTAGAAAACTATGCAAATTATGCGTAAATGGTTCCTGATGGGCTAGGTCTACATGTCATAGATAATAATAGCAAATTAGATATTAAAATAATATATTACCATGTTAAGATAACTAAGCCGCCACAGTCACAGATGTTTTATGACTTGTATGTTACACAACAGTTGGCCTTAAGTTCATCAGAGGAGTTTCAGAGCAGGCTTTTGCTGTGTGTGCTGCTATGTTTACCGATTAAACCAACTCATGCTACACTTTACACAATGTGTTTTTCATTATTCTATTACCAGACTTTTGTTGGGATGTTAAATTAAAAAGTATATACTATAAATATAGTGTGTGTATAAATCCGCTTGCTAGAATGTGAATATTTCCAGTCTAATACCGAAGCCCTGGGAACTAACTTATCTGAAGTGCTATTCCTAGGGCTTCTTTTTGGAATGATAATGTTTAGTTTCTAGAAAATTGCTAAATCATCTGATTGTTGTTAATTTAACATCCTAATGCACTGACAGTAATCCTGGCCCAAAACCTCATTTTGTAAAGTGATAACATCTTCTTTGACCTACATGGTATTACAGAGTAGATCCTGATTGCTGAAAGCCTCTGTGGAAGGAGGTTAAAGCTGATTTAGCAAGACTGAATGTGGGATAGGAAGATTTTTAGTGAAAAAAATAATTATTTTGTTTGTTGGAACTGGTAGAATGTGAGTATATGTAATGTCTTTGGCCTTTTTGGTGAGGATGGGAGAAGGAAGTCAGAATCATCTTAGTCCATCAGCTTAGTCTATCATATTTATAGGATACCACTAAGCACAATCCTAGGTAATATGCTAGATGTGAGAAACACATGTGATCAGGTTTCTATTTGTTTTGTGTTTGCATCTTGTGGAAAAGTTCTCATGTTTCTCTGGTTAGTAGGAGAAACACAGGTGAGGTGAACAAGTTGCTGCTGCTGCCTCCACCACATCACAGCTTTGATCCTGCAAATGCTTACACATGTTATAAAATTTACACACATGAGTACATAGAGTTAAGCAGATATGCAAGTGTTTGCAGGATCAGGACCAAAGTAGGCAGAGGGAGGAGCTAGATCCTGCCACTGGGTGCCAGGCTCTCTTCCTCCTGCTCTTTTCTTGAAAAGCCACTTGCCTCTATCAGCCAATGTTTTTAGGTGTGCCCGGCTCCAACCCTAATTTAGCTGTAGGAACTGTGGTCTCTCTCTGCCTTTCTTCTGCTGAGGCACTTATAAAAGTACCAGTTACTTGGGTTCCAAACATTTACGTCCCAATTCTGCTCCCACTGAAGTCAGTGGGAGTAGGATCTGACCCTTAAGGAATACAAAGGAAACTCTATAAAGGATTTTGCACTCTGCCACTTGAATTGGCCACTGTTACTTAAAGCGCATAATTCACAGAGAAAGATCATGCTTGATTAGTGCATTTTGAGATGTAGGAGTTTGAGTGGTGCTTTTCATTAGGTTCTGAAATAATATTTTTATATGTTATATGGAAAAGTCATCACTTTTTATTGGATTTATTAAAGGCTAATTGCATTGTGTCAGTACATTTGCTTGCGCCTTTGCTGGGGTTAAATTTTTGAGAAGGGAGCCAACTTGGTATAGAATTTAGATCAAGGGTGTCTAATATTTGATGCTAAGAAAGGTGCTTGAAGAATGATTTTATAATTAAATACAGTACATTGCTGTTTTATTCCTTTAAGTTGCCGGGGGTCTGGTTTGGAGTTTCAAAAAGGGTTAATTTAAACATAACTTTATATTATAAGCAGAACTGGTAGTTGCCATCTTATGCATTGATACTTCTCACTCTTAATAAAGTAAGGAATTGAAGCTAGAATGTTTAAGGTATTTTGTGATCTAGTGAAAGGGAAAAAATGGTGCTTGAAAGGTTACTTTCAGGTTGAATATTATATCCGATGTAAAGCACACACATCTTTCCCTGTGTTGCTCAATGATACCTTAGGGTTTTATAACTAAAAAAATTGTAAAGTTCTATGGTAGTTTCACTACTTGGACAGTTTACTCTTTGTGCTTCATCCAGTTTGGACAACCATAGACACATTAATCTTACTTTTGTTTTTAGACATTCACATTCTGGTTCTAATTCTTGCGCCCTAGCATGAGTTGCAAACACTACAGGGGAATGTTTCAATCCAAACAAAAACGCCTGGCCTTGTTTACATTTATTTTACATTTCATTAAAAAATTCCTATTAATTTATGTTTTATTGTGACTGGCCTTTATACCTTGCAAAGGGGAAAGACACCTCCTGCAATCAGCTGGCTTGCGGCGTTTTGGAGGCAAGAAGGAGGGGCGAGGAGCGAGGACTCGGTGCGCAGGCTCCCCCTGCCTCCCGAACGTGGCAAGCCAGCTGATTGCCCCAGGCAGAAGGGAAGGGGGAGGAGTGAGGACTCCGCGCACCTCCACCCTCCTTCCCCTACATGGCAATCAGCTGGCTTGCGGCGTTTAGAAGGGAGGGGAGGGAGGGGGGAGGAACCAGGACGCAGCGAGCGAAGTAAAGGGGGAGGAGGTGGGGGGGAAGAGGCAGGTCAAGGGTGG
This sequence comes from Trachemys scripta elegans, assembly GCF_013100865.1. Classification (NCBI taxonomy): domain Eukaryota; kingdom Metazoa; phylum Chordata; order Testudines; family Emydidae; genus Trachemys; species Trachemys scripta. The sequence continues at coordinate 88,502,364 of NC_048300.1, read as the reverse complement.
GGGCTTGGGGGAAGGAGTGGGCGTGCTGGAGGTTGAACCCCTCGCCTCTGGTGCTTGCAGAGTAGGGGAAGCTGCCCTGGAACCTAACCCCCCCCATTTACATTAATTCTTATGGGGAAATTGGATTTGCTTAACATCGTTTCACTTAAAGTCGCATTTTTCAGGAACATAACTCCAACGTTAAGTGCGGAGTTACTGTATACCTTTAGTGCCCAGTGAATTAGGCCTACTGACTAATTTGCTGTTCACTTTGATACCATCTGGCTTAATTCAAATTCGGTCTAAACCTCTTTCTCCACTCAAAAAATAGCAAACCAAATACTGTTTTGATTTTGGACCATACAGTTACTCAGGGCTTGTTTACAGTAACAGCAGTGCAACTGAACCAGTGCAGCCGTGCCGCTGTAGCATGTAATGAAGATGCTACCTCTGGCAATTGGAGAGCTTCTCCAATCGACTTAGCTACCGCCTCTCGGGGAGGTGGAGTACCTATGTTGGCAGGAGAAGCCCTTCCGTTGACATAGCGCTGTGTACACCGGGAGGTTAGGTCAGTATAACTACGTCGCATAGGGGTGTGGATTTTCCACACCCCTGATCGATGTAGTTATACCAACATAAGTTGATAGTATAGACCAAGCCTTAGACTGTAATGTCTTTAGGGCAGAGGGTGCCTCTTTATCATGAGTTTGTACAATGCCCAGCACCGTGGGGATGGGGCCTCTAGACTCTACCACACAATACATATCGTAAATGGGCACAAAGACCCAGTCTGTACAGACCTGTGGACTTTCCCACCCTCCAGATTTGTATAGCCCCTGTGTCACCAACTACAGCTGTGTTTGGCATGTTGTTAGTTACTATGTTCAGAGGCTACTGTAAACCTGCAAGGTTAAATTCTGGGCTGCATCTCCAAGGGGCGCAGCACAGAAGATGCAGCCTTGGGGTGGAGGGATGGGCAAATGTGGCTTGATGCGACATTTGTGCCCTTTGGATTTGGAGTTCCTCCAGGGGACAAAATGGTGCTCAGCAAAAATGAAACCGGCTGATACAATTTCCCCTATCTGATAATAATTTATGCCAACTCATCCTGGGTTGCCTATTGGATGCAGCACAGCCTAGAATCCTCATAGTGCCATGTCCCGTGCACAGCCCTGCCCCAGACACACTCTCTGTGCTAACTCTTGTGAAGGGAGCAGCGTAGGGCCATTTCTGGAGCCCCTATGCTGTACCTCCACCGGATGGATTCTCCCCCAGACCCTGATGGCACGTTAATGACCCCTGTACACTGGTAGCGCAGCATATAGGGGCCGGATCTGCGGAGAAAATCTGTCCTTGCGGTCTCTGCAGCTCAGTACTTTGAGGAGAATCACTAGAAACACTCCTGATAAGTTAAATGATAACATTTTATTAACAAAGCTAGGCCACCAGTAGATCTGTACCATACAGCCCATGAGAACTGCTCATGCCTGCATCTTGGATCTTCTCGCCATGAGAAGCCAGCCAAAGCGGCTCACATTTAGCTAATTAGGAGATGACAATACACAGTCTATCTCCAGCATTCCATTTCCTGTTCATTGACCTGATAAGCTAAGGCCTAGTCTTCAGTAGAAGAGGTTTGTTCGTATAGCTATACTGGCTACATCAGGAAACCCACATAGTGTAGATGCAGCTTACATCAGCAGAAAAGGAGTTTTTGCAGGTATAGCTTTCATTGGTTCTGTGAACGAAACAAGTCATGCTGCCAAGAGCACTTTTCACTGGTATAACTGTCTACACTAAGGCTGTTGCCGCTATAGAAATGTCATGAAAAATCACCCCTTTGACCAACATTACAATACCAACAAAAGTTTCTAGTGTAGATCTGGCCTAAATGACAGGATATATCTGCAGCACTGTTTGCAAAACCAAGCTAGCCCAGGCTTAACATCTGATGTTTGCTGAAACTTCCATCTCTGTTCCAAGCTCTGCTAATATGCGTGCAGTGTGTTGGCTTGCCTTGCCAACTTCTGTGGCTTTTCTACACACAGCAACATCAGCTGCTGCTTGCCATGAGCTGCACGTGGTGTCATATTTTTGTATTGCTTAATCTCACATTGATACACATACTGTACACTTTGGTCTTTAGTTTAGATCATGCCCTTAACATACATGTTGTTGATGACGCACATTCCGGTCCCTGGTTCTTGAAGAAATATCTCCATTCTCCCTGCTACCTCTTGTGTCTAGCCTGCGAGTTTGTTAATCTCATCGCCACCCCCATCAGTCTGTTATCTCAATCTCTTTAGCTATTTCTTTCAGAGTGGTAGCCATGTTAGTCTGTCAGCAAAAGAACAAAACAAAACAAAACAAAAAACGAGGAGTCTTTGTGGCACCTTACAGACTAACAAATTTATTTGGGCATAAGCTTTCATGGGCTGATGCATCACTTCATCATACTGTATTTTCCACTCCATGCATCTGATGAAGTGGGTTTTAGTCCACGAAAGCTTATGCCCAAATAAATTTGTTAATCTATAAGGTGCCACAAGGGCTCCTTGTTGTTTTAGCTATTTCTGTCATCTTCTCTTTTAGTGAAGGGTCCTGAAGGTTGCAGTGTTTGGGGCAAGGATTTTGCTTCTATCGTAAAGTGTGCTTCTGCTGCCATTAGAAAAGGAGGAAAACGATTTTCTGCCCCTTCTTTGTTTCTTTATGATCTATAAAGATGGCCTGAGAGGATTTACTCCAGATTTACACTGGTATAACTGAGATCAGAATAGGTTCTCTTGTGTACTCTGATGTAAATTTACATTGATTTGCTCTTTTGCCAAATAGTTTTGATTTCAATAAAATACATTTTTGACTCTCAAAAACTCATTTTTGCCATGCTGCCTATATTGAATCTTGTTGCCTTGTATAAAAAAAATCCCAGTTTGTTGTTCCCCTTCCATGTCCGCTGTCTGTCTTCACTCTGACTGTGAGATTGTTGGGGCAGGGATGGTTCCTTCTCATATGTCTGGAAAATGCCTAGCACATGCCTAACACTCAAACAAATAATTTTTTTTTTAAAACCGCTCTGGTCTTAGGGCTGTATGAATTAATTGTTTGTGTGTGTGTGTGTGTGTGTGTGTTTTTATTCTGATAGTGATAGTCCATTTGCTGGTGTCTGCACCATGTGTTAGTAGATGCAACAGATAATTAATGATCTGTTTGTGGATTTACAACTGACTCCTCTCTTTTTCCTTTGTGTGGTGTTTGAACATGCTTCTTTGCATCTTCTAACACTCAGTCTTTTATGGGGATGTTCCATCACTTTTAAATAGCTTCCTAGTTTAACACTGTAAACTCCACATGCTCATTCATGTGTTTATCTAATTGTCTTATTTATTGAGTGAGGGGAGGGGTTTGGTACAGGACTGTACCAGTCTGAAAACTGAATTGTATAACTAAGGCTTGGTGCCTTTGTATTGTGTTTCTTCTCAGCTCCTGAAGAAAAGGAGGCAATTAAAGGGCAATATGAAAAGCTCATGGATGCCTATGGCTGCTTGGGAGAGCTCCGGCTAAAATGTGGTAAGTAGCTTTTGGGATGAGGACAGTTGTTAGATGCCCAAACAAACATGGTTTAATCCCAGTGACCAGAGTTGCCCAATTTCTGTCAGGTTTGGAAGACATTTGGGCTATTGCTAAATATAACCATTTTATTGATGCAAAAGTATTTTTTATAAACTGTGCATTAGGTTAAAAGCACAATGTCAACTATTATCTTAAGAGTTTTTAGGTTAAGTATCTTGCGTTCCTTTGTTTCATGTAGGGTTACCATATTGCAATACTGCAAAAAGAGGACACTCCATGGGGCCCCGGCCCCGCCCCAACTCCACCCCGCCCCTTCCCCAAAGTCCCCGCCCCAACGCTGTCCCCTCCCCTGAACACTCCGCCCCCTGCTCCTCCCCCTCCCCTGCTTCCCGCAAATCAAATGTTCGTGGGAAGCCTGAAACAGGCAGGCAGGCAGCAGGTAAGCTGGGGGTACGCGAGGAGGCGCAGTCCAGCTCTGCCCCCCCCCTGGCCGAGTGGCTCCCTCCGGCGGCCGGCCCCAGCCAAGAGGCTCTGGCCCCAGCTTGGCTCAGGCCCTGGGGTGCCGGCCCCAGCCGAGTGGCTCTGGCCCAGCCCTAGCGACTCCAGCTCGGCTCGGGCCCCGGGGCCCTGGCTGAGCGGCTCCAGCCCAGCCCCGTCCCTGGCTGAGCACCCCCAGCCCCAGTCCCAACGGCTCCGGCCCGGCTCGGGTCGGGCCCCGGTTCCGGCCGAGCGGCTCCGGCCCGGCCGAGCACCCCCGGCCCCGGCTGCTCCGGCTCCGGCCCCAGCAGCTCCAGCCCGGACCCAAGCCCCACGACCCCATCCAGAGCTCCGGCCGGAGCGCAGCCCGATTCTTGCTAAAGCCGGCCCTGATCGGGGGAGTTGTTAGTTTTGCTGCAGCCACTCCACTCGCACTCGGGGGTCCCCCGAGCGTCTTTTGCCCAAGTGCGAGTGGCTGCAGCAAAACTAACAACTCCCCCGATCTGCGGGGGCACAGAGGCGGCGGGCGGCATCCGAGCGCGCAGCCGCCTCCTCCCGGGCTCCGGCTGCTGCTGCGCTGAGGAGAGCGGCGGGAGCCGGGAAAGTTGGAGCCCGGGGAGGAGGCGGTCTCCTTACCATGCCTCCCTATTTTCCTGGACACGTCCGGCTTTTTGGAAATTCCTCCCCGACGGGGATTTGAGGACCAAAAAGCCGGACATGTCCGGGGAAAATCCGGACGTATGGTAACCCTAGTTTCATAGACCCTCTTAGCAGCTTGTTGTTTTTCCTACCACTTTTGTATAATACAAATGTTGATTTTTCCCCTCCCTTCCTTTTGTTTTGAATTGAGCTAGTTTAAATAATGGCTCTTATGATTACTAAGGGCCCAGTTATGCAAATGCCAATGTACATGAATGACTTTACTCACATGAAAAGCCAAATTGACTTCAATGGGCCTTCTTGCATGCATGAGTGTTTTCTGAATGAGCCCCATAACTTCAACTAACACACTGCAGAATATCATTATGCATCAGCATTGCTGTTAATTTTCATATGCTTTCAGGATTCTTGAATTAGCAAAGAAGCTGCTGCTACTCTCTACAACAGGAACATAAAATGAATTTTTGTAGTGCTATAGGAACAGAGCCATAACTCACTGATTTGAGGGCACTCAGTACCTTGCAGAATTGGGCCCACTAAAAATACATTTCAGTTCAGTGTTTAAGGTGGTTTTAAACCAACATTTAAGTAAATTTTAGTGCTTGTAAAATGTGCCTCATTTACACTTGAGAGACTGAAATTCTCTATGTATAATGCAGGTAAGAGCTGTACAGACTTCCCCGCGCTGCCCTGGCAATGACTTGGAGGTGTGAGACTACTTCATTTGCATTCCACATCTACTCAATCCTTGGCCTCTTTAATGAACCTGCCAACAGGGATAACAAACATAGTAATGGGGTGAATGCCTGTATACTAGGAACTAATATAAGATTAGACTTAGACTTAGACTTTGTCCATACTAGCACTTTTGTCGGCAAACCTTTTGTTGGTAAGGGGTGTGAAAAAACACACCCCTGACCTAAGTTTCATCAACAAAATCACTGGTGTGGACAGAGCTATGTTGGCAGGAGAGCGTCTCCCGCCGACACAGCTGCCACTGCTCGTTGAGTGTGGAGAGCTCTTTCCCGCAGGCATAAAGTGGCTACAAAGGAGACCTTGCAGTGGTGTTGTGTAGACATAGCCTAGCTCATGTAGGACACTGACCAGCTGTTAGGTGGTAATGACTCCATCTACTACAATTTGGGATGGATTTGAAGCAGTTACTTACAGATGAACACTCTATATCACAGTGTAAACCTGCAGATCTATCTCACTACTTGAAACAAGAAGGGGATTTTTTGTTTGGTTTGTTCAGCTTCTTGTGGGGTAGTTGAGCAATTCTGTTAAACTGAATATCAGCTTTATTCATGCTCTTGAAAATAAAATAGAGAGTGTATGGTCCATTTTTCTTGGCAATCCTGAGAGGAGTTCAATTAAACCTGCTGTTGTGATAGGTAAGGGATGTGGCGAATAAATACAAGCAGTTCAAACCACTGCTATAGCTAGTTCCCTCTTTGCGGAGGGGAACTAAATCAATCACAGGTGGCACCTCAGTCCCTCCTGTTCTCTGCCTGGGACACACAACAGTTCAGTTATCTGACATCACTGGGCTCAAGAAAGGTGTATCTGGATGAAGTTCTGTGATAGATTGCAATACACAGTAGGTCACACTAGATGATGTAATGATCTCTTCCAGCCTTAGAAATCTGTGAACTCTATGAAATCTATGAAGTCCCTATAACCGTCATATTAAATGTTTCATAGGGGATAAACATATGGCAGCTGTGTGTTAATACCTATTTTTCCTTTCTTCGGACTTTTACTGCTATGTTTCCCCACATTGTTTGTTTATTTTTTGAGAAAATCTAGTTATTTCTGGTGACCATGACCTGAGAAATTCCCCCTGCAGATCTCTGCCAGTGTATCTCTGTCTTGTCAGAATTTTACCTCTGTACTGTTCCTGTTCAAAGCCACTTCTGAAGAGAGACTGCCAAAAAATCTGTTAATGGCTTGATAAGGATTGGCTGCAAGTTATATTTGCATAGATCTCTTTAAAAAAGCCACAGAGGGCTGTACTTAAATAGAGCAGACCAAAGGTTCCCAAACATTTCCCAGGGCAGATTACAGAGATTAGAGAGAGAGAATGTCGTTTGCGCGCCTGCTCTCTCATTGGTAGTTGGGGTAGCATTTTTCTCTGGTCCCAAATATGTGACTTCACAATCCCTACAGCAATTGCTTCCATGGAAAAGTGACAACAGGAAGATATTTAATGTATTTTTCATTCTTTTAATGCATTTTAGCAGCTGGAAACAAGGAGAGCAGCGCAATGCAACCAGCCAGCTCTCTACAGTGCACCAGTGGTTTGCAGACCAAAGTTCAGGAACCTATGGAATAGGCAGTGACAGAGTGGTCTATTTGACCAGTTGGTCACTATGGGAAACCTGCAAGCAAATCAGCACCTATTGTGAGTGCTAAATTAGGGAAAAATATTTTGAAAATACTCTTCAAAGGCATACACAAAAGAGCGTATTTGCCAAGCTGAGAAACAGTCTTTTGTAGGAAATACAAAATGTGTCTGGGAGCTCTCCGGGCAATGAATTAACCTGTAAATACCAGTACTTAGGGATCAGTACAAGTCTTAAGTCTCCTTGTCTACAGAAGTTTAGTGTACTCCATTTCTACCTGCCAAGGAGAGGCGAATAGAGGCTGCTTTTTACATTGCCTTGCCTTTACACAAGAATGCTGATGGACTCTGTGAAGCTGCTCACAAAGTTAATGTTTCCCAGAAATGACAGCATTCACTCATGTGCACTTACGTCAATTTGGATGACTCACTAGATTCCCCGTTTTCTTTTTGTTTGGGAGGAGCTGTAATAGCATTAACAGCTGAAGGTTTCTGTGCTGTGCTTCAGCCAAGATTTTGCTTCTCAAGGCAGGTTTAGCAGTGATGTTTATGTTAAGCAGTATGTGAATGCTGGGTTTATGGTATTGTACAGCACACTGTTCAGATGCAGTAGTGCCAGTAGAAGATATGTGTACTGTATAAGGTAAATTCTGGACACTATCAACTATGGGGGTTGCTTTATTTGATGAAATAACAGATTTCTCTTCTGAGAAACATTATCTGTGTATGGTTTCAGAGTAGCAGCCGTGTTAGTCTGTATCCGCAAAAAGAACAGGAGTACTTGTGGCACCTTAGAGACTAACAAATTTATTAGAGCATAAGCTTTCGTGGACTACAGCCCACTTCTTCGGATGCATATAGCTTATGCTCTAATAAATTTGTTAGTCTCTAAGGTGCCACAAGTACTCCTGTTCTATCTGTGTATGGGTGTATATATATACATATGCTAAAATGTAAGAGATTTTCACAGGCACAAAGGGCAGGTAGGTGCCCAGCTTCCATTTGTGCCTTTAAAAATTGCCTCCTTAAAGTCTAGCATCAGTGCTTAGAGGGACAAATAAATGTTTTGTGGTTAAAACACTGGGTTGGGATTTGGAGTTCTATTTGTGACTGCCACAGACTTCGCTTATTCTCTGAGCCTCAACTCCAAGGCTGTAAAATGGGGATAATAGTACTTCACAGAGAAGGGGTGAGGATATGTGTGTTGATGACAGTGAGGCACTTGGCTACCATAGAGCTGGGAGCCATATAAATAGATTATGGGTCTATTACAGGAGTGGATGGGTGAGATTTTGTGGCCTGCAATGTGCAGGAGGTCAGACCCTAGATGATCATGATGGTCCCTTCTGGTCTCAAAGTCTGTAAGTCTGTGTGAGGAGGGTTTTTTATTTAAAAATTAAATTTAAATTCCATATCCATTAAAATGGAGATCAATAGAACCCTCGATACAGATAGTTGCTGTATAAATTGTCAGCGAAGATAGCTTAATGAAGCCCAGTGGACAACTGCAGTTCACAAAAGAAAATGGGATACTTGGGTGCAATAACATAAGACTAGAAAAAAAATTCTGAAAAACACTGTATTTTATCGAGCAGAGATGCATGTTTTCATTAGGAGTCCGGTGCCCAGCTTTGGTCACCTTATCTTGAAATATAGCGGAGACTGAATAGGAGGCGATGGTTGGGTTGTGGGATTTTCTTATAACGAGAGTGAAAAACTGTGGTGATTTCACTTGCAAAAGGAGAGAGAGGAGTAGATTGAGGTATTCACAGCAATGTGAATTGAGAATGAGAATTGACTAGTTTCTCCTTTTTACTGTATTTCATAATAGAAAGCTTTGAAACCTATGACATACACTGTGGGAGAAAATGAATAACAAGAGTCATATATGCAGGTTTAATACAGCAGCCACTTTATTGTTATCAGCGATGTTCCAGAATTATGCTTCCTGGGGTATCCTCACTGAACGTTGGTCAAGGCAGCTGATTTCATAGGAGCTGAACAAAAAGTATAAAATTTTTGTCTTATTGTCTTGCTGAATGTTCTCCCAGACTCATCCTCCCACACACCGCATTCAGCACATATTTCTGCGAATAGCTGAGTTTTCCCATTTGCTTTAAAGGTCCTCTTTAAAGCCAACTATGATTATTATGGTTCACCACTGGGCTACATAATGATCTCAGTTACTATACATCAAATTTACACCAGGATAACTGTGTTCAAAATTTATCTCATTATCCCTGAAAGTGAACATGGAAAGTGGACTCCTCCATCTTTCTCAAATATTCTTATTTTCTATATCTGACTTTGAGGCATCTGGTTCTGGCCATTGTGGGAGACAAGATACCGGACTAGATGGGCCAGGGTCTGATCCAATATGGCTGCTTCTGTGTTCCTAAACACCTGTCAGCGCTGTAGTGATGACAATGTCATTCCACATGTGCGCTGTGAAGGCTGGAATGAAGCAGGAATGTAGATTTTACCCACTTGTAAAGTAAATTCTAGTTTTTGTTTAAAAAGCAATTTAAGTGAAGATTCAGGATTTCTAAGGCGAGAGCTACTTTAAAAGGTCCATTGCTGGCATTGTTGCTTGTGCAAATGTGAAGTACATATTAAGACCTGGAGCTCTTTGATTGCTCTTTAAGGTTTCCTTTTCTGGGTTGCTTTTCTTTTCTGCTGGCTCTGTGTATCAAGCATTCTGTGGCTGTTTAAGCTGCATGTAATATGCTTTCTGCTACTGACCTGGGATGTTGATATAAAGGAGACTTTTACCATATTTTTCCTCTCTTTCTTCCAGCTTATTTGCATTCTTTTCTCATCTAAGATTTTTTGTTTTGAGAAATAGGGCTGGATTTTGGCCTGTCCCTCCATAGGTGTGCAAGGAACCTCCTGGCCACAAATGAAGGCTGGCCACAATTAGAGTATATTCAGTCCCCTGAGTACAAGGTTTGCTTCTGACTAGCACTGCTAGCAAATGAAAACTGCAGAGAATTGATTCAGAGTTAATTTTTCTTCTGATCTTAAAGGAATACTGTCTGCCTTGTAGAATTTTTTTTCTTCTAATCTTGAAGCCAGTTACATTTTGTAAAGCAACAAATGTCTATGTCACATCTGCAGTAGCTTTTTAATTCTCCTGCTTGTGTATTCAGTAAAACAAGCATAAACCTTCTGACTGCTGTGCAGCTCCTCCTAAGTTGGTTCCTCGCCCATGTGCACAATGCTGATGCAGCAAGATGGATCAAAAATGAAACAAATCATGTAGTTTTATACTAATATGGTAGTTCAGTTATTTGCACTTTTTCAATCAGAGTTTTATTTGGAATCCCAAGGGATACAACATTAAAATATTCTGACAGAAATAAAACGGATAGAGAGCTACACATGTGAAAAGTTAAGGCTAGTGAGGCTAACAGTATTCCTCTATTTTGAAAATAAAAAATTGGGGAAAATACCATATGGACCTGCGGGGATGTCAGCGTGTGTCTTATTTTCATTTCTCTGCCCTCATAATTACAGTAAGTTCCATGGCTTGAAGCCATTCCCTCTCTGCTGGCAAGATATAACAGCATTAATGCCAATCTATGGCTCAGGAAAATTTGTAAACCATGATCCCGTGAGAATTCCGGATTGTCATCAGTTCATGTAGTAGGAAATAGTCTGCTAGTAAAAGTGAAATTGTTTAGAGCCTAGAAAACCCTCCTCTAAAATCTTGTTAGATAAATGCTTTATTTTCACCCGGTCAATCAATAATTACCCAGCACATTAGCAGTTGTAAATTTCAGGAACAGAGAAAATCAGCTTTTAATTTGTTAACATAGAAGTATCTTGCATATTAACAACAACAAATAGATTTAGCAGTGTAAACTAAGGCTATGTCTACACTACTTAGTTGAAGTGATATATACCAGAAGAGGAATCACATTTAAAAAAAAAAAAGTTTTAACTGGAAATAAATGAAGTTGGATTTTGATTTATTGCTGGCTTCAGAATGAGATGTACTCACAGTTGTTATAATCAGACTTGTTGGCCTAACTGCTTCGGGTAAGTATGGTAACTAGAGGAGTTGGCCCTGCAACTGGTAATGCTACTATTGCCACACAAGATGGTATTTCAGACAGCATGCTTGGGTAAATAAAGCTTTTGTTTTATTCTCTGGGACTGTGTTTTCAGTCCAGCAAAATGTCTAAGTGAAATGATGAATGGACATAGCTCAGTCTAGGCTCGCATCACAAATGCACCAGATGTAATTAGAGACTGCTTTGGAGCGGGGAGGGGGGAATTGGCAGCCAGTGCTTGGGGAAAGGCCCAGGAGTGAGATAACATGGGGAGCAAGTTTTCTTAGAACTGAGAGAAGAGCATTTCCAAGGCTAAGCTGAAAGTGCTGACAAAGAAGGAAAGGGGTGGAGCAAGTATGGAGGAAGCTGCATCAAAATGTGCGTGGGAAACTAGCTGGTGACCCACTAAGCCTCTGAACCCTGAAAAAGAAGAGTTGAATGTTGTTGTTTTTTAAGGGTGGAGAGTACAGTAAGTCTGTCTCTCAGGGCTTGGTTTTTCGTGGATGGAGACTGGTGGTTTTGAGGCCATGCCTAACTCCAAGCTTGAAAGAGACATGATTTATAGTTTGAGAATGGTATTGTATTGATAGCATTCTTATTGCTGTGCATGTTTCTGAAAGCTTGAGAGGCAAGATCTTCACCTCTGCTCTGCCCCTGTACGTCACATAAAAGGGCCAGAGTGGCCTAGGACTTTCAAAGCTCCGTATCTGTCCACTGAGGATTCCCCCAGCACAGGCATTGTGAGACAGCCTTAAGGCTGCCTCCTGGGGACCCCTTTGCAAGCTCTGGTGTAGGTGGCATGTTGGATGGGAGGGGCCACAGCACTGGGGAGTCTGGGGTGTGCTGTGCCCCATAATGTAGCCTTGGGAGGCTGCTGTAAATTAGAGAAGCCTTCAGGGCTGCCAAAGACGGTATGTCTACAGAGCCTGTGGCAGAGCGACCCTCCCAGCCTGGGACGACAGACTTGGGCCTGCAGGGCTAGTACTCTAAAAATAGCTGTGCAGACCCCACTTCTAAGTTGCAGCTTGGGCTCTGATGCCTAGGGCGCGGTGAGGTGCAGTGTGAGCTTCAGAGCCCAAGCTGCAATCTCTACACAGCTATTATTAGTTCAGTAGCACAAGCCCCGTGAGCCCAAGTCCATCGACCTAGACTGGGAGCTTACATGTAAGTTTCCCAGGCCTGAAGAAAAGCTCTGTGTAAACTCGAAAGCTTGTCTCTCTCACCAACAGAAGTTGGTCCAATAAAAGATGTTGCCTCACCCACCTTGTTTCTCTAATACCTTTAAGGTTAACAGAGAAGCCTTACAGTAGAGAGTGCTTAAATTGCATATCATGGGCCTGCTCTAGCTCCTATTGCAGTTGGTGGCAAAATCACTGGGCCATGTCTAGACTAGGAAAATAGGATGTTAACAAACATGATTTTAAACAGGACATCACACCTATTGTAGACAGGGCAAGTAATGTTTAAAAACATGTTAGCTGGTTTTGGTTAACCCTAGGTTCCCATCTAGTGTGGGCCAGCTAATGACCTGTCTTCTAGACGCAGTGCTTTAGTGGGAACAGGATGAGGCCCTCCCCAAACATCTGGGGCCCCAGGGTGGGTTGCACATCTCAGATGCTTTCATATTTTAATGAAAATAGGCTAATATCTCTGGCAAAGAAATAGTGAAATATCTTGGGTTAGATTCTGTTAGGGTGACCAGATAGCAAGTGTGAAAAATCAGGAGGGGGGGTAATAGGTTGCCTATATAAGACAAAGAATCAAATTTTGGGATATCTGGTCACCCTAGATCAGGGGCGGGCAAACTTTTTGGCCTGAGGGCCTCATCGGGTTTTGGAAATTGTATGGAGGGATGGTTAGGGGAGGGGAGCATGGCCTGGCCCCTACATCCTATCTACCCCCTCCCGCTTCTGGCCCCCTGACGGCCCCCCCTGGACTGCTGGCCCATCCAAACCCCCCTGTTCCCTGACGGCCCTCCTGGGATCTCTGCCCCATCCAGTCCCGCTGCTCCCTGTCCCCTGACTGCCCCCCACTACCTCATCCAACCCCCGCTCCTTCCTGACTGCCCCCCTGGAACCTCCATCCCCATTCAACCCCCCTGTTCCCCGCCCTCTGACCGCCCCGCCCCCTGACCACCACCCCAAACTCCCATGCCCTCTATCCAAACCCCCAACCCCCGCTCCCTGCCCCCTTACCACGCTACTTGGAGCACCGGTGACTGGCGGCACTACAGCCGCGCCGCCTGGCTGGAGCCAGCCACCCACTGTGCAGCACAGAGCACCGGGTCAGGCCAGGCTCTGCAGCTGCGCTGACCCAGGAGCTCACCGCCCTGCCGCCCAGAGCATTGTGCCGGCGGCGGGGCAAGCTGAGGCTGCGGAGGAGGGGGAACAGCGGGGGAAGGGCCGGGGGCTAGACTCCTGGGCCAGGAGCTCAGGGGCCGGGCAGGAGGGTCCCGCGGGCCGTAGTTTGCCCACCTTTGCCCTAGATTCTGAGCATCTAAAGCTCACAGCTGAGGCGCGCTATCGTGGCTTTAAGCCATCCTTTCACCTTTCCAATCCTGGTGGCTCCACAGGGTGGTGCATTGCCTGGCATAACTTTGGGCATGTCCACACAGCCCGTGGTGCCAGCAAGCCGCCCATCTTGCCTCTCTAATATCCTGGGACCGACGCGGTTACACCACCACTGCATACAACTTTAAAGATAAGTATGCAGCACCTGGTGTTGACTGTCAGAGCGTCTCCCCTCACGTTCACAGATGTTTCAGTAGCAATGGGCTGTTCATAATACACCCTGCTACCGTTGTTTTTTGTTTGTTTGTTTGTTTTGTTTTTTAAAGTACTATTAGATTTGAACTTCATTTTTCCTGATCTGACACAGCCTTTCCCCTCAGATCCCTTCTGGCTATGATCCCTATAGAAAAGATTAGGATCCCAGCAACCAGTGAAAACTTTTGCATGAGATCCTGTTTTAGATCTAAAATCCCTTTTGTCTCAGCATTCCTATTGTCACAATTCAGGGCAACTGCGCCTGTATTTCCCCTCTGTGGTCCCTCGAGCATTTTCTCTAGGCTCCCGGCTCCTCGGCCATCACCTCTCTTGGGCAATAACCAGAAACCTGCATCTTTCTCCTTCCTGAGCGGGGGTTTTGCAGACTGGGTTTGCAGGGTTCCTGCTGATGCTTGATATCCCCAGCAAGCAAGACTGCCTAAACAGGCCAGCATCTGTGCTTTGATTTCTCTTTAAAGGCTATGAACAACTGCAATTGCCAGCAGTCACAAATTACCACACCGTTCTTTATAAGCAGGCATATTTATTCTTAAGGTGAAAGCATTATAGAGAAAACATATAAAAACATAGCAGTCCGTCGACACATGCTAAAAGCTTGCCAGAAGTCACCCATCAGTCTTTTGGGGCCTCAAAGCCCTTCCAACTTTTTCCCAAAAAGGATTGGGGCCTCCCCTGGACAGAAAGTCCTGTTCATTTGCTGGATCAGAAAGAAGTCTCTGAGTCGGCTTAAACTCAGACTTTTTATCCAAAAGTCCTTTCTTTGTCTTTTGGTCTCTGGAGAATCCAGTTTGAACTAGTATATGCACGCCTCTTCAAGTGATGGTTCTTCTTTGGAGAATTGACTACCTGAGTGAATTTGCCCCACTGTTCTTAGTTCCTGAAGGAGCGGTGGTCATCCTCCCCCATGGAATTATATACAATCCCTGGCCCACAATGATACATAAACTTAATACAGTAAGATCTCCCAAAGATACTGACAGAAATTGCCATATCTGTCACACCCACCACACAGCCATCAGTTTGTCACTGCCACCTCTCTCATGCTGAAACTGACTATAATTATTTGTGTATATTTGTGTTTCTTTACAGGATCACTTAACGCTGCGCTCAAACTCCTCACTGTGGGCCAGATTCTCAGCTGATGTAAATCAGCATAGCTCTGTTGACTTCAGAGGCACTACACTGATTTACACCAGGTGAGGACCTGGCTCATAGTCTGTAAGCAACCCAGAACAAGGAATATTTTTCTGGATCCTCTCTATTAGATGCCACAGAATAATGTGTGATCAAGTGTGGTTAAGCATTAAGCTAAATGATGTAATCTCCTCGTTTTAATCCTTTATAATTATGCCTAGTCAGTTGCAAAGTAAGTGGGAATAAAATATAGGGTTATTACCATTTCTAACGCTCAAAGCTATAGTACTAGCTAAGAAAATATAACATATGTGCTTAACAACGCCCCCTCCCCCCCCAAGAATGGGAACATGGTGTACCCTTGTTGACAGAAAGAAACACTATGAAAATCACTTTTTATAAATAACCACCTACATTGGCCTTTATTGTGAACTAAACTCTGCAGAATAGCATGAATAGATGAAAATAGTCTCATGCTTCATGCTGAAGTCCCACACAAATGTTCTGGGCTCCCCAGATATTCCCCTTAAGACAGGTTTTCTCCCCTGATCTGATGTCTGAAAGTAAGAGTCAAGGGGAGTTTAAAAGCAGCAGAGAGTCCTGTGGCACCTTATAGACTATCAGACGTATTGGAGCATGAGCTTTCGTGGGTGAGTACCCACTTCATCGGATGCATGTAGTGGAAATATCTGGAGGCAGGTATAAATATGCAAGCAAGAGTGAGTCAGGCTAGAGATAACCTCGTTATCGTTATCAAAGTTATTTTTAGCCTGACTCACTCTTGCTTGCATATTTATACAAGCCTCCGGATATTTCCACTACATGCATCCAACGAAGTGGGTATTCACCCAGGAAAGCTCATGCTCCAATACGTCTGATAGTCTATAAGGTGCCATAGGACTCTCTGCTGCTTTTACAGATCCAGACTAACACGGCTACCCCTTTGATACTAGACACCATGCAAGGGGAGTTTAAGTGCTCGACGCCTTTTTATCAAAAGCCTGATTCCCTACTACAGACTTATGTCTACACTACAGAGTTTTGTCGACAAAAGTTATGCCGACGTACACCACTTTAATTAAACTGCTGTTGCATGTCCACTCTGTGCTCCTTGTGTCGGCAGAGTGCATCCACATTAGCAGCTGTTGCAGCGACACAGAGAGCAGTGCACTGTGGGTAGCTATCCCACTGTGCAACTGGCCGCAAGGTTCTTTGGGAAGGGTTTGCAAAGCCTCATGGGGCAGGTACAGTGTCACATGATGCAAGTTTCTCAATCCCATTGTTCCATGGGCATCCTAGTAGATTCCTAGCTGCTTTTCAACTGAAGTGTATATGGGGAGGAGGAAGGAGGAGAGTGTGTGACAGGGAGTGTGTGTGTGTGTGTTGGGTGGGAGGAGGGGAGACAGATTGTATGTTGGGGGAGGGTGTACGTGAGAGAGACAGAGTTCGTGCTGGGGGAGAGTGGGTGTGTTAGCATGCTGTCTTTTTAAGTTCAGACTGCAGCCGGAAGCAATCAATCCTGAGGCAGGGGGGAGCGGGACACCCCCCCCCACACATCAGTCCCCGCCTCCCATCCTGGCTCAGCACAGCAGTCCCTCCCCTCTTCTGCCCGGGTAGCAGCAGCCTGCCTCCCGCTGTGTTCCTAGTGCAGGGGAGAGCAGGATTCCAAGTTGCTGTTTGCTGCCAGAGCTGCATGCTCAGCTGTCCGAACTTACTGAAGCTTTGAAAGGGGAGGGGTGCATGCCTGCAGGGCTGCCAAGTTCACAACAGTGAGCAGAGTGGTCACGGCGGGCATTGTGGGATACTGGGGAAGGCCAGTTAAATTGACATAATGAATGGCAGCGTCTACGCTGACGCTTTGTCGCTTTAACTTTGCCACCAAAAGCTTTGTGCCTCTTGTCGAAGTGGTTTTATTTTGTCAGCAAAACAGGAGAGTTTTACCGCCAAAAGTAGCATTGTTGTGCGTACGCCTCCACTGTTTTGTTGGCAAAAGCTGTCTTTTGTGGACAAAACTGTGTAGTGTAGACAAGGCCTCAATCTTTCTGTACATTAATCCATTGTATACATGCTAATTGGAACAAAAGCCTTCAGGAGCCGCCTTATATGAGTAAACAGGACTGTGTTCTGCCAGCATGGGTGATATTTACATTTTATTACTCTGAGCTAAAAGTTTCAATGTAATTGACTAATGTTTTATCGCAGGGTTTCACCTGAAACAAACCCTTTGCACAGTAAGAAAACTGCCTGCTGTGCAAGGGTGAAATTTGCCCCGTGCGGTGAACCAGCACCAGGGCCCAGTCCCACTTAAACCCTCAAAATAGGCTTTATCCTGGGCCTCTGCACAGGGCCAACTTTCATGATAACAGAGGGAAGAGTAGAAAAGTTTACAATCTGTGAAATGTTGCTGCTTATTAAATGTGTGTCATAACTACATTGTCTTTTTAACTTTCCCCTGTAACTTATCCTTGTAGATATTGTGATCTCATGTTAGCCACGTGCATCATAGGTTTTATTTGACTTCCTCTGAAGCAAGAGATACTGATGGCTGGAGGCAGGAGAGCAGACATGGCAGATGCTGGGCTGATTTGGAATGGCATAGCTTGTGTTTCTATATAATTCTTATATAACTGTCACCTTCTAGGTAACACTCGGCTGCATTTTCTGGTCCTGGTGACAGGCTGTACATCGGTGGGAAAAATCCTGGATGCTGAAGTTTACAAAATCACCGCAACAGATTTCTGTCCCCTCCAGGAAGAAACCAAGGAAGAGGATCGTGTTAATGCCCTTAAGAAAATCCTGAACTCTGGGATGTTCTATTTCTCCTGGCCAAATGCAGGCTCAAACTTTGACCTGACAGTGCGGGCCCAGAAGCAGGGTGATAACAACTATGAATCTGGTAACTCCTTCTTCTGGTTAGTACTTCATGTTATCTCCAAGTCTTTCGTCAAGCCCAGCTTCCCTCTCAATTTCACATAACCCCGAAGAAAAATAAAGCTATAGATTTAAACCTAGATACGTTTTGCTTAACTAACATTTTACTTTACAGGGCATGCGCTCTGGCAGATTCATGGTCAATCAGGGTTTAGCCAATAACATCTAGATTATTTATGCAACCCAGCTGCAAAAGCAAATTTAATAATTGGAGTTTCTGGTTTTTCTAGAAAGAAAAAATATATTTGCTATATTTACTATATACAGTATAAGTGCAGATAAGTAGTTTACTTCCCAAGGTGTTTTTTTTTTTAATTATTTGTTTAACAAGCATTCTTAATGTGGTAAAAACCTGTACTTGTGCTCATACATCACTTCTGCTGTATTATGTTGTATTTCCTAATTCTCGTGGGTTTAAAGTCTCTAAATTAACATTGCAGTAATGTACCCTAGTTTATACATTGCAAATATCTATGTTAATCAATTAATTTGCAACTTACTGTAATCAAACCGTTGCACATATGCTAACTCCTCTGATATGTTGACATGCACTTATTTTATTTACTGAGTAACACAATTTTTAAAACAAAGTAAAAAATATGTCTCACTGCAGCAAAGATTGGTTGAATGGAAAAAAATACATAGAAACAAGGATCCTTCCTATGTGGGCCCGCTGCAGAGGAAATTCAATTTGTTTATCCTACCAGTTTTGATAGGGTGCTCCAATTCCCCCCATCCCGTATTTTTTGTTTGTTTGTTTGTTTGTTTATGATAGGAAGTCACATAGGAAGCTAAACTGTAGTGGAAATAAGTAAGAAGTTATATAATGCATGTGAAAAGTAATAATTTGTCAGAATTACACCTAAAGGTGCTGCTAGTGTGAAATACTTCTTGTGGCCCACAGTAGGTAAATATCAATAGCTGAACAGGGTTGTAATAGATGATTAATAGATAAGGCAGAGCAATTCAATCTGGTAAATAATCTCTCCAGCTGGGATGTGATTTCACCTGATAAATGGTGTTTAGTTCAGAATAGTGAAATATAAAACCCAGTTTCAACTGTGTTGTGTGTGCCTTCTTCATGGAACAGCTGACACAGCAAACCAGCTGTGTTCCAACAGAATTAAACTGCCAAATTAGAGGTCTATTTTTAATATAGAAATAGTACAATATATACAGTTGTTAAAGGCTTTCTCTTGATAGTTTGCTCTCAGAAGATACATATTTGAATTCAGTGGCACATCTGCTTTCTGTATCAATCTGATGTGTCTTGCTAGATCAGTCTTCGTTTATGTGGAAGCCCTATGCTTTTATATGTTGTCTGACATAAGATCCCTTGTATTTCTAAAATGAGTATGTGAAACATTATATATAAATATGAAAATTTAAAAAACCCAAGTTAGGCCACTAGTATGGAAAATTTCATCCCCAATTTCCAAAGTTTGGAAAAAAAGAAAAACAGGTGAAAAAAGGTTCTTATAACAGAAAGTGTCAGACAACCTTCACTGTAGGCAGTGCTAGCTGTGGACTGTATAACATAAACTGCAATAAATAAATCCTCCTGGAGTTTGCCTTGGATAAGGATAGCTTGGTGGTTTGAGCATTGGCTTGCTAAACCCAGGGTTGTGAGTTCAATCCGGGGGGGGGCATTTAGGGATCTGGGGCAAAATCAGTACTTGGTCCTGCTAGTAAAGGCAGGGGGCTGGACTCAATGACCTTTCATGGTCCCTTCTAGTTCTGTGAGATAGGTATATCTCCAAGATGGGTAGATTTTCTTTTTATGTGGAAGGAAGGAGGAAAATGTAATTCTTTTGTAGCTGGTTTTTAGCTATGTTATATAAAAATAGTAGAACAATTCTTCACCTTTTTCAAATGCTTTGCTCTGTGAAGCACAAATCTTTAGTAGGATTCCACTGGTATAGTAACTGTAATAGGGAATTGCTGATAACTGGTGGAAGTACATTGGAGAGACTATGCATGCCTCTTAGACCTGGTCACAGACTGGCTTGCTTAATAAAAATAACACAAAGATAATACTTCCATTGTAAACCATGCAAAACTCAGTTTGTAACATTTCCTTTCACTTTTAGGCCTGGTCTATGGTGGGAAAACTTCCCCCAAAATTCCAACAGGTTTTAAAAAGTTCTGCTAAACCAATTTTAAAGCCTGTTGGAACTATAGTGTAGACCAGGTTCCAGGCAGCACTGCCTTAAAGTGTTAGTTGGACAACACTGTAATTTAGGTAAGAACCTTTTAATGACCAGCATGTTTCCAGAGATCAGAAAATTGGGAAAGGGGAGATTTGCATATGAACTTGTATAGGTGGGCAAAGTCTTCTGGACATATGAGCAGAAGTATGTTGGCTGTCATACTGTTAAAATCTCTAAGTTTCTGTGAATTATGGCCTTCACCAGGATTGTGATCTATTAATTATTGGTTTCAGATAAAGTGAGGTAGAATAAAAAAGGAATAACCTCCTATTATAAGCTTTAATTAGTGAACAATGTGAGATGCAACTTGTTTCTCTCTCTCTCTCTCTCTCTCTCATTTTTTGAGTAAATGAATCTATGCTCTGTTGAATCTTGCAGGAACCAATTGCTGCATGTGCCCTTTAAACACAATCAGGTGAACTGCTCCGACTGGCTGTTAAAAGTGATCTGTGGCATAGTGGACATCCACACTCTCTATGCCTCTCACAAGAAGGCGAAAGTCTGCCTCATTTCCCGGATCAGTTGCGAACGAGCTGGGGCCAGATTTCACATACGAGGGGTCAGTGATGATGGACACGTGTCTAATTTTGTTGAGACAGAGCAGGTAAATGACTGAATGGATCCTATGACCCTAAATAATTCAGTACATCAGTGTATAATTGGGGAATCGTTTACAGCAAGATTCAGAGGCGCTCGGCAAATGCTTTTTGCATGCAATGTTTTAAGATGCTGTTATGCATGAAGTGTCTCTTCACTCTTGCTCATTAAGCTCCTACGCAATCAGTTCTCCTTCTGTACCTCTAGCTTCTTGGGCAATCATAATTTATGTTTTTGATTTATTTCCCACTGTGGAAGTTCTAGCTCCCCAGGCTTCTGTCAAATTATAAATGTGCATTTTTCAGTGGATTCAGAAATTCCTGTCTTGAGCAACAATGACTCATGCGCAAAATCAACTCATAAACCAGCGTTTCTCAAACTAGGGTCCGTGGACCCCTGGGGTCCACAAGGGTACTCCAGGGGGTCTGCCGGCACCGCTGATCAACTCCTCCCCCTCCCTTCCAGTGCCTCCTGCACACGGGGAACAGCTGTTCAGCAGCATGCAGAAGACATTGGGGGGTGGGAGGGAGGAGCAGGGATGGGTCGTGCTCAGGGGAGGGGGCGGAATCATGTCCGGGGCCACTGGCCCCGCTGATCCACTCCTCCCCCTCTGTCCCTCAACTCCTCCCCCTCCCTTCCAGTGCCTCCTGCACGCTGGGGAACATCTGTTCAGCGGTATGCAGGAGGCACTGGGATGGAGGGGAGGAGTGGAGAGGGGGCATGCTCAGGGGAGGGGGCAGAAAGAGGCGGGAAAGAGGAGGGGCAGGAGTGGATCGGGGGCAGGAAGAGGTGGGCTGGGGATGGGGCTTTCAAGGAAGGGGTGGAGTGGGGGCAGGATCTGGGGCTGAGCGGAGGACTTGGGGGTCCACAAAGTTTTTAAAATCAAAATAAGGGTCCTTGGGTTGCTAAAGTTTGAGAACCGCTGACATAAACCACGCGGTTCTCAATGGCACCAAGCATTTAATCAATCAAGAGGCCAGTGCATCATCACAAGAGGAAAGTTTTAAAAATACAGTTATTAGAAAATGACTGGGAATTTTGCTCTGAAAATAAAATCTTTTTTTTAAAGTACTTTTCTTTTAAAGTACAACTGATTCCCCATGCAAGAGAAGGTGGGAGAAAAACTAGAGTGACCAGATAGCAAATGTGAAAAATCAGGACAGGGGTTGAGGGGTAATAGGAACCTATATAAGAAAAAGCCCCAAATATTGGGACTGTCCCTATAAAATTGGGACATCTGGTCATCCTAAGAAAAGCAAAAGTTCTTTTGAAAGTTCTAGTAACTTTATTCCACACTTTTTTTTTTTTTTTTTTTAAGTCTGTTTTGTTAGGTCTAGACTACACTAGAAAAGGTTTTCTGGTACAGACACAGCTTCTACTGGCAAAAATGTGTTGTAACCACTACAGCTTACACTAGTTCACGAAACGAAATCAGCTGTGCCAGCAAAAGAATCCCCCACCTGCCCCCCAGTGTAACTGTGCCTATACTAGGGCTTTTGCTGACATAAAAATAACACCCCAAGCCAACATTATTATACCTGCAAACATTTCTAGTGTGGACCTGGCCTTAATCTCCTTAGCCTTCTTTCTGGGAGGAAGGGGGTCTTGTGGTGAAGACACAAGACTTCCTTTGTGACCCTAAGCAGGTCACTTAGCTGTGGATCCTGCAAGCACTTACGTGCATAAGTAGTCCCTTGACAACATGTGTGCACATGGTTAATCTATGGATAAGTGTTTTCAAGGTTAGCATCATAATTTTTTGTCACAATTTTTCCATCTGTAAAAAAGGGATAATAACTTCCTACCCCTCAGGACTTCTGCAAGGCTAAATTAATACAATGTCAGCATTCAGATACCACAATAATCTCCACAGTATAATGAGGGAAAGATTCTGGAGCTTTGAAATGCAATGCACTAGTCAGGAGGAAGGTGCATGACAAAGAAACCAGAAAATGGGTGAGAAATTAAAAAGTTCCTCTAGCCAACTAAGTAGAGCAAAGAGGACAAAGAGAGAAGCTGTCATCTGGTCAGTGGCCAGGAGGCAAATTCTAATACATCTCCAATGGGATAGAGTTGGCTTTGCATATTGGGTGTGGTTTGATAGAGGGGATAAGGCAGGACTTTATACTTCAGGTTTGCCCAGCAGAAAGGTGGAAACCCTATTTCCAACTGAAGTTGATAACAAACACAAGGGTGAAATGTGTTAATTTGATCTGGATCCCTAAATTAATATGACCAAGCTAAATAATAGAGAGACAAGGTGGGTGAGGTAATCTCTTTTGCTGGACCAACCTATGTTGGTGAAAGAGACAAGCTTTCAAACTTTTCCTCAGGACATGAGGAAGAGCTGCATGTAGTTTGAAAGCTTATCTCTAATATCCTGAGACCAACACAGCTACAATCGCAATGCGAACAAGGAAAATAAGTCATTTGTTTACTGTGTATGGCTGTGTTTGCTACGTTTAAAATAAACAAAAAGCACTGGGCCCTGAAGAACCTGAGACCTCCTATGTCTGCTAAACAGGACCGGCTCTAGGCACCAACAAACCAAGCACATGCTTGGGGCAACACAATTCCAGGGCTGGCATTCCACAAGATTTTTTTCCTTTTTTCTTTTTTTTTTTGCTTCAGCAGTTGCGTTCTCGGAGGTTTTTGTTGTTGTTGCCTGGGGCGGTAAGAAACCTAGAGCCGGCCCTGCTGCTGAAATGAGCACTTTTGTATTCAGCTGTAGCCTCTCTTTCCTTTTTGGAAAAGGTATAGAAGCTACTCCCAGCCAAAAGAACGACCGTTTTAACCAAATGCAGATTTTAATGTTCATGAAGAGGTGCATGTATATGGGAGATCAGAGATAAATGAGAAGGCCATAATTTCCAGCGTACAAAACATCACCCCTAAACTTGGTCAGCAGTTTTTAACGTTTTCAGGAGCAAATGTACAAAACTCTGCCCTCAAAGCCTGAGAATCTATTTTCTGAAGAGTGGAATTTTGGTGCCTAGTCCATTGGAAAACATTTCTGTTGTGGCGCACAGATTTGTGCACCTGTAGGTGAAATTTACCCCGGGCAGAGGGAAAAGAGAAATGTCACTATGTTCACCTTCTGAAGCAATATATAATCCCCGTAGACCATACCAAGTATAGTATAGTACTTTCTCACCAAAATACTTGTGGGATGCTTTGATCTTCTTATAAAGGAAGGAAAGTTAGATGTTGAGATGGGTAGCCAACCTTTCTTAGGTCAGCCCCAAATTCGCAGTGCTACCTCCTAGGTTCAGTTGCTAGTTCTGTATACAATTACTATTTCTCAGTATGCCAGCCATTTGGGTCCAAGGTTCCTTAGCTTATTTGCTCTTACATGCTGGAAATTATTAACACAAAAATATAATGCCCATTGTATCTCAGAAAAAATGGGGTTCAGCCCGTGATGGAATGGCAAAATGTTGATAGATTGCTGACAGTTGAATGGGACGGGTTCGTCAGGAGCAGTGCAGCCTGATGTACTTCTCTTCCAATTCAGCAAGTAGCCATCTAAGAGTGGGAAGACTAAAGGTTTTTGAGTGATTCGGAACTGGAAAAGGCAAAGCCAAAGCAGGGAGGAAATGAGTACAGGGTGACTGAATCAATATGGCTCCAGGACTTGGAAGATCAATAACTATAGGAGTGCTCTGCTGTTTTTTAAAAAGATAAAAGTTCACCTTGCCATTGGTAATCGGTATAATTTTTGCCAGGCTAACTGTCCTAAGAAAATAAAGTGGGAGCTAACCATTAAGATACATGAGGTCCAGTTCAAGCTGGCATCCACTTACTGTTAGGAAGTAAAAGCCCTAAATTAAACTCTCTTCTGCTTTCATAGTAGACTACTGACTAATCGGCTATGAGGTAATATCTTGGCCGTCTGTAATTAGAATAACATTTTGTTTCCATTTGCAGCAGCCTGTACAGTGCTGGCATGCTGGCTCTGTGCTTCATGAATAAATATCACCCTAGGATTCTGAAAAGGCAGGACTCTCTCCCCCTTTACAAAGCTTTAATTCTAATATTTTTCTGTTTTAAGAAGAAGAAGAAACAATTAGCCTTCTCTCTAGGCAGCTCTTTTATGCATGGATGGGATTCTTTTGTCTCCCACTGAGTTAGCCTTGTGGCATTTCAGCTCTGCAATGAGTCATTTTTTTGTGGGCTCACTTAACTGCTGTGACTCACTGTGCAGAAAAGGAGTGGGGGAGCTAAATATCTCACTTTAGTTTTTTCTTTTCAAAATCAGTCCACCAGTCAATCTTTTAGTTACTTGGTCCTTTAGTTTAATCACTTTACAAGAAAGATAAAAGCAGTCAGAAAGGCTGACACAGCAGAAGTAGAGGGTGAGGGGCATTGTGAAAAAGCCTTCTGAAAGTGTGCACTTGAACAACTGTAGCCAGTATTTTGTAAAAGAAGGGGTACCTCTTCCTACTCACAGTGCTGTAAATAATCTTTTGAGAAGGGTTTGAAATGATGCTTTGTTCCTCAGAAGGGGCCTAAATAACATGTTTTTGCTTTGTTCCCAGTGTTTCATATATCAAGGAAAAAAGTAAGACATGTCTGATGGATTTCTACTGAGAACAAAAGTTAACTTGGTCCAACCTTCCCCCCTACCCCCCTGTAGTTCGGAGACTCCACCACATTCCTTTCCTTTCTCCAGATAGTACCGAAGAAACAAGTATGCTTTCCTTATTTAGTTTATGTGCTTGTCATTGTTAACATTTCAGCTTTCTCCTCCTTCCCTGCATTTGTCCTCCAGGGAACCGTCAGCTCTTGAGCAAACCTCTTTTTTTCCCCAGTATTAAATTCTTGGTGTACGATTTTGGCTGTTTTTAAGCAAAAAGAATTCTCAAAAAGATGAATTAGTGGGGGGTTTTGTCCCCTTCCCCTCCCCCAAATACGGTAGAACCTCAGAGTTACAAACACCTAGGGAATGGAGGTTGTTCGTAACTCTGAAATGTTCGTAACCCTGAACAAAACGTTATGGTTGTGCTTTCAGAAGTTTACAACTGAACATTGACTTAATACAGCTTTGAAACTTTACTATGCAGAAGGAAAATGCTGCTTTGCCTTTATTTTTTTAGTAATTTACGTTTAACAAAGTACTGTACTGTATTTGCCTTTTTTTTTTTTTTTTTTTGGTCTCTGCTGCCTGATTGTGCATTTCCAGTTCCAAATGGAGGTGTCTGTGGTTGACTGGTCAGTTTGTAACTGTGGTGTTCATAACTCGGGAGGTGGGATAGCTCAGTGGTTTGAGCATTGGCCTGCTAAACCCAGGATTGTGAGTTCAATCCTGAGGGGGACACTTAGAGATCTGGGGCAAAAATCAGTACTTGGTCCTGATAGTGAAGGCAGGGGGCTGGACTTGATGACTTTTCAAGGTCCCTTCCAGTTCTGTGAGATAGGTATATCTCCATATGTATATATCTGTTATATGGTGTATTTAAAATTGAAATTTTACAGACCATAAAAGGAAGTAGCATCTTTTTCAATTAACCTTCCCTTCCCTATTTTAAGAAAAATAGTGTTGGACCCCAATTCAGAAAAGCATTGCTGTTTAATGACAGCAATTACAGTACCACTTTATTGCTGCCCTGAATAGGAATGGATTTAAGCACATGCTTACGTTCCTTCATGAATTGGGTCCTATTATTTTTTCCAGAGAAATTTTCTTCAGGATTTTCCTTTTTGGCATCCAGGTTATCCTCGCCAGTAGCCATTGTGGTGATTGTGGTGTAAGAAGCATTTACGCAATAGATCATAACTATGAGGGGAAAATCTGCTTTTTGAAATCTGTTAAGGCCTTCCCCCAAAAATGATAGGCCAGATTTAGGCCTCATCTAAGTATGTGGCTTAAAGACAGCAGCCTGATTCTGTAATGGGATCCACATAGGTGGATCCTCATTCCTTCACAGAGCCCTACTGACTTCAACAGCACTCTGCTTGGGCATAGGATTCTGCCTGTGTGCTTGTGTTTACCGGATCAAGGCTGATTTATTCTAGTCTTTGTGGCAGGGACCGAAGTGGTGTCTAATCATGTTAGGGAATCATTTTTCTTCTTCTGATCTTTGCCTGTTACAAAGCGGTAAGATGGCAGTTCTGAGACTTTATTGCAAAATTTAGAGAAAACTGCTTTTTTGAATGGCATGGCATGACTTTGAACTCCAAGTTGTCTAGGAGGAGTTAATGTAGGAGCAATTATCTAGGAGGAAGTGCCCATTTGAATGGGATGGCATGATCTTGATCCTAATCCACCTAGGAATAGATAGTCTAAAACTGTTCATAGATTCCAAGGCCAGAAAGCCCATTGTGATGATCTAGTCCAGGGGTCTCAAACACGCAGCCCATGGGGCTCTTGTGTGTGGCCCGCCAAACTCTCCACATCCCCACCCCGCCCCTCTGCCTGCCCGTGGGACTGCCTCCTGACGCTGCGAGCCTCACGCTGCTCTCTGAAGCAGCCGGCAGCACGCCCCTTTGGGCCGGGGGGGGTAGGGGAAAGGAGGCAGAGGGCTCTGGCATTGCCTCCTTCCAGGCATCACCCCCCCACAGCTCCCAGTGGCCGGGAACAGGGAACCGCGGCCAGTGGGAGCTTCGTGGGAGGTACCTGGAGGAGCGGCAAGAGCAGCACAAGCAGGGAACCCTGAGCCCCTTCCCCTCCCCCAGGGGCTGCAAGGACACGGTTCCAGCTGCTTCCTGGAATGGAGCAGCGCGGAGCCGGGGACCAAGGCAGGCGTGCAGGGAGCCTGCCCTGGCCCCAGTGAGCGCCGCTGCCACCCCGGAGCTGCTCTAGGTAAGCGGCACCAGGCTGGAGCTCACACCCTGAACCCCTCCTGTACCCCCAACTCCCTGCCCTGAGCCCCCTGCCACATCCCGCACCCCCAACTCCCTGCCCTGAGCCCCCGGCCACATCCCGCACCCCCAACTCCCTGCCCTGAGTCCCCTGCCACATCCCACACCCCAACCCCCTGCCGCACCCTTCTTGTACCCCACACACCAACTCCCTGCCCTGAGCACCCTGGGAATGGGGCAGGGAAGAGGTGGGGCAGGGGCAGGGCCTAATTGGAAGGGGTGGAGTGGGGGCGGGGCCAGGGGCAGTGTGTGGGGGTGTCAGTGATGCGGCCCTCAGGCCAATGCACTAGTTCTCATGCAGCCCTCGGGGTCATCTGAGTTTAAGACCCCTGATCTAGTCTGACCTCCTGTATAGCAAAGGCCATAAATCTTCCCCCAAATAATTCCTAGAGCATATCTTCTAGAAAAACTTCCAATCTTGATTTAAAAATTGCTAGTGCTGGAGAAATCTCCACAACCCTTGGTCAGTTGTTCCAGTGGTTAATTAATCTCACTATTTAAAAATTATGCCTTATTTCCAGTCTGAATTTGTCCAGCTTCAGCTTCCAGTCACCTCAGTCCCTGGAAAAATCATGGAGCAGGTCCTCAAGGAATCAATTCTGATGCACTTAGAGGAGAGGAAAGTGGTCAGGAACAGTCGGCATATGGATTCACCAAGGACAAGTCATGCCTGACTAACCTAATTGCCTTCCATGATGAGATAACTGGTTCTATGGATGAGGGGAAAGCAGTGGACGTGTTATTCCTTGACTTTAGCAAAGCTTTTGATATGGTCTCCCACAGTATTCTTGCCAGCAAGTTAAAGTAGTATGGGCTGGATGAATGGACTATAAGGTGGATAGAAAGCTGGCTAGATCGTCGGGCTCAACAGGTAATGATCAGTGGCTCCATGTCTAGTTGGCAGCCGGTATCAAGTGGAGTGCCCCAAGGGTCGGTCCTGGGACCAGTTTTGTTCAATATCTTCATTAATGATCTGGAGGATGGCGTGGACTGCACCCTCAGCAAGTTTGCAGATGACACTAAACTGGGAGGAGTGGTAGATACACTGGAGGGTAGGGATAGGATACAGAAGGACCTAGACAAATTAGAGGATTGGGCCAAAAGAAATCTGATGAGGTTTAACAAGGACAAGTGCAGAGTCCTGCACTTAGGACGGAAGAATCCCAGGCACTGCTACAGACTAGGGACCGAGTGGCTAGGCAGCAGTTCTGCAGAAAAGGACCTAGGGGTTACAGTGGATGAGAAGCTGGATATGAGTCGGTAGTGAGCCTTCTTGGCAACAAGGGCAAACGGCATTTTTGGCTGTATAAGTAGGGGCATTGCCAGCAGATCGAGGGACGTGATCATTCCCCTCTATTTGGCGTTGGTGAGGCCTCATCTGGAGTACTGTGTCCAGTTTTGGGCCCCACACTGCAAGAAGGATGTGGAAAAATTGGAAAGAGTCCAGCGGAGGGCAACAAAAATGATTAGGGGGCTGGAGCACATGACTGATGAGGAGAGGCTGAGGGAACTGGGAGTGTTTAGTCTGTAGAAGAGAAGAATGAGGGGGGATTTGATAGCTGCTTTCAACTACCTGAAAGGGGGTTCCAAAGAGAGTGGCTCTAGACTGTTCTCAGTGATACCAGATGACAGAACAAGGAGTAACGGTCTCAAGTTACAGTGGGGGAGGTTTAGGTTGGATATTAGAAAAAACTTTTTCACTAGGAGGGTGGTGAAGCACTGGAATGGGTTACCTAGGGAGGTGGTGGAATCTCCGTCCTTAGAGGTTTTTAAGGTCAGGCTTGACGAAGCCCTGGCTGGGATGATTTAGTTGGGGATTGGTCCTGCTTTGAGCAGGAGGTTGGACTAGATGACCTCCTGAGATCCCTTCCAACCCTGATATTCTATGATTGTGATATACCTTTCTCTGAAGAGCCCCTTATCAAAAATTTGTTCCCATGTAGATACGTATACATTGTAATCAAGTCACCCCTTAACCTTCCCTTTGCTAAACTAAATAGATTGAGCTTATTTAGTCTGTCATTATAAGGCATGCAGTCTAACCCTTTAATCATTCTTGTGGCTCTTCTCTGTACGCTCTCCAATTTATCAACATCCTTCCTGAATTGTGGGCACCAGAACTGGACACAGTATTTCAGCAGGGGGTGTACCAGTGCCAAATACGGAGGCAAAATGACCTCTCTACTCCTACTCAAGATTCTCCTGTTGACTCATCCAAGGATCACACTAGCCCTTTTGCCCAGTGTTGCACTAGGAACTCATGCACAGCTGATTATCCACCACAATCCACAGAATTGTACTGTCTATATGATACTGAATGTATATGATCTACTTCTATAAGAGCTTTGTCTATCTATGACATAATGTAGCTTTAACATTTCATTTCAAGTTATGCCGATAATTGACTCATCCCATTTGTCAGCAGGTGACCGTTCTTAAAATCATAAATGAGTCAAGATCCAACTCCAGAATTTCTTACAGATCGTAGGCCAGATTCTGAGCTGGTGTGAGTCAGCATAGCTCTGCCAGTGTCAATGGAGCGACACCAGTTTACACCAGCTGAGAATCAGGCCTGCTGTGTCTGATTTTTTACAGATGATGCGAGGGTTAGAGGTCATTGACTCATTTGATTTTTATGACTGGCCTGCTCACTGAGGAAAAGAAAGAGGCAAGGATGGGGTTACTTACTTCTCATGTTGCAGTCCCGCTACATTACACCAAGTAGTTCCTAGGGCAGAAACAGAAGGAGAACAGCATCAATCTTAGGTTTTTATAGAGCACCTGTCACCATGGTAACTAAGCATTGCACACAATTAAGAGCATTGATTGAAAAACTGTTTTGGAAAGTGTGTTTTACATCATGATCTGAACTCCATCAGGCTAAGCTTGGTTCTGACACTAACACCTTCTGTGTCCTTGATGAAGTCACTTAACCTCTCTCTCAGTAAAATGGGGATAATAATAGACACGTACCACCTACCTCCCAAAAGTGTTGCGAGGGTTAATTAGTTAATGTTTGTCAGTGATATATGTAAAAATAATATTTTCACCTGTAAATCTCAAAGCACTTTACAAAAGAGGTAATTTTACAGATGGGGAAGCTGAGGCACGGAGGCTTAAGTGATTTTCCCGTGGTCATCCAGCAGGCCGGGGCAGAGCCGGGAATAGAACCCCATTAAAGTCGTGTGGTAACTGGTTTTCCATTGCCTAAACATCTTTCTTATGCAGCCTCTTTCTCCGCACCTGCTGTTCATCCCATTTTGGAACTAGTGCCCAGCTGCTAGCTGATAAGCTAAATGATACAGTGTGACTAAAAAAGAAGGCACCTGGATGAGCTGACTGATACCATTCATCTGCTGGGCTTTGGAAGGCTTATTGTGATATACAAGAAAACTGAGACTTGTATTATATATCGCAAATGGAAAAGGGCCAGGATTCCATTGCTAAGTATAGGCCAGGGCAGTGAAATTGGCTTTACACTGTTGCTCTCTGGTAATACTATGTCTGAACATATATCCTTTTAGACTAGGCTCTTTTAAAATATAATACTTTTGGAGGTAGGGTTAGAGGGGAGGATGGGGTGTACCTTTGTGCTTCTAATGTGTTAATCTTGCAGCAAAGCTACTAGCATTGTTAACAGAGATAAATACAAAGGGCAGGAAAGAGTGCTGGCTAGGGAGAAAAGACGACTGGAAAGATTTTACTATAAACATCCTGGATAAGAAATAGTGCACATACTCTTATTCCCCACATCTCAAAATAGGAGCAGCAACGCTGAAGGTTTCACATACATTTTATTGGCCACACTGACAAGACGAAATGTGTGGTCAAAGAAAATAGTTAATAGAGCAGCAGATAAGCTTATCCCACACCTGGCATTAACCATCACTGGTCACATGGAATGATGACATCTCCATAGTTAAAATTCTACAAAAGAGAAAGTGGCCTGTTTCAGTCTGTCCACCAGCGTAGCTAGTGCATCTTCAGTGTGAAGGAAATCTCTGTCGTACAAGCATCTGTGCCTTCAATTCTCTTTTATTACCAGTGAGTAGCAAATTTAAATCTAGTGAGTTGGCATGAAAGCAAACGAGGCATGATTTTGTTTCCATTTCTGTGAGGTCAGGAATACTGACAGAGCCATATCAAGATAAACTGAGATCCACCATTCGTCTTTTCTTCAGTATTTGTATATTAACTTGTGTGGTCTGATTGAGGGGTGACAGAACAGTACTTTTCACTGAAGAGTTTCTTTCCCTTTATGTTATTGCTGCAGACAATTTATTTGGATGATGACATCTCTTCCTTTGTTCAGATCAGAGGCTCCGTTCCACTGTTTTGGGAGCAACCAGGGCTTCAGGTAAATATAATGAAAAACCAAGTGGCCTATCACTAATGCTACTAAAAGTTGCATAGGATTTGTTTATTAATGATATTCATTCACTAGGAGACTTGCCCTGTGAAGTACTGAACAATTTTGACTCTGTTACTATTTGTGGGAAAGTTAGGCTGTTTTTAAAAGGAATAGGCAAATAGCTATTCAGTTATTAGTTTTTGAAGATTAATATTTTAAGTGCTCAGATCACTCCAAAGAAGAGTTGTTAATTTATTTACACGGATGTTTCTTTATAATGTTTTTTTTACTTCACCCAGAATAACCTTTCCATCTGAAATGCCAGTTTGGCATGGTGTCTTAGCCCTCCATAGTATAGGTGGGGGCTCCAGTGCAGGAGCTCTATGATTTTAAAATAAATATAATTGGTATATGGGTGTATTTGATAGATTTCATAGATGCTAAGGCCGAAAGGGACCATGATGATCATCTAGTCTAACTTCCTGCATGCCACAGGCCAGAGAATTTTACCAAGTGTTTCCTGCATCAACTCCAATAACTTATATAACAATTTGAACGTTAAAATGTGTTTGTTTATGATTATTTGTATTATCGTAGCACCTGGGAACCCCAGTCCTAAATCTGCACCCCCACTGTGCTAGGTGCTGCACACAGAACAAAATGACAGTCCCTGCCCCAAAGAGCTTGCCATCTCAGACAAGAGATAGATACAGAAAGACCAATGGGGGAGTGCAAGGAAACAATGAGACCATACTAATCAGCGTGACAGGCAGTGGTCTCAACAGCCCAACAGTTGTGCACAGTTAGATGCTATACACACTTCCCCATAATCTTCAAAATCTCATTTCCAAAATTCTTTTGTTTAGGGTAGCTATGTCATCCAGCATTGAGCCTCAGTATTGTACAAGAGATGAATGTCATCTAAATACAGTGCAGAATAAAAACAAACACACAAA
Source organism: Trachemys scripta elegans (assembly GCF_013100865.1). Taxonomy (NCBI): domain Eukaryota; kingdom Metazoa; phylum Chordata; order Testudines; family Emydidae; genus Trachemys; species Trachemys scripta. Next base: position 88,469,453 of record NC_048300.1, on the reverse strand, counting down.
ACACCTCCCTACAAATGACATTGAAACCCTTATTGACGTTTTGGGCCAGAACCTACCTGCAGTCGTCATGCACACCGGCCACACTGAGCTTGGCCATAGAATGTAGCTGTACAACTCTAATCATATAACACATTTTCCACATGGGCTGCTTCCTCAAGCAATTATTTTGTTTTTAAACCCATTTCTACCCAGCCATTTATACAGGCCACACTTTCAATGAGATGTCATTGAATAGCTCAAGCAAGAGGCAGCCTGGTATTTTCACATTGTCAGAATAGAAGGAAAAAAATAATTTAAGTTTGTACGTAGGTACACACACGCAGATATATAAATGTGTGTGTACATATACTGTATTCTGTACAATGTAATGGCTTTGTAATAAGAATAAGCTTTCTTTTTAATATTCTATAATAATAAATGTCTGATTTAAATGCCTCAGGTTTGCCTTGGATATGAATTATGACAGTCATATATTGCTTTGTATATTCTAAAGCCTGGAGATTATCCCTGAATTTAGTGCTTATGGCCTTTTTTAATTGGACATAATTTTTTCCTCTCTAAGAAGGAAATGGCACACATTTGTGCTTATTCAGGGCTAGATTGTGCAACCTTTACTCGCATTTGTGAGCACTTACTCATCGGAGCACTCATTCACTCCTTGTGTACGTGTGCTGGCACCAAAGTGAGGAAGGGTTGCACAGTCTAGCCCTTACGTAGAAAGAAATACAGATTAAATGCTGACAAACAGGAAACCAAACAAGATTTTTGAAAATTCTGAGTGGGTCTTTTAGAGGATTCAGATATTCATTGGGAAGAAATACAATATATTCAGCTACACTGAATAGAAATACCAATACTTATAAAAAATTTGAACCTACTGCTATTAACGTCAATGTTAAAATTCCCACTGACTTAACTGATACAGGATTTAGTCCATAATCCTTTATATTTAGAAAGCACTGTGCATGTAGTATCCAATTAATCTAAAAAACAAAAGCTCAAACTAGTCAGGCCACAGTCTCTCCATAGAATTGGCAGATATGCAGTGCCTCCTGATTACTTACAGGAGTAAGGAGGCTTGGGCACAGAGCTGTGGTGCAGTGAGAGGTTTTTGCTAGAGTATTGGCCAGGATAGAGAATTTGTTTGGCCATAAATAAGGGCGTAGGTATTCCATTAACAAATGTGAATTATCATTGTAATTGTAAATGTTGTTTTCTAATAAAAGCCGTAGCTAAGCTTTTTGTACTAAGTTCATTATGTGTAGGGGTGTGTGTAATCTGTTTGGGGTGTCTGGGTGCTAATAAACAGACGTTTTCTTTGAGGGAAATAGACATCTAGTGATTGAGGATTTCAGCAGCTTTATGAAGAAAATTACTTCATAATATTTCTTCTACTTTTTTTTTTTTTTTTTTTTTTTTTTTAGGTTGGTTCCCATCATCTGAGACTTAACAGAGGCCTGGAAGCGAATGCCCCTGCTTTTGACAGGTAGGCTTCATTAGACTCTGTTAGTAACACATCAGCTAAGCATGTAACCGTGATTCCACAGCTGTACTCCGTCCCAGCGAACCAGAGCTGTTAGAGGAGGAAAGCACTTATTAGATCATCTAGTCCATCGCCCTTGCACGATTGTTCCCTACAGTATGGTTTTAGTGCTTTGTCCTTTCTAGTTTTGGTGGAAATTGAATCAAGGTGATCTCAGCCTATTTCTGAAGGAGTTAAGAAATTCTGAATACTGTGCGAAAAGTGCCATGTAACCATTTGGGAGTCAAAAATGATAAATTTACATTTGGAAATAACCTCTCCGTGCCCTTTCTTCCTCTATTGTCCCAACCGAATAGAAGCTAAAGGCAAACCCCTTTGCACGCTGAGTTTTTGTTTTTCTATGACTGGAGCTTGTGGCTGCAGAGTAACAGCAGCAGCCCATTCTGCTCTCCCCCCCGGTGAGATGCGCTCCTGGTAACATTCTTCTGCTCCAACCGAGAGGAATGGATTTAACCCCATAAGACTCTGCAACTCTGCTGGAAGCTATCCAAAATCCATACATTAATGTGGGTCCTCTGAGTGCATGATCATCAAGTGGGGCCAAATACTTTAGCCTGCAGTCCTTTGGGAGCAAATTCATATTGACTTGAGTGGGAGCTTTGTCTGAGAAAGGATTTGGCCTCTGATGAATTGCCACACCCTAGCCTGCCTTCGTCATGTGCTTTTAATTGACAAATCAAAATTTATATTCAAGTTACGTGTCTATTTTAATAGGCCGCAGTATTTTCTTGATTTCATTTATTGCAGCTTTTAGTGGAGATGATTGTTATCGAACACTTTGTAGCACCTCAGTCAGGGATTAGGTTCCTATTATTCTAGACTCGCTACTAAGAAGTGATGGTTGGGTCCCTGTCCCAGGATTTTACTGTTTTCTGGTTCCTGTGGTAGTCTATTCTGGGAAGTCTCTGCCTGCCTCTTTCCCTGAACTGCCTTCACATTGGAAGGTTTCACTCAGCAGAAAGGAAACCCACATAAGGTAATGATGAGGATGCATAATTCCCACGAGGTTGAGGGGAAACTGTGCTGCAGATCATGACCCCACTGCCCCATCTAACCCCACACCCTGTTCTCCCAACCCCAGAGCAACCACGGAGGATATGTGAACACTGCAGCATGGCACGAGCCTCCCAACCCAGGTAGAAGACTCGTGCTACTGGGGCTCAAGCAGTATGCTAAAAATAGCAGTGTGGATGTTGTGATTTCAGCAGAAACTCAGGCTAACAACCTGAGCCCAGGCCTAAGGGATCAGGTGGGCTTGAGAGCCTGAGCTGCCACCCAAGCCGTACTGTCCCCACTGTGTTTTTTAGCGCACTAGCTCAAGCTGAGCTAGCGCAAGTCTGTCTACTTGGGCTGGGAGGCTCACTCCTGGCTACAGTGTAGACATACCCCTGAGTGGCTTCCTCAAGGCAGAATGAAGTGGGAGAATGGCTTGGATCTAGTCCCTCTCTTGTGTACATCACAGCCCAGTTGCCAGATCAGAATTGCACGAGACAGTCCAGCCCAAACTAAATTTTTAAAGGATTGTGTTAAGAGCGTTTCTGGTAAAGGGCAATTGAACATTCATACAGAAAAATTCACTGAAGCTTATAAAGTCACTGCAACCTTTTCATGTGTTTTGGCATGGCCACAGTCTGTTAATTTTTCACAGCTCACACCTTGACATCTTGAAAAGACATTGGGAGCAGTGAATGCAAATTTCCTGTTTTAGCATCTGTTCCTGATAAATCCCAATACAGGGCTCACATGAAAGGCTTTGGATGCTCCTTTTTATTTGTTTGTTTTTAAAACATCCTACTTCCTTTTTTTTTAAGTGGACGTTAGGGCACTTTGGTGTAATTATCAAGTTCACAATAGGAGCACTTTGATGCCCTTTATCACAAATTTGAAGGGGAAAAAATGAAGTCACATTCTTAGTCCATAAATAGGCTCCGATGCTGCAGTTGGAGCTGTGCTGAGACCCACTGAATTCAAAGGGGCTGTGTAGTAGTTCCAGGGTGGGGCTCGTCCCCTCCTGGGGCACCTGGGAGCCAGGCCGCCCCGCTACAAAGCCAACAACAGTTAGGGCCCAGACCCCTGGGCAGGGATTGAGCACACAATTGACAGTTCAGGGTTCAGGCCCTTAGGCAGGGGCTGAGCACACAATTAGCAGCCCCAGCCCTGGGTCAGGGCGGGGCAGCACACCAATAGTCAGTCAGTGGCCCAGGCCTTGTAGCAGGGGCTGGGTCAGTTTGGGTTAGCCCAGGCCCTAGGGCAGGGCGGGGCAGCAAACAAATAGTCTGTCAGAGGCCCAGGCCCCTTGGACAAGGAGGAGGAGAGACTGCCACCCGGCGGGGTGGCAGGGGGGAAACACAGGCCTACCCACTCCACTGTGTTCCAGCCTGGGGCCCTATCCGCAGCAGTCCGTCTGCCGCGCAGTCAGTGGGGATCCTGACCGCAACACACTGACATGGGTTCGGGGTCTGCTATCCCCAGGCCACTTCCCATCTCCTCCTCCATGGGTACCTGTTCCTCCTGAGTTTCGTCTGCTGGGTCGCAGATCATGGGCTCCTCCGGGCCCCGAGCAGCAGGTAGGTTTGTCGCTCCCTCTGGGCCCTCGGCGGGGGGAAGCTCAGACCGCTCCTCTGGATACCGGGCTCTCGGCAGGCTCGGCCAGTCCTCCTCAGGATACCGGGCTCTCGGCAGGCTCAGGCCCGCGGGAGCTCGGGCACCAGCATCTGTCCTCTCCCGCTGCCGGCCAGCTACTGAGCGCTGTGGCCTGGCCTTTATACTTCCTGTCCCGCCCCTTGACTTCCGGAGGGCGGGGACAGGCTGCGGTGGCTCCGCCCACTCTGGCGGCTGTTCTGGCTCATCGCTTCCAGGGGCACCTGGGAGCCAGGCCGCCCCGCTACAGGCTGTCTGTGTGGAGCAAGGTTCTGCTTGCACAGACCCAAGTGCAGGATCGGGATTGTAAGATAGCACCAAGGTGATATATCTTTGGCTGTTTTTCTTGCAGGAAAGCCTGCCAATTTTTTTTTTGTCTTTTACAGAGCACATTATTTCTTGTTAATCGGACTCACAAATGCAGCCTATGACTTGTACTTGCCAGTTATAGAGACAGTAACCTTTTAACAACAGTATCACCAGGCCATGCAAACACTGGCAGCACAAGCAAACTTTTCATTAGTGCTGTGTTAGCTTACTTTTAATACCTGGCCTTTGCTTGCATAAACACACACATACACCCAACCATATACTTATGTGTGTTGAGGGGAAATTTTATGCCCATTTATCTACCTAAAATCTGACTCTTAATCACCAACCTGCCTGCTAAAAACATACAAGTGGACTGTGAATAGTTTTACAAACCTGAATTATGTAGCAACTCAGAAATATTTGATCAGTGTGGCTGATGACATTTATCTGGCAATGACTCATTTGCTGACTTTGGGTCCCAGACCATAGCTGGAATCCCAGACCATAGCTGACTCTGTAAGGGCTCGTCTACACTTATCGGGAGATCGACGAGCGGCGATCGATGCATCAACGGTCGATTTAGTGGGTTTAGACCTGCTAAATCACCGCAGATCACTCTCCCATCGACTCCTGATCGAGAAGAGTAGCGGGAGTTGATGGGAGAGCGTCTCACGTAGACATCGCGTAGTGTGGACCCCGCGGTAAGTAGATCTAAGCTATGTCGATTTGAGTTACGCTATTCGCGTAACTCAAATTGCGTAGCCTAGATCGAATTTCCCCTGTAGTGTAGACAAGGCCTAAGGGTTCAGTCCTGCAAGATGCGATTCCTGGAGGTGCTTAGTCCTCTCAACTCCCATTGGCTTTGCTCAGTCGCTTGCAGTTACAGGGCCATAAAAAGGCCACATACATAGGACTGTATGAAAACTAACAATGTTATTGATCATCTAAGTGCTGTATCCCTGTCCTACCTCTCCAGTCTTTACACTCAATACAAGTAAAGTATCATTCCAGTTATTAATTCCACAGTTACTATGATGACAGAAAATGAAGGCCCTATAAAGCAGTTCTTTACTGTAAAAGCTGACTAAAAGGAAACTAATATATATTTGTGGAGCTACTGCTGTTGAAACCTTCAAGCAGCCAGCGACCTCTTCTGCAAGTGTTTTGGAAAGGATGGCTGGTATGTGATATTTATTAAACCAGATTGTACTGCTGCTGCTACTGTTGCAGGCATATGATGCTTCTGAAAGAGCAATATGGAAAACAAGTGATCGTTAACCTGTTGGGAAGCAGAGGAGGAGAGGAGGTGCTCAACAGAGCGTTCAAGGTAAAAACAACAGCAACTTTTGTTAAATTGCAGAGCATTAGAGTCCTGCTTCTTCAAGAGGGAAAATCACTTGAGATCAGCCTCGGGGCACCTGATCTAAAGAAATTAGGCAGTTCAATTTCTTGGACTATCTTGCATCTTTCTCTTTGTGTGTAATATTTCCTGAATGGAATATCAGGGTGTCTTCTTCCTTACTTCCTCAAATTGTATTCACTTTTTCTTTAACTAGCCTCTCAAAAGAATTAGGGTAAATATTCAAAAGCACCTAAATCCCATTTCAAAAGTGATGTAGTCACTTAGGGCCTGATTTTTAATGGTATTTAGGCACTTAAAATTAAAACTAGTAGGGTTAGTACTTAGCCACCTAAGTCCCAGAGTCAGCTCATATGTGCTGTCAGTTTCCCTATCTGTAAAATGGAAATAATGATTCTTTATTCCCCTTTATAAAGTACTTTGAGATCTATAATTAAGAGCTGAATATAGCTACTCTAAAATTACAGTCTTCTCACAAATGTCAAGATAGAACTACAGAAATCTAAAACTGACATCCCTGGTGAATTCTTACACTGATTATTTTAGGTAGTGCATATGCAGTATCCACATTCTTGAAGATATTATCCTCATCATGTATAGAATCATAGAACTGGAAGGGACCTCAAGAGGTCATCTAGTTCAGTCCCCTGCACTCATGGCAGGACTAAGTATTATCTTATTAACAGTTTATGGGTGCAAAAATAATGTCTTCTGTATTTTATATGAGATCTGTCTTTCTCTAGACAAGTTCTTTTCGTTGTCTACATTGTTTGTTATGATCCTATAACAAGAAATTTGTTACTAAATCAGAATTTAGGGCATCTGTCATATAAAGACTGTGTGCATTTGTTCATTTGTTTTAAATAAAGGCCTGGCTTGATTTCCATTTTTTTAACTGTATGCCAGACTAACAGAATTGTAAGTGAATTATTGTGAAGGTGAAAGGATCTGCATTGACAGCACTGGACACTGAAATCCTGTATTTATCCAAAACAGAGATCCCTTGGAGATCTTCATTACATTTGTTTCTTCATAAATAAATGGTTAGGAGGGATGTGCTGTCAGTGTTTAACTTGGTGCATTTCAAAATTCAAATTAAAAATTATGGGCAGTATAAGTAATGGGACCCTCATTCCCCTTTTGTCATAAGCTTATCTCCTTGCTTCTCAAACTTCCCCTATCCACTTTAATTTCCCATGTTCATTCCTTCCCTTCCCTTTCATTTCTTCCCTCAGTCTTAAAGTTTTATTTATATCAGTTTAAAATATGTTCATTGCATTTGCTGGTAGTTTCCTATAATCGGAGTAGGATGGTCACCAATATCATTAGTATATGCAGAAAAATCGTTTTTTTTTTCTTTTCTGTTTGTTTGTTTTTTAATTCAGTACCATGCCTCTGAAATTTCCACCGTTACCTGGTAGTGGAAGATGAAATTCAGTATTGTTCCTGGTGATGCTGTTCATTTTGCAAGCATTTCTTAACCACTATAACAGACTGCAATTATGTTTGTACTAAGAACAAAGCTACAGTGCAGGGGGTGTAATACTTTTGACAATGATTTGCACTGAGGTAGTAGTGAGATATCATTCCCAAGAATACTACCAGTGCAGTCAAATGTAAACTGAAATGTGGACAGTTACCAGAGAAACAGATGTGTGTTTGACTCTGATACAATGAAATACATCCCTTCACTAAACTACATACAATATCTTTGTCTTCATCTATGCAGGGAAGTTTTACTGGTTATACTGCTATAGTTATAGCCCTGTGGAGACACTCTTAGTTTGGTATGAGTGGTTTTTTTTGTTTTTTTTTTTCAGTTTAGCTTAAATCCCTTCTCAAGCAACATAAGCAAAATGGAAAAAAGGCACTCGTAAACTGGAATAAGAGTGTCCATGCTGGGGATAGACAAGGCCATAAAAATTCAGAGTTAAAGCTGTTCTCACTAGTTTATGGGTTTGCGATAGAATGCTGAATAGTGCATGATATATGTTAATAAAATATAAGATGATCGTACATACATCATGTGCAGCCATATGAGGAATGAGGAAAGTTTCATGCTTTATCTTCATCACTACATTATTTCATTGTATGCTTTTGGTTTATAACTTCTTAATTTTTTCGCTCTAAAAGCTAGACTGTTGAGGCCATATAGGTACTTATGTGCACAGTTGCTTGTGTTACACACTCATAACCAGTTTACATTTATAGTTTACAGCTACAACTTAGGTTCCTACATAGGAAAATTTGGCTCTAACAGTCTAATTTACTCTTGGAAAGAAAAAAACAAGGAACTTGCATTAGAAAAGCGTACAACAAAATAACGTACTTCCCTCTAGACTTCTCTACATTAAAGCCATAATTAAAGTTTATCAACAGTATAAAGCATGCGGGTATTGATACCTGGGCTGTAGAAGTAAGTAGAATTCACTTTCCTTCTTCCCTTTTCAAACAGAAATTGCTGTGGGCCTCTTCCCATGCTGCAGACACACCCATGATTAATTTTGACTACCATCAGCTTGCAAAAGGTGGGAAAATAGAGAAGCTGGAGAATTTGTTGAGGCCTCAGTTAAAGTTGCACTGGGATGAATTTGGCATCTTCACAAAGGGCAAGAATGTACCTGCACGGTGAGTGTCCCTGCCCCTTTATCACTTTCCATACACAAATTATGTCATCTACTGAACCGAGTTCATCACTTTGTTTGGAGACTGCTGTAGCTTTCTGTGTTACAGTATTTATGTTTTAAAAACATGTTGGTTCAAAGTTTCAAGTAGCCTCCATTTGTACACATAGGCTTTGTGCAAACATTTTTCTGTGTCCAGAAAACAGAGGCCATTGAAAATTTAGACCCCATCCATTTTATTTTACTACTTCTAGTTCTGAGGGCAGGTCTTCACTATGGGGAGGGGTCGATTTAAGATACGCAAATTCAGCTACACGAATAGCGTAGCTGAATTTGACCTAACGGAGCATGTTTCTGATGATAAAAGAAAACAATAGTTTATCAGTAACAACTGGATGTGGAGGTTCCTAATAACCTGCTGTATCTCTCTTTATTCTTTTTTTGGCTATTGAAGTCTGCAGACAGGTACCTTGCGAATGAATTGCCTGGACTGTCTGGATCGTACGAATAGCGTACAGTCCTTCATTGCACTTGAGGTGAGTTCATTAATGGTCTTTCATGAACATACACACACACACTCTGCCTGCATTTTGTGCATTACCAAAAAGGGAAAGAGGGAGGTCTCATAGCTCTGTCTTTCCATCATTAAGATACCTGCATTAGTTTAACTATAGAATGATGGCTGGGTGAAATTCCTACATGAGGTGTGGGGGGGAAATGAAATATGAAAAGTAACTTTTCCTCACCTCTCTTTCTGTGTCCACTCCAGGTTCTGCACACTCAGTTAGAAAGCCTAGGGTTGAACTCGAAGTCTACAGTTGACCGCTTTGTGGAGTCCTACAAGGCAATGTGGACTCTCAATGGTCACAATCTGAGTAGAGTGTTTACAGGCAGTCGGGCCCTGGAGGGGAAAGCCAAGGTAAAGGAGAATATCAGAGCTGCTTATTCATGAGTGACTTTAAAGGAAGTCTATATTATCACTGCAAAGATCACCTGTGTTGAACATTTTTGTCTAATGCAGGTAGGGAAGCTCAAGGATGGAGCCCGCGCTGTGTCACGCACCATTCAGTCAAATTTCTTTGACAGTGTGAAGCAGGAAGCCATCAAGTTGCTACTCATGGGTGATTTCTTCAGCGAGGAACATGCAGACAAAGGAAGGATGCTTATGGACAACACTGCTCTGCTGGGTAAGTCAGATTCTTTGATTCTATGAGATGTAAATCTGTCTCCTTTGTCTTGTGTTTGCTTCCAGTTGTGCTAGATGACTAGTTGCATTCTTTTGATGAGTCTAGAAATAAACAGCTGTTGCACAAAGGCATTGATGTACAGGGGCAATGCTTTCAAGTCACAACAGCATGTGCTTGAATTCCACTATTTTTATTTCCCAAAATATTCGATTAGACTTCTGCATAGGTTGTCTCGTTCACTGATGATAATCTGTGCTGATGGAAGTTGTTGTCTACTGTTTAGAAGAGTGGATTAGGAATCAGAATTTCTGTAGGGGGTTTTCCAGCTTTGTCCCTGACTCACCCTTTGACCATGGGCAATTATCTTGGGACCAGATTTTTTTTACAAACTGGCCCCTCTTTTTGTGCTTGCAATTTGTGGATGCTTTAGGCCATTTAGGTGTCTAAATACCTGACTGCACATGCAAATTGGTTACCTAAACACTGAAATCACCTAATTTGCTCCTGCAAATAGCGGTGGTCAAAAAATTACACTCTTAATTATTTACACCCACCAAAAAAAAAAAAAAAAAGAGGAAGTCTGATTAAAGCAAGGCTAAAATGGGGACCAGTCAGGAATGATCAAGATGGTGGGGTCTTATGTGGAATCCTGGCCATATCACAATACAGAACCAAGTTCATGATGGTTTTTCAGAATTAATGTATAACAGCATGCACCAAAAAAATTTAATGGGGCTTGGGTTTGGTTCTTAATTTGTGACATCATTTTGTAGGCCACGCTGAAAATCCCAAGAAAGACCAATCTAAAACCGTATTATTCAGTCATTATTAGGAAAGCATTAGAAAATTTTAATAACATATTTTGAATATATTTTCTTCAAGTTTGTCACTGTGAAAGTCCTGTTTTTCCCGTCCCCTCCACTTACCTCCATGTGTGAATAGTACAACTCATTTCAGTGACTGCACTCAGTTACCAGGAAAGAAATTGATGGCATCATTTTCAGTTATGCAATTATTGTTATTTCCACTGGAATTACTTTTTTAGTTATTGCACTGATGCCAGTAAGGTAACTTTCATTATTTCACAGTAAGTCTACATGTCACTGACGTCTGTAGTACCATTCATTCCACTGCAGCAAATTGTCTTTACTTTCTCTCTCCATCAGTGACTCCCAGTATTTTGAAGGCCATGTCAGAGCGTCAGTTTGAATTCACGCACTTCAAGCGGATTCGTGTTGCCATGGGGACCTGGAATGTAAATGGAGGCAAACAATTTAGAAGCAACATCCTTGGCACCAGTGAGTTAACAGACTGGCTGCTGGATTCTCCCAAGCTCTCTGGGGTTTCTGAATTTCAGGGTAAGACTTTGAGTGGTAGTGTATCTGTTTTAAAATAAACATTATTTGTTAACCTCTAATGGAACTGCAAAGTAGTTTAGGCCCTGTATTTGGCCATTCATACATCATCTGGTAGGGAATTCTAAGTAGCTGATTCTGCTCCCACTTGGCCTTATGCTGCACCCCTTCACAAGCCTTGGTGTAGCAGTCCATAGGTGGGGCTGGGAAGGCTGCTCATAAGTTAGAGAAACCCTCAGGGCTGCACTAACTAATGTTGAAGAGTGTTTTGGCCCTTACAGCATCCCAGAATCCAGAGTGTACGAAGGTGGCATAAAATCACCTTACCCTGAGGTGGCCTTCTGCACTGAATCTCTCGCCCAGACAGCACAAAATCTGTCCCTAAATATCAGTTTTTATTCATGCTCCCCCATTCCTCCCCTTGTGTTTCAATCTCATTGGGAGTTAGGTGCCTTTAGAAATTCCACTGGGCATCTATCTGCCTCTTTTGACACCTACATATCTTTAAAGATCTGGCCTTTAGGCACCTCTGAAAATGTTACACTGAATCCTTTAATGTTTATAAAGCACTGGGAGACCCTCAGACAAAAGGAACTGTATACAGTAAGGGTAACCTTTTATTACATTACATTGTTACAAAGCAGGGTCCTTTTTTTAGTAGTGTGTCAAACTGTTGTGTTTGTGGCTTGTTTGGACTGGCTGCTGACTTTCCTGTTCACAAAACAGGGCTTGTGATTGTAACTGATTTACAGATTTTACTAAAGAAAACAACAAAGGTAGTGTTCTGTCCTTCAGAAATGGAGTGGTTCTAAAATTACTGCTTGTCCTTTATTTTCCCTGTTACAGAGTAACACATAATCCTCTGCAGGCATTGCTGAGATATTCCTGTGCATAGCACACAAATATATGAACAAATTCCATGTATCCCTGGCTGTCTCATGTGAGCATTACTTCTCTTGAGCCCATACTACTGTAGTCTCAGAAGGCCCAGGAAGTAGGAGATTAACAACATTATGCTGCATGTGTTCTGTTCATGCACGCTAGACATACTTACTGACAATGAAGTCAGCCACCTCATGCAGTCAGCTGTTTTAATAATCTACATTAACGGCTAAATTTTAAAAAATGGGTGTCAAAATTACGCATGTGAAATATGCAGTTACTATTTTTGCATGTGAACTTTTCTGCTTTTCTTATTCTTAATTTGTGAGCAAATCTGATTTAGGCTCCTACAGTATTCTTCTGTGTAGTCCTACGGCTGAGTGAAGTTCTTGTTATCTGGTGAATAATAATGAAAACCTTTTAGATGTATGGCAAACCTGGTGAACAAGCAGATGTAGATGTAGCTCTGTGCCGCCACTTGAGAGATCAGTGTCTGATTTTCTGAGTCCTCTCCTAGGGGCATGCTCACACCTGGGTGGGAGGAGAGAGTATCTTACATTGGCCATCAGTGACACCTCCCCCCAGCTCCTGTACCAGTTAGTCTAAAGAGCATTATTGACATGATACATTCCTTCATCAGTAAGCGGTTACAACCCGTGGTGTAGGTTATTGAAGAAGACAGGGAAGAAACCTCCAAGACTTCCTCAAGGTAATGGAAAATCTTACTCAGGGGCATGGGGGCAGAGGGGAGGAAGAAACATGCTGGTGTTGGACAGTAGTTGCAGCTAGATAAATTATCTGTGTCAAAAACAGACATCGAGATATTGGACCACATACTGGGTATGAGATTTCAATGTGACTGGATGGAGTGGGGCAAACCATTGTGACTTTTAGGTTGTGTACACAGTGGCATCATATCTTAGATCTGGGAAGTGAGGATCTCCCTCTAAACAACATTGCGGAGGTCACAGCTAGAATAAAGTACTTTGTTCTGGGCTCCTTCCTACCAGAAAGATGCAGACAAACCAGAAGGAGAAAAGCAGAAAAATGATAAAGGGAACTGCAAGGGTTGCTTTCTGAAGATAGATTAAAAGAGCTATAATTATATAACTTGGCAGAGGATGCGCAAGATTAACTACAGGACTTCTCTTTTTCTAATTTCTGTCAAGAAAGCAAATGATTAAACAAAGCAACAAATAAAGTGGTAAAAAGTCTTGCATGACTTTTGTTCCTCTCCACACAGATGATGAGAGCTGCCCTCCTGACATATTTGCTGTGGGATTTGAAGAGATGGTGGAATTAAATGCAGGGAATATTGTAAATACCAGGTAGGTGAAAACAGAGCTGTGCTTTGCACATTCACCTGCCTGTGGTCCCTGTGTGTGGGAATGTTTGTCGTTAACAAAAGCCCAGGTTACCAGCCCAAATGTGCACTCTCTTGCACTCTCTCATTTTTATACAATGCATATCACTACTTTCTAAGGCAATGCAGGGAACTATTTAACACTGTGCACCCAGTATCCTTTCTGATGCTGAAATGTTAAACTGCTAAAGTCTCTACACACAACTGAAATTTATGTGTGGAATTTTACAATGTGAGCAATATCTCTCTGTGCTTAAGTACTTATCTATGTGTATTCATAAAGGTACTGCTAGGGTAGGAAGTAGAGGTAAGGAATGAACTCTTCTGTTCCGTGCCTGTGAAATAATGTGTTCCTTGACGGGCTGGAGGAGGACTCAGGGGGAAAGGGGCAAAAACAACCGAGGAAGGTAGCATTTCACTACTGATTCTTCTGGCTTAACATTTGGATATCATCTTTAGGAATGGCAAAGCTACAGTAGTGTGTAGCATGGTTGGTGGGCCAGCTATTCATCTGCATGTATCAGTAGATCTTTAGGACAAGAAAAATAAGGAGGTCTACAAGGTAGAATCTATGCAGACATAGCTGCCCAACCATCACTTGAGAGTAGCAGTGCATTCACTATTAAGCATGTGTAGCTGGTCACCTCCTAAGCAGTTAGGATCCATTTAGCTCTCACCTTACTGCCCTCTGCCTCGTGCTGCAAGAGCAGGGGAAAGAGACATTGCAAAGAAAGAGGCTTCAACATGATTTTTATTATTTCATTTCTGTTCAATTCATTCAATGTTTTATTTTTGTTCCAGTACAACTAATAGGAAGATGTGGGGGGAGCAGCTTCAAAAAGCGGTTTCCAGGACTCACCGGTACATTCTGCTGACGTCAGCACAGCTTGTTGGTGTTTGTCTCTTCATCTTTGTACGACCTTATCACGTCCCCTTCATCAGGTACGAGGGTGTCGTGTTTTCACAAATGGTTTCCTGCGGCCTGGGGTTGGGAGCAGGAAAAGCAGGCCTGGATTAATCAATGTGCACTGAGTGCAGTTGAACAGGGCTTCCATTTCAGGGGAGGTGCTGACTCCAGGGGGTACAAACTACACACACACACAGAAATCATAGCCCAGGAAGGAGTGGCGGGGGAAGGACTTTTCCAGCATGATGTGGCAAGAACCAGTGGGATGGAGTGGGGAGCCGGGCCAGCCCTGTGGGACAAGAACTGCTGCTAGCTGAGTGCAGGCTGGGTTCGCTCTATAACAGCCTCTCCAGGGCCCCTCATTCCCTCAGGGCAGAACCTGACCCCTCTCCCCCCACACACACACACACAGATTGTCCCACCCTCTGGGGCAGTACCTGACTCTCATCCCAGGGCTTTCTACCCTGTAGGAGAAGGGAAGGTGGGGGATGCCTAAATGCCATAGTTCACAGGGCCCCAAAGTTCTTCAATCTGGCCCTGAGGTGAAGGCCTGTTTTTTGTTGAGAATTCCTGCTGCCGAAATGTGTTCTTAATTTTGTGTAAGCTCATTAACGTGCACAATTGTAAACACGAGGTTGGGCTAGGGATGGAAATAAAAATTCCAGTTAAAAACAGAATTTAATTGGCTAACAAATATTCTTTATTTCTTTATTTTAAATAAAATCAATAGAAACGAGCAAGTTAGGACCTCTGTACAGTATTTTACAACATAAGCTGTACTGATGCCAAACTGGGCAAAAGGAGAAGACTCCCATCAGAAATAGACCAAGGAGGAGATATTTTCAAAAGCACATATTGGAGTCAGGCCACTTGCTCCCTTTGACTTTCACTAGGAGTGGGCCATCTAACTGTCCAGGGCACCTTTATAAATTTCTCCCTACTTAGCTTCCCTGCACACATCACCAACACAGACAAAAGCTGGAGAAAAGAAATAGGCTTAATGCAGTTCCTAGAACCAACAGGGGAAGCAAATCCTAGAGGCAAGATCTCTCCTCTGAGAAGATCGTTCCTTTGATAGAGGAAGGAAGCCTGGGTTCAAGTCTCTACTTTGCCACAGGCTTCCTGTTTCACCTTGGGCAAGTCACTTTCTCTCTGTGACTCAGTTTCTCCTCTGTAGAATAGGGATAATAGAACAGAGGCACTGTGAGGACAAATACATTAAAGATTGTATGATGTTCAGGTGCTGTGGTAATGGGGATTGTATAAGATCCTTAGATAGACTGTCCTGCCATCAGTCCCCAGGATGAAATCCTGGCCCCATTGAAGACAATGGCAAAACTCCCATTGACTTTAGTGGGGCCAAGATTTCACCTCAGATTTTTAACTATAGTAACCATTCAGAGTACCTTCCCCAGTTGTTCTAGTAGCACAAAGGGAGCAGTGCAGTCTCTGAGGCACCCAGGAACTAAGCCATATGTAGATCTCTACCAACACCTTGACTTGTGCCCTAAAGTAAATAGAAAGCCAATCTAGCTATTGCAGAACTGTCATAATATTCTCCCTGTGGCCAACAGTGCCAAACAGGTAGCTAGATGTACTCTGCACCAGCTGCAGCTTTGGAGTGTTCTTCAAGGGTAGTCTCATGGAGAGAGCACTGTAGTAATACAACCTGGAGTTACAAGGTCCAGATCTGAGATAAAAGGCTGCAGATTCACCTGAGGAAAAAAGATGCTTTTGGCCACTGGCGACATCTGAGATCCAGGAGCAATCAGGGCTGCGAAGTACACTTAGATCAAAAAACTCTTGGGCTAGAGAGTGGATAATCTTGTTGATAATAAGATGAGAAAACTCTCCTACCATATATTTATGCTGCTTCTGCCACCAGCACTCCTTTCTTCTCTAGATTTAGCTTCAGCGAGCTTCGTGTCATTAAGTCTCCCATTTCAACCAAACACTGGGGAACCATATAGACTACAACATCTGGGCCTAAATTGCCAGAGACAGAGCTGTGTGATCTCTGTGTACAGTAGTGATGACAGTGGAACCCATACCATCTCCCAGTCTACCTCAGCAGACTCACATACACATTGGGTAGGTGGATAACAGAACAGAGCCTGCATGAAAATGCCTGTGCAGTGGAATGAAGTATGCCTACGGATATGCGGGTGGGAGAGGAGTAATTGGCCAGAACTACCCACTGGCATCTCTCAGAGAAGACTAGGACAATATCATCCACCGCATGCCAAATGCACTGCTGGGTCACTAAAACCTTCCAGAGTATCAATGCCTGCTGGGCTATCTTACTTTCTCTTTCACTATTCTGATATCCACCAAGAAGGTTCGTGCTCATCGTACCTAGCTCTGCAGTCAGACTAATGGAATCCAGATAACACTAGTGTTCCCTTACTGCAGCCTTCTCCGTTCTAAAGGGAAAAGACTAAATTCCTGATTTTTTTTTTTAACTAACCTGTCTGATAAAAGTAGTCCAAAGAAGGAGAATACCTTTTACTAGGTGAAATTTGAGTACTCCAGCTTGAATAAAAGGGATCAATAGCAGAATTAGTCAACAGACTGGTTCTGTTGCACCTGTCAACCTGTTAGCACTCAGATATAGAGCAGTGGCCCGTTGAAACTCCTGAAAGGTTTTGATTTTAGTAAGTGGCTGAGTTTCATTATTTAATACTAATGGGCTGCTACAGGATATATGGACACAGCCAATCCTAGCCACATGATTTTTGTAGTTTAAAAAAAAAGAAAAATCCAGAAAAAGACAACAAAAATGATCAGAGGCAGAGAAAGGCTTCTATGCTAAGGGGGATTAAAAGATTAGGATTAGTGTAAACAGGAGATGAATGAAATGGGACGTGATTGAAGTATATATCACAGTGAATGGGTCAGGGAACTCAGAGGCTCAGGGTCAGGGAACTCAGAGGCTCAGGATACTATGAGGTTGTCTCACCACGTTTCCTATAACCTTAGCCAAGAATGGACGATTAGATTCCAGTTGATAGTTGGATAGGTTGGCAGCATCAATGGATGGCTTCTTAGAGCAGAGACCGAACACAATTCCTTAAAATGGTCAAAACCCTCTCAGAGAAGGTGTTGATGTTCCCCACCAACCAACCCAAGAGCTAGTATTTCCCCACTGTCTTTCACCAGCCAGGAAAGAGAAGGAACCAAAGCATGGGTTGTGGTATGAAATTTCCCCAACACCTCTAGAACCTCCAATAATGTGTGTAACTAAAAGTCAACCAAAGACCTAACATTTGTTCTCTCCAGATATTGCCCTGTATCAATGGACACAAGTATTCTAGTCCAATGCACATGATTTTATGTACAAAGTAACTAAATTTTCTCAATAGGAAGGATTCACGCAGGGCTGGGGCAGTTACAATTATGATCTCACCATTTGCTTATCTGAACAGACAGACGTGCATTATTCTCAAAATAGACTGGCTCTCTAGGAGTAATTATCCTGCTAACAGGTGGTCTGTTTTGCCAAGTCGGTCCCTTTGTAATATAATGTAAAAACAATGGTACATGAATTGCTAAGATGTAATTGTAATACCATGTAATTAACAATATGGATGCAACAGGCAATTTGTTATCAAAACTAACGCCATTTCAGTGCTCAGGGTCTGCGTATTTGTTTCTAATAATCAACTAGTTTGACAAATACAGATTTTATAATCTGTATGCTTTGAGATTTGCATTGATACACCAGAGATGTGGCCAACTCTTCACTACAAAAGTTGCATTTCATGGTATGGAAATGCCATTTCAGTTGATAATCAGCTGTCCGGTATTGATTCATATCAGCAGAATGGAAAATAAAAGGGAGTAAAAGGTGACCATTAATTATTGTCACTACTTCAAAGGATTTTTTTTTATAAAGACAAACATTAAAAGTAAACCTCATATAAGTTTCAAAAGCTACAGAAATATTTTCATGCAAAGAATGCTGAATAGTTTGGAAAGGATGCTAAGGGGGGTGGTCCAAGGAGAAAGTTATTTCATTCAATTGTTTTATTACTGTATTATTGTTTTTTTAACTGGTAATCTGAAACATCAATACAGCCAGTAGTAATGTTGCAGCAAAAGACCCTAAGAGATCTATTGAACAATTGGAATAATGGAGGGAAAACAAAACCATCATTCTAAATAAGATATGTTTTTCCTTTCCACTTTCCAGTAATGATTGATGAATCTTTTCCTCCTCTCTCCCCCCACCCCCAACTTTTTTGGTCCAGGGATGTAGCAATAGACACAGTGAAAACAGGGATGGGAGGGAAAGCTGGAAATAAAGGCGCAGTAGGCATCCGTTTCCAGTTCCACAGCACCAGTTTTTGCTTCATATGCAGTCACTTGACAGCTGGTCAGTCTCAAGTGAAAGAGAGGAATGAAGATTATAAAGAGATTACACAGAAACTCAGCTTCCCAATGGTAAGAATGTAAGATGTCTCAGACAAGAAATGTTGTGAATGGGAGTGAAAATTGTATCCTTAAATTTTTAATTGTGAGAGTTGGTAGCAATCTACACCACCTGGCAAGTCAGCACAGGAGGCAATTCAAAGTCATGGAGTATTCACACAAAAGAACTTAATAAAAAAGAAAGTAAGGTTGAAAGCATATTTCCATGGAGACCAGCTAACCCCAAACCAAATGATACTTTCTTTACAAAAATTCTACACCTTTAAAAAACCCAGATGTTAGAATTCCTTAACGTGAACAATGAAGGGATCTAACCAGTTTCCCACCATCATAATGTTTCATCACTCACTATCACACCCACCTGATTCACAGATTGAAAACTTTATGCACTGTGGACCAGATTCTCCAGTTTGCCAAGATTACACGTGAAGAACCAGGTGTGGTGGCATCAGAGAGAGAGTAATGGCTCCCTGGTTCTCTGCTCAGACCCAGAACAGATTAGTTCCCCCTGGGGCTGCTCTAACTTGAATTAGTTAGCAAGAATCCCTAAAAGACCATTTTCTATCAGAGCATACCCATACTCCAGCCACAACTGGACATGCCACAACACCTCAGTCTCATGCACACAGCTTACATGTCTCCTGCTCTTCTTCAGCCTTCCTCCCTGCACTTCCCCTAGAGTCCCATGTCCCAAGACCAAGGAGGGCACCTTAATTGTTATCTTTTTCACAATGTGGTGCAAACAGACATTCTGAGATCCCTTTCCTCTGTATTTATATCCGATATGATTTCTTTTGGATGGTATTCTGTTGATCTTTCTTTTTAAGGCCAGCAAGTGGCCCTGTAGGGTTTTTGTGGCTGTGTTTCTGTGCTTGCCTTAATGGTGTTGGCCACTTTAGATTTCCACAGCTGCCATTTCTTTCAGACTTCTCCAGAGAGCCTGTAAGCCAGGGAACAAGAGGACCAGTTTGTGATGTGTTCATTTATTCTGTTAAGTCAGCAAAGAATAGCATTTAGGTTGAAGAGCATAAAATTTAACTCCCTGTTGTTTCCAGGGTTTAGAGGCTTGACACATATAGCATATTAATCAGTTTCCGTTTATGTTAGAAATAATAGTGCCAGTATTGAAGCCCTGCATAGAATATCCATTCTAAATGGCCATTAAAATCATGCATATAGGAGTCCTTGCTTCCAGTAGCTCATTAACTATTTTATATCCTGTACGTTTACTATATTGGTGTAAATATATGTAAATCTCGGCTCTCTATGAGCTAAGATGAAGTGCGTATTAACAGTGCCCTCTAGTGATGCTATAGATACAGGTCTGAAGTGTTTCCTTTATGAATCCCTGTGTTTAGAGGTTTATAACTTATTTGAAAAAACGTGCAGTTATTTGTGGCATAACACATGAAGCTTAAACATTGGAGTGAATCTCTGTTAATATTATTATTACTTTACATTTACAGAAATGTGCTATGCAGTTGTAGAGGCAAATTTTCAGCCTGGTCTTGACTGAAGCCTCTATTTTTGCGGGTGTATACGATAGCAAGAGCATTTTGTGGCTGCAGTTTAAATCATGCAGGCATATAAGTCCTTGACTGTGCCAGCAATTCAGATATCTAAATTATGGATGTAAAATTGTGACTAAATAACTGTGGGATGCAGAAAGAAATGTAGAGACCACTTTTTTAGTCTGCACTGGATTTAGCAATTAAAACCTCATAAACAAGTCCAAAATACAATATTCCAGGGAGACTGAGTTTTAAACTCAGTTGATTAAAATGTATAATTTTAAAGTGTGTCTTAAATTCTGTATCTCCTAACCAGGGAAGGAATGTGTTCTCACATGACTATGTTTTCTGGTGTGGTGATTTTAACTATCGCATCGATCTGACATATGAAGAAGTCTTTTATTTTCTTAAACGACAAGACTGGAAAAGACTCCTGGAATTTGATCAACTACAGCAGCAGAAATCCAGTGGAAAAGTAAGGGGATTTATCCCATTTGCTCCAATTTGAAAATAGCTATTTTCCAAAACACCCATATTTTGATCTGAATTAATTGCCTTTAAGAAAGAATGAAAATGAGGGCATTTTCAGACATACGTTTCTATGGGTACATTCATTTAAAAAAAAATCAAAGTGTGATTATACTAATAAAAGTGAATATGTGACAATGAAACCTTCACAAGCAGGAATTTAGCTGATTGAAAAAATAATATTTTTCAATAGATTTTTAAAGACTTTCATGAAGGCACTATTAATTTTGGACCAACATATAAATATGACGTTGGCTCAGAGGCTTATGATACAAGTGATAAGTGCAGAACCCCTGCTTGGACTGACCGAGTGCTTTGGTGGAGAAAGAAGCTTCCGTTTGATAAAACAGGTGTGTAGGGTCTTTCTCATTTTTGCATTTCTCATTTTAAATAATGATGCTGGGCAGTCAGATCTCACTGGATCCAAGGGACAGAATTTGGTCTAGTGGTTAGAGAAGAAGATGGGCAGTCTGAGATTCTAGGTTCTATACCTGGATCTGGCCTTTAGTCTGGGTGAAACTGTGATTACCTTACTCATGGTGGTACTCCCTTTGGTTTCAGTGGGACTGTTTTCATGAATACAGAAGTCACATTTGAAACCTTATCAAGTCACTTAGCTATAGCCTACTCCTGCTCCTGTTGTTACTAATTTCAATAAGGGTCTGAGCCTTATGCCTTGGTTTTCTGAGATGTTATTGGTTTCCTCAGTTATTAGGGAATGATAATACTGAATGTTATGAGGTTTTATTAATTCATACTTGTAAAGTGCTCTGACATCCTTGAATGGAAAGTGCTACGGAAGTGTAATGCATTACTTTATCTGTAAGTTAAAAGCTATAAAATACCAAGACAGTTTAAAAAAAACCAACTAAACTTTTTGCAGCCAGAGCCATATTTCCGTACCAGCCTCTAAATCTGCATGTCATCCATCAGTGTGTGTAAAAACTGCACTTACACATGCAAAGTGAAGAGTTATGTGAGAAATTATCTGATTCATGCATACAAAGGTGAATTTACCTCTGAAGATATAAGGGTCATCCCGTGGACTGCCTTAGTATAAATATTGTGAAGGAAAGCGAGGGAACCAGAGAGGATGTCAATGTAACATAAATCATCTCATATTTATTTTAAAATCTGATGGTGTAGTAAAAAGAGGATCATGACCAGTAAATAGAGGCATGAGCTTAAGAAGCAATAAAACCGTAGAAGGGATGAGATACAGGGGATAACAATATGTGAACTTCAGTTTGTGTGAGAAATAAGCTATAATATTGGTAGGGCTGCAGTTCTTCTAAGCCAGTCGGGTCCTACACATAGGTATAGAGGGGTTTGTGTTGCGGTAGATAATCGAAATATCCCAGCTGAATAGCCAAGAAGAAAACAACACTTGGATGAGAGGATAAAAGTGCTGGTATCCCCTCCCCTCACTTCTCACAGTTAGCAGAGGCACCCTCTCTCCATTTCTGGCTGCTCAATAATTGACCCAAATTTTGTTTCCCTTCCACCTTGTAGACCACAGATAGCCCGAAAATCCTCCTTTAAGAATTTACCTCTCACTCTTTCCGTTTTATTCATGTTTCTATAACTTTGTCATTTTTTCATGTTTGTAGCAGGTCTGCCATTGTTCTAAATGCATGCAGAAGTTGAATAACTCTCCTCATATTTTCCAACTGCTTTATGATTGTTGCAGACTATCCAGTAATTCCATTGCATCTTTTCAGCTAAAAAAATATCCCCAACTATTTCAATAATTTCCCTTTCTCCCTCAATTCTTCTTTCAAGTGGCCCCAGAGAGGACTTCAGCAGGCTGAGCAGACACTGTAGATAGGATGATCTAGCAAGGCTGCAAGAGCCCACCATATGTCGGAAGAAAGTAGCAAATAATTGAAACATCTTTCTCCTGTACTTACAGACCTTCCAGAGCTAGCCCAAGTGGTAACACAGCTAGGAGATCCATCTTCTCCCCCTCCCTGTTTTCTGCCTTTGAGCCCCACCCAATCCTTCTGGTTCCATTCACCACCTATAAACTCCACTACCCCTTCTGATTTTGTGACAAAGCTTCCCCTCTCTCTCTCTACCGCTTATCTGCCCAATAGTCCAACTTCCATTTCTGTTCTAGAGAGTGGAGGATAATGGGTGTGTGGGCCAGAGAGCTGTTTGCAGAGGTGGGGAGACATTCCTTCCATGTTGTTTACAATTCAATTCCTAGATCGAAGGGAAGAGATGGTATAGCTGGTATGAGGCAGCCAGGAGAAGTGACTGTGTCCGACAGTAACTCATCTTGAGCTCTGGAGATGAGAAATAATCCTTCTGCCCAGGCCTAGCAATGCTTCCCTCCATTTCTCCATGCTTCCAAGAGCAGCACAGTGCCTCCCCTGGCATAAAGGGGGAGCCCAGAGTAGGCACTAGCTGGTAAGGAAGCAACAATCTATACTACACTCTTATCCCAGTTTTGAACACTTCCTGTCACCCAGAAAAATCATGTGGAAAGCAGAGAAGCTATAGCCATACAGGATTTCCTCTTTCTGTTCTCTTAACTGCATGTGGTTATTTCAAAATATAGGCTTTTTCAGGCTGGAGGAAAATGCTATTCTTTAATGTGACAGTGTGTGATGCTAAATTATATACGTCTCTGAAAAGTTATTGGTTTACGTTTTGTCCTGTTCTAATGATCTGTGCTATCAATTGCACTTCTTTTTACATTTTGTTTTCTATCAGGAGATTCAAAGTCTAGAGGGATATAAGCCATCTTTTAGATGGAGTGCTTCAGGAACAATGTGTTTGGGTGAAAACCACTGTTCTGTGAAATGCAGATTGCTAAAATTGTTTTAATTATTGTTACGAGTCTGTGAACTTTAATGCTCTTTTGTGCTGTATAGCTGGAGAGATCAATCTCCTAGATAGTGATCTGAGTGCTGACACTAAAGTCAAACACACTTGGACTCCTGGTGCCCTGATGTATTATGGAAGAGCGGAGCTGCAGGCATCTGATCACAGGTAATGTCCTAGTTTAGATGATCTTTCTGAGGCTCACTGAAGTACATATTCAATGGAAGGGCTAAGAATGATTGTTAATGGACACTACATGCTTATTCTCTGTTCAGCACTTTGACATTTAAACCCATCATAGTTCTAAACCAAAGGGTGGCAATGCCCAGGGGCCTTGTATTAATTTTCCTCTACACTATGATCTCAGCAAGGGCTGGACAAGCCGCAGAGGCAAGGCCTGGATGATTTGATGCCTCTCCTCATTAATTTCTGACAGCTCAAGCCAATCAAAGGTGGAGCAATGACAGGCTACCACCTAGTCTTCTGCTAGAACGAAGGCAGCTGAGATGTGTTGCCATAGCGGTATAAATTGTGTGTGTACAGCTGGGGTGTGTGTGAATGTTAATGAGCTTCCCTGAGATGCAAACACATTAAACTTCCCCACTTTCCTGAGAAATGGGAAGAGAACAAAACCAAAAATTGAGACAGCCACATTGATTATAGATCTTCTCCCTAAAGAAAAATGATATAGATTAACTTCCGTTGCTCACTGTTATTGTTTCACTTGTTCTGAAATGAATGCTATGAGTGCTTTGATAAATGTATCTCAAAAGCTTGTCTGTTTTCAACATCACTTCTGTAATTATCCTGGGCTGCTCTATGGAAATGTTGTTGTTTTGTTTCTCACAGCAGTGGTCAATGAATCACAAAAGTTAACCCTGTGCTTTTCACAGCATTGTTACTCTAGAGGACTGTTTCACCTTTCTCCAGTAATGAAAGAACATGCTTCTCACAAACAAACCACTTCTCTATGTCAAGGCACTAGCCCATTCGCACTGACACTACTGGCTCCTGCAGCTAACAGTGTCATTGCCACAGTCATTATAAAATGCAACATTTGAAGCCTGGCTTCTTTTACCTTGGCTCCCAATTACAGCAACCACCACTACAGGAACCATGTTTTAACAACACTTTTTAGTTACACTCAGTAGGTTGGATTTTCCAGGATGTGCTATAAAAAGAGACTCCAGAGTATCTCTTTTAACATAGAGCAATGTACTAATCAAAAATGTTTTCAGAAATAATTCACACTTCCTATAGAAGGTTGTTTTAATTTCTGTCTTTCCTTCATCTCAACCTTCAGTCTTTTTGTTCATTCTGGTAGTGTGTATTACAGAACCAGCTGCAGTGGATGTAGCAGGTAGCAATGACAGGTAGTTAGATAGTCAAGTGTCCAATGAGTGCCCTCAGTGCATTTGCAAGTACAATCTTGAGGGTGCAGATTGCATCTACAGAGGCCGAGCCTCAGCCCTTTTGACAGCTTGTCCCTATTTATGTAGCTTTGACACTCGGAGCTAACACAGAAGAGACGATTCATAACTATTTAGAATATCATTGATGCGTCTGTACTACACAAACATGTTGCATACTTGAGGGTACATTGTCCTCTCACTGTTAGTCCTGGGGCTAGGGCAAAAGAACTGGAAGCCAAGACTGCTTTGTCTTGGACATCCTGTGTGACTTTGGGCAAACCACTTAACCTCACTATGCCTCTTGAGAAATAACAACACTTCCCTATTTCATAGAGGTGTTGGGAAACAATTTATTAATATAAGTAAAGCACTCTGAGATCTTGGGATGGAAGGTCCTATGGAAGTGCCAAGTACTATATTAGTGTTATTATTATGTTTGCTAATACAGTATATTATCACCACTATCTTTCAGCTAAATGTAGTTGTGGTAAATCTGAGAGACCCTATATGCGGGAGTAATAAATTAGGAGTCAGGACTCCAGGGTTCTATTGCCCGCTGTGCTGCTTATTATGTGGTCTTGGGCCCACTACTCAACTTCTCTCTCTCTCGCGCGGTATGTCTACACTGCCGCTGGGAGCGTGCTTCCCAGCTTGGGTAGGTAGACATGCGCTAGCTCTGTCCAAGCTAATGCATGAAAAATAGCAACATAGCTGGGGTTCACACAGGTGGCAGCTCGGGCTAGCCACCTGAGTACAAACCAGGGCCGGCTCCAGGCGCCAGCTTGCCAAGCAGGTGCTTGGGGCGGCACTCCGGAGAGGGGCGGCACGTCCAGCTATTCGGCGGCAATTCGGCAGATGGTCCCTCACTCCCGCTCGGAGCGAAGGACCTCCCGCCGAATTGCCACTGCAGATCGCGATTGCGGCTTTTTTTTTTTTTTTTTTTTGCGCCACTTGGGGTGGCAAAAACCCTGGAGCCAGCCCTGGTACAAACCCAGCCAGGCCCCAGGGGTATGTATTTGGGTGGTTAGCCCAAGCTGCTACCCCAGCTACACTACTATTTTTTAGCATACTAGCTCGAGCAGAGCTAACACGTCTGTCTACCTGAGCAGGGAAGCATGTTCCCAGCTGCCGTGTAGACAGATCCTATGTGTAAAATGGGTATTACAGTTATTTACTTCAAAGGGGTATTGTTAGACTTAATTAAAATATCTGCAAAGTGCTTTGAGATCCCGGGATGAAAGGTGCTGCAGAAATACAACGTCTAAAAATAGATTCTCACTTTCAGACAACCAATCTTTTGCATGTCCTATTATTTGAGGGTAATTTTAGATAACATGAAAGCAATGTCTGTGTGTGTGTGTATAAAATCTAGGCCCGTGTTAGCTATTGTAGAAGTGGAAGTCCAGGAAGTTAATGTGGCTGCCCGCGAGAGCGTTTTCCAGGAAGTGTCATCCTTCCAGGGACCATTGGATGCCACCGTAATGGTAAATCTCCAGTCACCAACCCCTGAAGAGACAAACGAATTTCCTGAGGACTTGCGGACTGAGCTTATGCAAATATTTGAGAATTATGGCACCATTGTTCTTGTCAGGTAAATGTTGATTCCTTGACATGTGCACTCTATTTTTTTTTTTTAATCCTAATTAAAATACATTAACTGTGTGGAATAGGAATAACCATTTTAGACTGTAATGTATTGCATTCGGATTGCATTAATGGTTAGAAATTATCAGCACTTATGTTTTATTTCTCTCCATCCTACTAAAGAAATATCCTAACAGGTTCCTTGGCTATGTGAGGGAGAAGGGTATGCAGTGCTCCAAGTCACAGGCTTCGCCCTGAGTCTGCCTCCCTGGGGTCAGCTCTTCACCTTGCTCAGACTCAGCCCTTTAATTCTCATGCATTGGGTGTTGCCTCAATTTGCAGTACTTCTAAGCTGTGCCTCCCATTCCTGTGACTGAGAAAATCTGCCTTCCTTGGCAGTTTTTCACACCCACTTGGATCTCTTGGGTGACTCTGTCCCTTTGGGATTTTAGAGCCTCTAACCTATCCTTGGGGGCTCAGGCTTTTTTGTCATTCCTGGACCTACTGAGTGTGAGGGAGGGTGTTTGATTCTATACCCTGTTGGAGCAGTTTTGTTTCCTTCAGTTGTGTTATTTTGGATCTCCTGGTAGCTATGGGACTTCTGTGCTGAAGAAAACAAGCACAGCTTGGCATTATCTGATTTACATTACCATGAGTGGAAGAAAACAACAGGATCAAAAGTACTTGTCCAAAGTGGGAAAAGGGCTAGCAGATCCGACTGTGCCACTGAAATGGGAGTGATGTTACACTGTTCAGCTGGGGCATACGTCTTAAGTTGTGCCTGGTCACAAAATGCTGCTATCCCTGCTGCTTCCTGCTGGAATCTAACTTCTTCGTGGCAGTAGTTGTGATTTGACAGCAAGACCAACAAATCAATTACAAGGCATTTGACCTGCTTATTACAGGAGATTGTTTTGCTAAATACTGTCAGCTTGGCTCTCTGTCTAGCCCTGCACACTACTGAGTAGGGGGTATGGGTTCAAGAGCAGCCCTAGGACCCCACCACTGCATGGTTTGTGAAGGTTTGGAGCATTGCACGGCTGCTGAGAGGAGTGTGAAAGAAATGTGCTTTGCTTTTTTCACGCCCCTTTGCAGCTTGCCATCGGACAGAGTAGTAGCCTTTGAGGAGGTTGTGTGCCCTCTGAGAGGCAGCTTTAGTGCAGAGTTCACACAGAGCAGATGAAGCTGGTACATGGAAGGGGAGAGCGGTGTTACACGGGGATGGGGAAAATACTGTGGATGAAGGAAGGTGTGTGGCATTTTCTTAACCTCTGGTCAGAGGGATGAATTGTTGCTTTGAGGACAGCCCCAGTAGCGTCCACTCTGGTGGGGCCACATGAGGGAGGACGGGTGGTGAGGGAGAGCCAGTGCTGGGATACTTGGTCCCACCTGTCACAAAAACACTTGTAAGTAATTACGTTATTGAAAGAGCTAAATGAAAAAATGCAGAATTACTATAGTCACCATTTAGCCCTACTATTTCCTTGTGGACAGCAAACTGTACAGTTGTCTCCTCTCTCTGTTCTTACTAGGATCAATCGAGGTCAGATGATGGTAACATTTGCAGACAGCAGGTCAGCTCTCAGTGTTCTGGATATGGATGGTATCAAGGTAAAACCATCTCTGGTTTATTTTAGTGAACTCACACCAAACTTTTTTCAAAAATGGGTGGCTTAGGTTAGATACCCACGTCCATATCTAGGCACCTGAATCTATGGCCTGATTTTTTCAAAGAAGCTGAATACCCCCAATGATCACTTCTAAGGCCTGCCCATATAAAGGAGGCAGGTATTGCTTCTTCAGGTGCTTATAAATAGAGCTCTGGAACTGGAACATTTGTAATGGTGCCAACATGTACAGTAATGCAAAATGTATCAGCAGCTAAGGTTCCACTCTGCTTTAATTTCTCACATGGATCAACAGTCATGTTTGTTTGTTTGGGGAGGCAATTTGGGGCCTGCTTTATGGTTAGGTATCAGGCTGCTAGAGCACTGGTAGGATTTTTCAAAATGCCTAAGTCAGTGGCTCTCAACCGAGGGTACGTGTACTGCTCTATATCTTATACACTAAAATGTAAGTACAATATTTATATTCCAATTGAATTATATGGTAAAAATGAGAAAGTACGCAATTTTTCAGTAATAGTGTGCTGTGACACTTGTATTTTTATGTCTGATTTTATAAGCAAGTAGTTTTAAGTGAGGTGAAACTTGGGGTATGCAAGACAAATCAGACTCCTGAAAGGGATACAGTAGTCTGGAAAGGTTGAGAGCCACTGGCCTAAGTGATTTACGAGTACATATCCCATATGCTCTTAAGTCACTAAGGCATTTTTGAAAATACCACCCCTAATTATTATGATTATCATCATTTTAAAAATTATACAGCATAATTGCTGTGATATTTTACCATTTCTCTCCAGTAGCAAATGACTGTTGAGTGCAGCATTGAGTAACCAAGAACTACAAGGGTAATTTCAGTATGAAAACTTTGAAGAAAGTCACAACATAAACAAGCCCAATAAGAGCAGCAGAGTTGTTTAGTCAATACCTGGAGTATTGTTACATCCAAAGGATTAATTCTGGGTTGTTTTTTGCCCCTGATGGTACTAGGAAGAGTATTTCCTTGTCATTGAACTGCTGAAATGAATCTGGTGCCGTCCAGATTTCTGAAGCACTTGTGGGATGGAACATCTGCATTTACTCAGCCTGTTGGAGCACTGTTCTCATTTTCTTAACAAAGGGAAAACAATTCTTTCATGACTCTAGGTCAAGGGCAGAGCAGTGAATATCCGGCCTAAGACTAAGGATTGGCTGAAGGGCTTTCAGGAGGAAATTGCTCGAAAACGGGAGAGCATTGCACCCATGTCACCCACAGCAAACTCCTGTCTGTTGGAGGAAAACTTTGATTTTTCAAGTTTGGACTATGAATCAGAAGGTTAGTAGCACAACTCTAGGCTGAACCATGAGAATTTACTTTGTTCACTTTGGTTGTGGGGAGAGGGTAGATATCTGTATGTGATCACTATCTTAGTTTGTAATAAAACAATTCTTAGAAACAGGTTCGTAAACAGAGCCCTGATCTGGCACTGTGAACTACTCAGGTAGACCCCAGTTCTCATGCAGAGCCCCATTGAATATCAACTATCCGCACCTGCTCAGTACTAAAAAATACGCTATCACAGTCATAGTACATTAAAATTATCTATATCAGTGTTTCTCAAACTGGGGTCCCAACCCAAAAGGGAGTCGCAAGGCTATTGTAGGGGGATCGTGAGATCACAACAGTGTCGCTAGGGGAAAGGGAAGTTGCAGGGGATACAGTAGCTGCCACTCTCCGGCCACCCAGCTCTGAAGGCAGCACCACCGCCAGCAGCAGCGCAGACGTAAGGGTGGCGATACCATGAGTATGTACAGTAATTTGCTATCACTTTTGGGGGGAGGGGAGTCATCACAGCCTGAAATATTTTCAAAGGGGGTCCAGCTAAAAAAGGTTGAGAACCCCTGATCTAAATACACAGAAAAGCAATAATAAAAACACATGGAATCAACAAAAATTTTGCCTAACAAAATAATCTGTATAGAAAATGGGAGTGAGAAGAGAATATGTGTTTTCTGACAATGTCTGCGTTTTCAAATATTTTGTTTCAGGTGATATACTAGATGATGAGGACGATTATTTGGATGACATGCTGCCTCAGCACCCCGTAGCAGAGATGACAGAAGGCTTACATGTGGGTCCTGAATATTTTACAGTTGCACCCACAGTAACTTCAAGCAAATCTCCACTGCTTACTGGAGGAAAGCCACATCCATATAAAGGTAAGTTACGTGGCTTCTTTAAAGCAAGACCTTAAAGCTTGTTTCCTTATGCTTTTCTTGGCTGTTTGTTGTGTTCACATGTTCTCTCTTGGTTTATACTTATAATCTAAGATTTGCAGGACAGGGACCAGATTTTTATTCTGGTTCATAGAGTGCCTAGCACAGAGGGGCCCAGGATCCATGACTGGAGCCTCTGAATGCTACTGCCATACAAAAAATAAACAAGTAATTAAGCTTAACCCTGCCTTTACTCTGTTCTGTTCAGGGCAGGGTAGTTGTGCCTAAGAGAGGTGCATGTGTATACATATTATAAATCATAAGAAACAGAAGTAACTCTCCTTAGCTGTCTCGCATCACATAGCACCAGTGCGCACAATACAGAGTTGTTCTTACTTTATGTTCTTGTCAGTAAGGCCTCGTCCATGAAGTCAATTGAAAGACTCCCATTGACTTCAGTGAACTTTGGTTCAGGCTTTAAAACCATAGGCATTGTAAGCAGTGCCAGCTCTAACTTTTTTGCTGCCCCAAGCAGCAAAAAAAAGC
This sequence comes from Trachemys scripta elegans, assembly GCF_013100865.1. Taxonomy (NCBI): domain Eukaryota; kingdom Metazoa; phylum Chordata; order Testudines; family Emydidae; genus Trachemys; species Trachemys scripta. The sequence goes on along the minus strand of NC_048300.1, from coordinate 88,438,621 downwards.
GCCACTCCGCCGAGCGCTGCGCCGCTGGAGGCCCCCCCCCCACGGAATGCCGCGCTGCGCTGCCCCCCGCCACCCCAAGATTGGCCACCCCTTACCAGGTGCCGCCCCAAGCATGTGCTTGGTTGCCTGGTGCCTGGAGCCGGCCCTGATTGTAAGCAGTGGAATCTGAACTCTCTGGAAACTTGCCAGTGAATTACTTCAAACGAGTTCCTGTTTCCACCAAGACTAACAGTTTGCTTTACCCCCCTGTGCTCTGATTTTACTTATTTTTGGCAATTTTGAGGTTCAGGCACCCTCTGACTTAAATAAGGTCACTTTGAAAAACTTGTCAGTTGCTTAAAATTACTGTACAACGTTAATCTCATTATCCACAGTGTTCCCTCTCCTTAGCATTGGGATTGCCTAAGGAATACTGCAGATACTGAGGTAACATTGTATAGTCATCTCTGCAAATGGCAAGTTACCTTAGCAGGCAACCATGCTTAATGCTACGATTTTCTCATGGAGGTCACGGAATTAGTGACTTCTGAAGACCTCCATGACTTTAGCCCGCAGGCGGCTGGGAGCTGCAGGGTCCCGCCGCTGGCAGGAGCAGACTGAAGCTGCAGGGTACCCCCTCCACCTAAGGCAGTGGGGCCCCCTGAGTTCCAAGCGATGGGGGACCCCCAGAGCTACCGGCCGCTGCAGGCAGTGGGGGACCCCTGGAGCTACCAGCTGCCCCGGGCAGTGGGGGACCCCGCAGCTCCCCACAGTTCCACCCTGCCATGGGCGCAGGGTGCCCCACAGCTCCTCAGCACTGCAGGCACCAGGGGGCTCTGAGCAGACACGGGCAACGGGGGACCCCACAGCTTCTGGCCAGCTCCCTGCCTCTGGCAGTGGGGGCCCTACAGCTCAGAGATGCAGGGGAGAGGGATCCCGGAGCTCCCAGCCAGGCCTCTGCAACTCAGGGACAGGTCACTTGCAACAAAGAAAAATTCATGGAAGCCCGTGACCTGTCCCTGACTTTTACTAAAGATATCTGTGAAAAAATCTTAGCCTTAGCCATGCTCCATGTCTGTTTGGTTTGTTTAAGTGATCAACTGTCTGTGTCATAAATGATGTGTAGTTTTTTCACTCATATATTTTGTTGTAATATTATTATGCAAAGAGAATGTGAAGCTGTGAAAAGAGTTACATCAGTCTCAATTACATCAGGACTTGTTTGCAGTCATATCGTTGTGGGTTGCAAGCTGGTCTGGCTTTAGCAGCTAAGCACAGTCAGAGTGGGCCAGAAGTTGGAAGGGAGATCTCCACGGAACAGCTCAGAGCAGCAGTCAATGGTTCATTAGCTGGCCCTCTTCTCTTATAATCATTACTGAAACAATGCCCAGCATGGCATTATGCTGGGAGCAACTTCCCAGTGAGCTGTAAAGTTGAGGTCCTGGTTATCTAATGATAACATGATTTTTTTTATTTTTTTTTTTTTACACTAGCGTCGTTAACTGCAGTATCCTGCCCCGTTCCAACTTACTTTTAGTTAGGCAGCTTGTAATTACCCATCTCTTGCTACCATTTCAAACTAGATGCAGTATTCTTCACTTCTTGTCCTAACCTGATGTGTAGTAATGTTGTGTGTAGTTCCAGAGGACAGCTTACTGGAAAATAACAGAAGAGTGCTTAGAAATACCTAAAGTGTGATAGTACAGGTTAAAGTGGGAGAGGGATGTGAATGGGGCACTAAACTTGAGCCATTTCTTAAAAAGCTATCAGTCATATACTGTTGCTCACACCTAGAAATTTCTCAGGCTGTCTCTACCCTATGCACCTTTTAGTGACACATCTGTGCCACTACAGCCGTGCCACTAAAAGGTGCGCAGTTTAGCTGCTCTTTGTTGGCAGCAGAGAGCTCGCCCGCCAACAAAATAAATCCACCCCCAACGAGAGGTGATAGCTTTACTGGCAGGAGAGCTCTCCCGCTAACAAAGCACTGTCCACACCAGCGCTTTTCATTGGTAAAACTTTTGTCGTGTCAGAGGTGTGAAAAAACCAGCCCCACAAATGACAAAAATGTTACCGACAAAAGTGCAGTGTAGACAAAGCCTCAGTTAACCAGCTCTTGTTTTCAAATCACAGGTGCCTGTCTCGTGACACTCCAGTCTTGATCCATCTCTGCCATAATTCTCAAATGCAAAACTCTTCTGTTTGTTTTTTCCCTGAAATCTCCCCCTAGATGATGCTGACCTAGCTGAATTAAAGCGGGAGCTGGAAGTCGGTGGGGGGCTGCGCCATCGGTCTCCAAGCAGATCTCTGTCTGTTCCTGACAGGCCTCGCCCACCTCAGCCACCCCAGAGACCTCCCCCTCCAGGTAAGATTGCAGTTTCTTTTAAAAAGTTTTCCCATGTCAGCTGGACTCCATTGCCACCCTATTGTTTCTAGTAATAATGAACAGGTAAATACCTCTACCTGTTTAAATCCCCATCACCTGCTGTTTGTCAGGCACTTTTTTCCCTAAACTCTTGTGGTGTTAAACAACTGCTGTGTTTCACTCTAGCGGTGGCTGCATTTCAGTGATGGGTGAAGTGGTTCTTTGAAATAGTTTGGGATGAAAGATACTCTAGAAATGAAAGTCCTTTCTTCACTTTAGTGGAGTTATAATGGTTCATGTGTTTCACATACACCCAACAGCAAAGGGGGAGAATTTGCAAAGAACTGGTGCTTTGGTACAGTAACAGAGACCAGTGTTCATTCTCATTGAGTCTTTTCTTTTTAATACTCAAAGCATTTTCGTACAGTTTTTTGTTTATTCAATTTAATTTTTGATGCAATATTTCCGTTAAAAGCTTAAACAAAATATTTGTTGGTCTGATTTTTGTCCCTTCCCATTAGACAGTTACCTCACATAGAGCTGAGGATAACAGTTGTTTTTCTTCATTTGATGGGTAGTTTGACCTCCCCCATGGCATAGATTTCTGAAGGGGAAGTGATGGTGTTCAAAGCTCTACTCACTTAGATCCAAAATGAGAGACCAGTCATGTCAGATTGTTCAGATTCACCCATAGACTCTAAGATGAGAAGGGGCCATTATGATCTTCTGGTCCGAATTCCTGCATAAATCACAGGCATTAGACTTTCATGCAGCACATAATTTCTAGTTGCTCTCTAGAGCATCTCTTTTAGAAATACATTCAGTTCTTCAGCATTGTCCTTCCTTTCTTATGTGCTTTGATCAGAAATGAATAGTTAACAATATTGCCATTGAAATAGTCAGAGCTGGGCTGCAGTATTAATGCCCAATTGAGATTATTATTATTAACAAACACTGCACAGGCTCTTGCATTTGAAAACTCATTCTTACTCCCCTTGCAGCTGGAGTATCTGTCAAAAAATCTCCATCCGATGGTTCCATCTCCTCAGGAGGCCACTCCCTGTGTTCCATCCTGCAGACGGCAAAGCTTCTCCCAGGGGCGCCTCAGCAACCAGTGAGTCCCTCAGCACCATTGTGCCACACAATTCACTAAAAAGGGGACCAGGTGCTACTAGAGTCTGAACCCACCAGCCAGCTGATGTGATTTAAGTCAGGAGTGCTGAGCAAAGCAGTAAGGATACATTCACCCTGTAATTACCCAGCATCAGTAACTGTTGGGCGTAATCAGAGCAGAGTATGTGTTATATACACTTGCCTAGGTACATATAGACACAGACAGACTTACTTTAATAAATAATGGCCACCTCACAACTTGAACATGATTAAACTACAGCTATTTAACCAATTTCCCCTTTAAACTTGTCAGCTTTGCCTGCCTGCTACATTCTAGATTTAGTTACTTTAGCTATCTGCCAGTGGCTCTTTTTCAATGCCAAATACCAATATTCAGCATCCTCTAGACCAGTGTTTCTCAACGACCGGTCAATGGACTGGTGCCGGTCCCTGAGATCTCCCTGACATAGTTTAAGAAGGCAGCCAGCTGGTCACTGGTATTAGAAAGGTTGAAAAAGACTGCTCTAGACAGGCCCCAGGTTCCATCTAAATCAGTCTTTAGAGTGGCCACGCCATAGCTCCTGGTGTCCTTCCCCCATTTCCAGAGGGAGAATCATCTGCCTAAAGCTCCCAAGCTTTACAGGCAGGGATTCTGCACGGGAGTGAGCTGGAACTACAGAGTTGAAACAACCATGCTCTAGTATTTGGCTATAGGGCCAGCAGGCCCGCAATCATTTGATACTAAGGGCAGGTCTACACTGGAAGCGCTACCTCAGCGCCACTGTACTACGTCTGGTGAAGACATGCTATGCCAATGGGAGAGCGCTCTTCCATCAGCATAATTACTCCACCTCCGCAAGAGGCGGAAGCTGTGTCGGCCAGAGAGCGTCTCCTGCCGACATAGCTTGGTGTGGACAGCACTCAGGTCGCTGTAATTTGCGTCGCTCGGGGGGGGGGGGGGGGGAAGTGTCTTTTTCACACCCCTGAGTGGCATAAGTTTGATCAATTTAAGCAGTAGTGTAGACCTGCCCTAAGGCTATGTCTACATTTGAACTGCTACAGTGGCACCGCTGTAGTGCTTCAGTGTAGCCACTCTCTGCAGCGACAGGAGGGACTCCATTGACGTAGCACTGTCTACACTAGGAGTTAGGTCGGCTTAACTGTGCTACTCAGAGCTGTGGGTATTTTACACCCCAGGGGGAAAAAGGTGGGTCAACCCAGTTTTTTGGTGTAGGCCTGACCTACGATTGAGGTGGTTGAAGGGTGGAGGAGGCTGCGCAATCGTGGCAAAACTAAGACAACAGAGGTATGTTAGGTTACTTTGCTTTAGTACTAATGCTATCCCACATTCCAGCACAATGATGCTGTTCTGTGATCCTATGTCAGCCACTGCTTGTCCAGTGCCCAATGTATACTTAAAGTGAAGTGCACATGAGAAACCACCACGACCATAGTTCGCACCCTCAATGGAGAGGCCCAGAGTTGAATTGACCTGAGGATTAGACTTTCCTTCCTCATACAGAGGATCCCCTTCCTAGTCAAGAGGAGGCACGTTAGTGGGACCCTGTGGGGATCTTTGCAGTGCTGTTCCCTGTGCTGTACCTTCAGACTTGGCTCAGGGCTGTGACTGGGGGCACCTTTTATGGAAAGTAAATTTACACACAAATGCTATGAAAATATATCCCTCTCCCTCCGTCAGACAAGAGACTGGTAATGAGATCAATCGTGACAGCAACAGCCAGTAGCAAAGATCTAACAGCTGCCCAAGAAAAATTAAAATAAAGCCATTTTGAAATATTAGTAGATTGTGAAATGGCAGCCAGTGCAGTTCTGTGGAGACAGGTGCATGAATCACTGGAAGTGATTCCACCTGCACAGTGTACAGCCTGCAGGTTAAAGGGTTGCACAAGAAAAGCATTTCCCTTCAGAATTACTCACTCACCTACTCGTTTCCCCCGTTTATTGTTGTAAGCCTAAAGCCCGGACTGGAATAAGTAAGCCTTATAACGTCAAGCAGATCAAAACCACCACAGCTCAGGAAGCGGAGGAAGCTATTAGATGTCTGATGGAAGCAAAAGGAGGTAAGCAGAGCTTTCCAATGGCGTTTTAAAATCTCCAAATAAAGGAAATGTAGGTTCATTTCATCCTCCCTGACCATAACCTAAATAAGACATGTATTTCCTTTAAAACACTCATATTAAACTCAATACTGCCTTGTGGGGTCCTGCAAGATTTTTCTTTGAAAGTTTTCTGTCAGCTTGGATGCCATTAGCCTTTTTATTTCAAGATTACTTAATTTCTGTCTTTTAAAAGGACTCCATGAAATTAAGTCATATTTTAAAATATGTCCTTGCAGTTCCTGTTACTAAAAACATTATAGATTATGGTACCCAGCTGTACTCTGCAAAAGACGGCTGTCACCTTCCTTCTCAACAGATCTGTTCCCTTTGTGACTCCAGGGGGTAGCTGCTTGCTTTAGTAACAGTGTTCACTTCCCCAGCTAGCAGGGCAGAGCCTACACAGCAACAGTAGAGAGAGCTGGATTCTAGTCAGGCTCACACATCAGCCACAGAATTGTTAACTAAATTGCAAATGCAGAGTCTTTAGTGTTGATGAAGCATAAACTAGAAACAATTCAGCTTTACTCTCACATCCCAGCCTGAGTTTATAGGGCTGGCAATTAGAAAAAAGAAGTCTTTTCATTTGTAAAACTGAGCAAATGTAATCTGGAATCATTAAGAGAGAATAACCCTGGAATACCACAATGCCATTTTGATATTTGCTCTTCAGAGCACGTTTGCACATTAAAGGAGAAAGAATGGGTGAAATCAAGTTTACTTTGCACTAGTTTATTACTGTTTACTTTTTATATTTCACTTGGCTTAGCTAAGAAAACTAGGCTGGTCAGTTTCATTTTAGGATTCTCATGTTCTAGTACCACCTAGCTCTTCTACAGCACTTTTCATCCATAGAACCCAAAGTGCTTTACAAAGGAGATCAGTATCATTATCCCTATTTTACATGTGGGGAAACCGAGGCACGGAGAGGTTAAAGTGGCATGCCAAGGTCATCTAGCTGGCCAGTGGCAGAGTCTGGAATTTAACCCATCTCTCCTGAGTCCCCACCATTGACCTATCAAGTAGGTCACACACACTAGCACAATGCCGCTGGGTTGGGTTAGAAGTACTGCCGGCAAGGAGTATAACAAATATGCAATGACTAGTTTTCATAAAATTAAATAAATTCTAATGATATATTTTTGGTGAAATTCTGTATTTATTTCCAAAAACCTTCATCCTTCAGCCTGAACACTGTCACCGTAAGGTAATGGGCAAAAGCATTTTGGAAAACAAGACCACGAAGGAAACAGATCTTTGAGGACGCTTCAGACAGATTCAAACAATGGTTGTTTTTGCATTTCAGGAACACAAGAGGATGCTCGGAAGCCTGCTCCAGTAAGAACCCAAACATTCACTCAGCCTGACTCCTTTCCTAGCATCACAAAGTCAGCATCATTTCAGGGGTCACAACCAGGACCAATGCTCCTGCCTCATCGCCCTCCACCCAAAGTTCCGACCGTAAAGAAGCCAGTGCCCCTGCAAAGAACTGAAGTCAAATCAGAAAATGTAAGATAGCCACAGCAGAACACATCCAGCTATTCATTTTGCATAGTGTGTTTTAGCAGAGGGGGCAAGTGGTTAAACAATTCACATGAAATTCTGTCATCTGGCTCAAGCATCTGTTTGAGCTCTTCTATCCCGGAAGTGTCATTGCATATGGCAGTCACTGGGGCCTGTATGCACAGTAAATGAACATCAAGTAGAGGAAATCATTATCCCCCATTTTGACAAAGTTATCACTAAACTTAGCTGTCAGCATTCAGCTCTTTAAACTTCCCTCTGTGATGGTCCATCCTCCTAGTGTTTTTTGCCCTTCTCTGAACTCCTAGCTTGGCTACACCTTTCTGAATTGTCTAGAACTGAACACAGAATTCCAGATATTGTCTCACCAAATCTGCATCTCCTCCCTGACTTACCTCTTACGTGTCCTAAACTTGAGATAATTCATTGGATCTGGTTTGATGACTACTCTCAACCCGACGTTTCTTTCTGTATTGTTGCTCTACTGATCACACTACATCACCCCAGTGTAGGTTTCCTTCAGTAAGATCAGAAGGAAATAGTCTGCTAAAATGCTGAGAATTAGTCTTTGGGGCTAATGCAGAAATCCCATTTTAATTGTTCTTACCTCCCTCCAAAGCCCTTAGTTCAAACTGAAGTCAAAGTTGATTGGAAATTGTTTTTTAGATTTTTTTTAAAAAATATTTACTTGGGACAACATTTGTTGCTTTTTTAGAGGAAAAAAAACAAAATCCCCAAAGTCCATCCAACCAATTTTGTTCATAGCTGCTAACAATTGTCCCTTCTGAACCAAGTATCTGCAGGTCAGGCTTTGAACCAAAAATAATGAATGTATGAAGTTATAAATCACAAAGTCGGTTCAATAGAGTCACCAGGGCTCTTGGTGCCAACTACACTACTCCAGGATGTGCCATTTAAACAGCACTTATTAATACTAACAAAACGTAGCCAAAAACTCACAGGAGCAGTGACCTGCCCCAACCAATAAAGAGTAAAACAGGGTCTCCAGGGAGGCAGGAACCCAGTGGTTAGAGTTCTAGCCAGACCCTTGGCTCTGCCACAGCCTCTGTGTGACCTTGGGCAAGTCGCATAGCCTCAGTTCCCCATCTGTCAAATGGGGATAGTAGTGCTTGCCTACCTCACAGCAGTTTTGTGAGGATAAATACATTAAAGATTGTGATGCTCATATAGTACAGTACAGTAATGGAGGCTATATAAGTACCATAGCTATGCCCCTTCATATTCTTCCTCTGTGACAGCCTTTGCTAGACAGCTCCTCTCTTGAGGTTAGTCTTTAGGTCTCCATCCTACCTCATTCTGAAAGGGCACTTACTGTATCCCCTAAGGCCGTTTGCGCAGCCTTCCATTGAGCAGAACCACAAAGGAAAAAGAAAGGTAGAGAAGTAAACCAAAAACATCCCCACTCCTTCACAGACATACATATCACCAGTATATTATAAAGAGCAGTCTATTTAACTCACTCCCATCATCCATGTACTCCTGAAAGATCTCAAAATAGAAAGGCTGCTGTTATTTAACAGTATGATATGAAAGTTCCTATACGAGTTTGTCCACAGCAGACTCAGAGTATCAGCCTGCACTAGAGGGGTGTAGATTCTAGCGCACATTAGCATATTGTACACTAATTGGCCTAGGTGACCTAGCTAGCGCACAGTACAAGTTCCCTAGTGAGTACTGATATAATACTGTTTGAAATGGGACAACATTAACACACACTGGGGAACTTCTAGTGCACACCAGCAGAGTCCATATGGGCCAGTTACTTCACAACAACCTACTGTGCATTAAAATTTACGCCCTTCTGGTGCAGACTAATGTAGGATGTAGACAAGTCCTAAAGTGATGTTTTCCCCCTATCTGGAAGTGAGTTTAGAAGTGAGCTCAGTACCTCAAAAAACCCCTTCCACCTCTTCCCCCCCACTTCCCCCCCCCCCCCCCCCCCCCGAAAGCATTTAGTAAAGTACAGGAGATTTAACAACATAGATCTCTAGACATAAATGAAAGGGGGATTGCCCTGTATTCAGTATAAGATGCATTTTCTGAGCACATAAAAAGACTGGTTTGGTACCCTATTATACTAAGGGAGAACTCAGGAGTTCACGTGGTTTCGCTCAGAAGTATTGAGAATAGGAGATCGAGAATAAGTTTTACATCGAGCTAATTAGTTAGCACTAATTTAACCTGGGCCCAAAATACATTAATCTATGGGCTGCTCAAGCAAGTGCGCCTGGTTAGTGATCCTGGCCGTGCAGTTTAAGCATACTGGGCAGGAATGACCTTTTCCTTCCCTTAACAGGGAGGGAGGAATCCATATGGCCAGGACTTTTTAATGGCAGGGATGGTGACCGCCGTGGCCCTAGTAACGTGACAACACCTTTAAAAACAAATGCAATTTCACATTTTTTCCTGATTAACCCTTTCTGCTTAGAGAAGGTTTTTTTAAGTGGAATATAAGGCATTAAGGAAGAATGCAAAATTCCACATTATGATTCAAACCCTGGCCTCAGTAAGACACGAATGCACTTCCTGGGGTAGCTGAAACTAATTGTCCTTTAGCCTCATGTATCACAAGGTGCCCACGGCTAATGCCCCATTAATACAATCCCTGTCATCCCTTATTTCAGTATTATTACAGCAGCAGGAAAATGTAACAGTAAAAGAACTCCTCAGAATTGTTGTGGCTGGATGTTTGGCCCCACGCATAATTCTAATGTGGAAAAGAAAATGGTCACAAAGGGATTTGTTTTTAACACACGGAGTGAAGAGCAGGGTTGCTTTAAAGCTGTTACTCTCATGCCTTCACTTTCCACTTCCTCGTCTCTCTCAAACAATTCCACCAGCTTCTTTCAATAATGCACTCAACTCTACTCACATCCTCTTTATCCCACCTATTGTTTGAGCATTTTCTCATCTGGATGGGCAGAGCTAGTGCTGCGACCGAGTGTGAATCGAAAATGCTGCTCTGACTCGTATTTCTTTTGTTCCCCTCTCTCAGTCTCTGTGTCCGGAAGAGCAGCTTGACCAGCAGCCCGTCCGCTTTCACATTGGAGTGCCCGAGTCCTGCCTTGAAACCAAAGCCATTACCAGTCCCACTAGGATCACCCCAGTTCCTAAGCCGAGAACAACGCCACCTGGGAAAGCTCCGGAGAGAAGAAGCAGCAGCGACAGGCAGCCTCCCAACCCAGGCACTTCAGAGGACAGTGCGCTGCCTCTGCAGAACTCCTTTGCCCCAAAGGTTCCACCACGAAGAAAGAAGTCTGCTCCTGCTGCCCTTCACCAACAGGTGCTTCAGAGCAGTAACAGTCTGCTTCTTAGTGGCTTAACATTCAATTTCAACAACAACAATAGTCCTTCTGAGTACAGCCCTCCAATACAGGACTCTGACATCCTCCCCCTTTCTCGCAGAGACTCTGATCTTTCAGCTCCCACATCCACTGCCAGCCCAGACAACAGTGGCACTAAGCACTTGACACCAACTGCTTTGGACTTTATTGCTGACCTTCAAGGCCCTCCTACTCCAGACATCCAGCAACCACAGCTGTTAGACACCAATTCACTAACAGAGAGCGCCAATCTCTTGGACCTGGATACAGACGTTTCCTTTCCTTTTTCCACACTAGCAACAACTAGCCCAACACACACTCCGAGAGATTTGAAACTCCCCAGCCCAAAGGAGTTCAGTCACTGGGTTACATTTAGTGATGATGAAGACAATGGTACATTATCAGAGGGAGTCAGCAAACTGCTGGTTTTAGAGCAAAACAAAAATACCCGGATGGACACAAATGCTAACTTAGAGTTGTGAGATTTTTTTTTCCTACAGAAATCTAATTATGATACAAGATAAAAATCTGCTTTGAATACAGAGTTGTACTAAGTCTGGCAAGGCCACATTTTATTTTTGTGTTTAAAAAAAAATACTATTGTCAGGCAATACTGTACAACTTGCAAAAAAATCTTTAGTCTAAATTATTTCCCTTTTTCTAATCCAACTGAAAAGTAAAGTGACAGTTCAGGTACAAAGTATTTTTTTAAAAGTATGTAATGATGTATGAAGACAACAAAAAAAACGTGTATAGGTATAATTTATATTTCAGATAATTTCTAACACTTAAAATAAAGACTTGTCTACATGGTAAAATTTACCAGCAGAACTACAGCAGTATAATTATACTACTACACTAATTCGGAGGGAATAGTGTCCCCAGGGGGAATTATCCTGGAATAACTTTAGCAGTATAATTACACCACTATAATGCTGATGGTAAATATGCTGTAGACAAGCCCTATGCTGCATCTCTTTCATGTGATTTACAACTATGCAGGTTCTGTACTCTCCTGGTATTAGCCTGCTGGCTAAATTCCTCAATCCTTGGCCATTATTGTTAAGTAAGAGGGGTGGAGAGATGTGGGGTGGAGGATGTTATGGATTAGGTGCTCTCTATTTTGATGAACATGCTCGTTTTTAATCTCAACCATGCAAATGCACACAGATATGATGGGTTCCTTATCAGCGTGTGTGATACTAATAATGATACACTTATGAAAATTATTCTAGAAGCTCATGTTTTCTTTCAATGCATCCTCTCCTCTACGTTCAGATTTAACTGATTCTGTTCAATGCAACCTAATGCTAAATGACTTGCTATCCAGTGAAAAGGCACATGGACAATGACTGTCTATAACTTTGGAAGGGACTGTGCAGGCAACCTGCTAGTAAACATTCCAGTTGTCTGTGTACTGTATGTATAGTCACTGATAGACTCCTGTGAAAGTACACTAGATGTTTGACCACTACTCCGACCTTTGTGCCCCTCTGTTTCTTTACAAGGAAATAACATGTTCATGCTTAGCTACTAATGAAATAATAAATGAGGATGAGCAAAGGGCTGTCTGTATGTTTACATGAGTGCTACACTGGTCCGGCAGTATTCAGCATGAGCAAGAGTAGCAGAATCTAGCCCTAGAGTGGAAAGGTGGTTTACTAATTTCTACCCACTGATGGTAAAGGTGTGTGCTGTCCCCTCGAGAGCATACAGGTGCACCTTCCTTATTCACCTCTGCTGAATACTTGTACTCAATTTAGCAGGTGTAAGGCAATTAAAGTACTATCTGCCATTTGGAAATGAACCCTTAGCACCTACATCAGGGACAGGCAAATCTGAGAAACTGTGTGACAGCACCATTTGTCAAGAATTATATTCCATTAAGAAAATGGTAAAGAGAGACCGTTAACTTTTTATTTAAGGGAGCTACTAAAGGGGAAGTGAGAGGAAACCAGAAAATAAGGCTAGGAGCAAACTTGGAAGTGGAATGCTCGATGCAGACTTGTCTCCCCAGATAATGTAAGATTACTGAGGCAATGAGTCAAATTAAAGGACATTGAGATTTCAGTGGGAGGGGGAAGACAGGGGTAGTAAAAATACCTTTAAGAAAACACTATTACTTATATGCAACTGTTTTGTAAAAGATAGGCTGTAAAACTAACTAATTCCAAGAGCATGAAAGAGTTTTGTCAAATTAAATACAGAATTCGCCATGGTCCTCTGCTTGTTAGGATCAACTCTGAAGGAAAATACTGATATGACAGTGATGGGTGCTGTGTTACAGCACAGACCAGTATCAGTGGGTTGCAGCTATACCAACAGTGCATCTGAGATTAGGGTAAGTAAAATGTATAGAAATAAGCTAAAGCTGAGTCCAAGTCTTTGCAAACGCTTGGAAGGTTTAATGCCTAAAGATACAATATCATGGTCCATGTTTCAGATATAATAGTCTGGGGAAAGTATTTTGAACAGCCAGGGACCTTCCCTAGATACTCTTCAAACAAATAGTCCTGCAACTGCTGCTTTACTTTCCTCCTTATATTTACCTAGCACTGTGGTAGGACATCATAAGCTACAGGGCCAGTGTTTCTAATGGAACTATAGTGCAGTTAACATGCAATTCTCACAAAATGCTACAGCTGATGTCAAGTTAGAACAGGCCATCATAGCAAAGTCACCTCTGCATTTGCCAACCACTTTGGCGTTTATGCTTTTCAAATGCCTAAGATTTAGCTAAAGGGAAGATAGCCTGGATTTCTAATGAGGCGTGTTAGTGTGCGCTAGTTAAACATTACCTGTGGTAAATTTGTGAAGCATTTACATTGTCTGTGGAAAGCAGGCAATTAAAAGTTTTTACACGCGTGTTTCAGTTCAGGCACAATAACTTATCAATGGAATGAAGCCCCGTTTTGGATAGAGAATTACTAAAATGATGCGAACATTTTTAAGCAATTGGTAAAGGTGAAAATCCAGGGTCTTGTATTTAAACTAGACTTTTTTTGTGCTGAGGTTGTAAATAATGTCAATTAAACGCCTTTTCTACAAATCTTAAATTGGTTTAATTCTCTTCTCACTTGCCTAGGTAATTTGGGATGTCAGACAGTTCAGTTCTTTTACTATCCAGCCTTGCTCAAGCCACCTTATCTCTACTGCTGAACTCTAACCAAAAAAAAGACATTCTATATACAAGCAATGCTGCCTTTATAGGTAAGCTCTTCGCTCTCCCACTCCATGCACATTTCTTCAGTAATAAAGAGGCCAGAGACAGTTTTAAAGTGTTCAGTTCCACAAAGGTGAGCCACTCTGAAGGGGCTGGCTACTTAGTTTCCTGGTTCATCACAACCTCCTGGTCTCCTTTAAAAAAAAAAAAAAAAAAAAAGGGGCGGGGAGGGAACAGTGGCTTTTTATGGATACATTTCAGCATAAATCATTAAGGGCTGTAAAAAAATAAAATATGTTTAGTACCGTATCCAACATTCTGTGCAACACAGATAATTTAACAGCCCTGGGACTGCTAATTTATGTTGATGAAAGAGTTAGCAGGAAAACTAATTAAAGTGGATTTATACATGTCAACTACAACTTGTTTAATTACTCCACTTTTCTAAGTAGCCTTCAGCACTAACTATATCTTTTGTCTGTATAAGCAAGTGGTGACCCACGCGTTAAAATTAGAATCCCTCCAGCAAGCAGCTTCATACAATCAGCGACTGCATATCAAAACAAATCAAGGCGAAGGAACAGGTTGATTGAAAAGGTGGATGATGAACTTGACATGGCAACTAACCTGGTTCTCAGATGATCCCCGAACAAGCCAATCTTTGAGGTAAGGGAAAACCTGGCTGCCATCACTGCCACTCATTTAGTGAGCACATGAGGAGCTGCTGAGTAGCCAGAGAAGAACCGTATACTAATAATGGCAGCCCGCTATGACAAAACTGAGGAATTTCCTACTACTGAATCATTCAGAGAGGGCAAGGACAGAACTGCTGGAGCCAATGGCATCTCTTCAAGGAAAGGCAGATCCTCTGGCAAAGGCTGCTCCAGTAGAGGTGGCACGATGCCCTTCAGCATCTGTAACAGAAGCTACTCTTAAGGCTGTTCCATCTAGATCTCCCCTTGGACAGAGTTCGGGATTCGAAGGCCAGAAGGGACCACCGTGACCATCTAAGTCTGATCTCTTGCATAACACAGGACTTCCCTGAATTAATGCCTGTTTGAATTAGAGCACATCTTTTGAAAAAAATAAACATCTAGTATTGATCTAAAGATTTCCAGTGATGGAAAATCAACCACACCCCTTGGGAAATTAGTTGAATGGATAATCACCCTCACTGTTAAAAACTTCAGGTCTGAATTTGTCTAACTTCAACTTCCAATTATTGTTATACCTTAGTCTGCTTAATCAAAGAGCTCTTTCATCAAATTTCTGCCTCCTGTGTGGGTACTTAGACTGTAGTCATCTCTTAACTTTCTCTTTGATAAGCTAGAGTGAACTCTTTCAGTCTTTCACTACAAGGCGTGTTTTCCAATCCTTTAATCATTTATAGCTTCCAGGGCCAGAAGGGACCATTGTGATCATCTAGTTTGATCTCCTGCATAGCACAGAACAGCTTCAAAATATTTCCTAGAGCAGATCTTTTAGAAAAACAACCAAGCTTGGTTTAAAAATGGTCAGCGATGGAGAATGCACCATGATCCTTGGTCAGTTGTGCCAATGGTAAATTGTTCACTGTTAAACATTTTACACCTTATTTGCAGTCTGAAGTCATCCAGCTTCAATGTTCAGCTTTGGGATCGTGTTATACTGTTCTCTGGTAGTCTGAAAAGCCCATTATTAAATATTTGTTCCTCCGTATTTATAGACACCCCTAGGCCTATGCAAGTGGGATGCATCCTACATGTACTGGCTGGCCATTGCAAGAAAGAATCATAGGAGGTCAATACAATGCAGGCCAAGATGACCTGTCCTTGCTGTATGTGAGGCTGTGATCTTGGTCCTGATACTTTCTCTCTGTTGGGCATTTAGAGGAGTTACAGGACTTCTTTTGCCAAGGTGGACATGAGCTGGAAGGCTTCTTATTGGAGTCGGAGGAAACCTCTGAACAGTCCATGGGAATTGGTAGTGTCCACTCTGGTGCGGCTAGAGAATAGCCCTATTTATCCACAGTCGAATGGGAGAAGAGCTAAGTTGATACTGAGGTTAGGACCATCACTGGTACTGAAAAAGCCTCCCAAGAAATAGAGGGCCTCACCAAGGGGGCCAGTACTGGGAAATCTTCCATTACTGGTGCCAAAGAGCACAACAGAGTTGGTGTGGACTCCAAGGGGTACCCGAGTTCCGAAGTCTCGGGTGCCGAAGTCAAGGATGTAGACAGTGCTGAGGACAAGGGGCATATTGATACTGGCTCTACAGGCAACTGCACCAAGGAAGGCGCATCCTTTTTCATTGGTACCAAGGCCATTGATGGTAGCAACCTCAGCCCCAAAGCTATAGAAGTCAAGAGGCCTGGAAGAGCCCACAGTGCCAATAGTGTGCCCACCTCTCAAGTTAGGTAAGTAATTGTGAAATTACTAAGTAAATGTAAAGAAGAATCATAATGGCATAAAACAAATAATTCCATCTAAACTAGATAAAAAACCCAAGTTGCTTCCTCAGAATGTGATCTGGAAACATGTTTAAAGGCTTATCTAAGGAAAGATTCGCTCCAAACTTGCATCAAAATGAAGAATTTTTGTAGAAGGAAGAGGAATCATCAGGTAGTCAGCAAGTGGTTAACAATATTTGCTAACTATGCACAGATCTGCAGCTACATTACCATCAGTTGGAAAGTGTAGTAGGTTTGTTGGGTAAAGGACACAGGTGCAGTGAGTCCTGCTGAAAACTATGGTCACTATTTTGGATTGGCATGCAATATGGTAATATCAATACATTCCATTTAGCAGATTATTCAAGTTTAATATATTTTTTCAAGAGCTATAGTACAAATTAAAAAAAAACATATTTCATTACTATCTCCCAAACACAAAGTTACTGTATAACCCACATATTAATTTAAAGTTACACATTAATACATTTGTTAGTTGCAAAAAATTGAAATTTGTTTCAAGAATTCCAGTTACTGTAGCTCATACAGACAGATTTATTGTACAAGGCATTACAAAAGACTCTGGTTGATCTGACTCCGTTAGCCAAAAAATGTCTTTTTACTCAAAAATGGTTCGCATCACCCTATTTGCATGTTTTACAATGCAAAGTTCTCAGCTTATCCAAAACCCTGTGTATCCTGATAAATTCCATACACTCTGTTCCACTCAGTCCCAAATTATATTTTCAGTCTGAAATAGTGGCAGCCAAAATTCTTACATGTGGTTTGATCCAAAAGAAAGCATGTCTGGCCTTCAGTACTGCTCTGGGTTCTGTATTTCCCAGCACTGGCCATCCTACAGGAGAGTGCTCTAGGGTTGGACTAGTAGGGGTGGTCTCGGTATTCTAAACCACCACCAATACACTCATACTAATACAAGCTACTATGGGACTTCTGAGCTTCATATCATCTTATTGGGCTTTTTGCCATCATCGTTGTACAATCATATTAAGAAGTCCTGAAACAGTTTCCAGTGGTTCCCCTATCATCATCAACAAAGGCCTTAGCTGATAAATGGCTAGCTAGGAAAATCCAGGATTATTAAGGTGATTTGCTCGGGTGACAGTGAAGGCCAGACAGTCTATCAGGGATTCTGTGGCTGTGGTCCTCACCATTTCTTGGCCACTAGATCAGTATTAGTCCTTTGCTAAATCAAGCCCATAACTAAGCTGCTCTTAATTAGGTTTGGAATCATTTAAGGCTTTAAGAAAGGCGCTGAACACTGCTACTCTTGTTCTAGAAAATATTTCTCTCTCATCGATGCTGTTAACCAGATCATACTGGGCTTTAGCAAAAATAATAATAATAAAAAAAAAATACAGTGAAACACTCCACATAATTATTTAAGAAACTGTTGCTGTTTTTCCTCCATGTACAGCAATAAGTTAGTTTAGGCCCCCACAAATATAAAATGCTCTGATGGAGCCCTGGGAACTCCTTTATGTTTTCTGCCTTAGCCTCCTGCCCCCTCCCCTGCAAATTCCAAAGCCTCATATCATAGCCACCATCTTTCTTGTGAAGGACTACACAAGTTTCCCTCTATTTGAGCCTCATCAACACCATTCTTAAATCAGCTGAGAGCTTCCTATTGGGCAACATGTGCCACTCTGGCCAAGAGTTAAGTGTGCTGCCTTTTCAGCACTCCCAAAGTAGGCAGCAAGAAATCAGCATAAAAGTCCCCAACCCAGATCTCGTGTATGACAGAGCAGAGAACTAGGTCAAAAACTTCTCACACTAGTGTTCTTTTCCTATGATCTTGAAGCCCAACGCTGACAGAATTAAAATGGAACAGCACAAGAATGTATTTATCTTTTTGTTTAAAACTAAATTAAACTGTCACTGTCTCCTTTACATAGGATACCATACCAGAGATCAAAAGATTAGGTGATGCTTCTCTTTCTCACACAGCACTCTGTTTCCTGTGCCTGTTATCAATTGATGCCAACTGGTAAAAGTGAATTAAACTAGAAGAATGTCTGGGCCTATTAAACAGAAAGGCAAGCAGCATAAACTGGTCCAATCAAAACAATATCTTGAATCATTCACATGTGTTCTTAATAGGTTTCAGACTCCCAAACATGGATAGCAGATGTGTACTTTGAGACAGCCATTTGTTTCTCTACGTTATTACAGAAACAGATCATCTGGGTTTATTGTTTTTGGTCCTTAGTGTACCATATGTACATTCATCTCAATCACAGCAACCTTTCTTGGCTAAGAAGTGAACCATGGGACACCCTTCATAGCCCATCCATGCTGCTCCAGAAGAGTAGCTACAGGATACCTGAAGCCTTTCCACTGCATTCCCATTGCCTACTGGTCAAATCAGCAGAGGAATTACATACATGTAGTCAATAAGTCAAAGTGAATCACATCAGACTTTCACCTTTTATTGCCAGATTTCTGGGGCTGTGGTTGTTTGTATATATGTTGAATGCATTTCAGACGTAGACAATGTAGATTTCCAAACAGAAGATATATTCAAAGCCACTTGGACAGCTGATTTTATTAATATCGTGTCTGTAGTTCTGGAGGCCTGCCAACAGTTTTAGTGGAAAGACTTTGTTGCATTACACCAAATGGGAGAGAGAAGCAAGCAAGGATGGTAAAGTCTCAACTTCTCAGTTCTCTTGCTAAAGCATCTTGAATAAACTTTACAGTACATTGGTATAGAAAAGTATCTTTTTTCTTTGGCTTGCAAATATTCAGATGATTAACCTCCACTGGAATTAGGTCTCCTATGCCTAAATCTGGAGGAGGAAAAAAAACAAAATAGTGTAGATTAAGAAAAAGCTCTTGCATTAACAATTAAAGTCCCCAAAACCAACCCCTCCATAGCTGTTATTTATTCATTTGGTCTTACACTAGGTTGTTTTTAAATGTGCTGAAAGCATTATCCAACACAATGACATATTGCATAAATAGATGCAGCTTTAGACTGATTCTACAAAGGGATCCACTTGGGCAGACCCTTAGGCCCAGCAGAGTTCCACTGACTTCAATGGGATTCCACAAATATGTAAGTGTCTGCCCATACGGATCCCTTTGCAGGATCAGGGCTTTAGAAAACTAATTCCTTCCCATATAATTTTCCCTTATTGATTTAGTCACCAGCACCCAGCTTACTCAATAAGGAGAACATTACAAACATATGCTTTCTCTACTGCACAAATCATTTAATGTCAAAGATTGAAATCCTGCCTATTAAACTCAATGGGAGTTTTGTCGTTGGGTTAAATCCTGGCCCTATTGAAGTCAAACTATCTGCATTTTGAAGAAGTCTAAAAGACTGCAGAAGGTTTTTACTTATAATTCAATTCATCTATAATTAAATGAACTCTTTTATAAAAACTGTGATTTTAGAATTTAAAACTGGGCTGGATTGGACATCAAACATGGAATACAGTATAAAGAGTTTCCTCAAGAAAGGGAAAACCCTTAAGTGTATAATAAAGGTGCTCTACTCCCAGAAAATTTAGTTACACTGAGACTAGTCATGGTATTTAGGTATTCCTGATAGCTAATCCTGATCACTTTAGTGAAAATTCTAGTTAAGGTTATGCTGAGTCTTCTATTCTAATCCCATATGCATTATGTTAACAACTTTCTGAGCAATTCTTTGTTTTGCCTGAAGTTTTCCGTATTTGGTCATCCAAAAGGATGCTATAGTAGTGTAGTGGGTTTGTGTGAGAGACTGAGCATTGAACAAATGGGGAACGTTGGCCATGTGAATACCATGTCTCTACTGTAAGAGCTTGAGTGCAGTGATTTCTCCCACCTTTAAAAAAGGAGAAGACCCTGTTACATAAGAACAACCTTTGCCACACTGCTCTATAAGTAATATGCTCAGATATGCACTGCGTTTTCACTGATTTCAATAGGAGGGTTACATGTTTGTACTTAGAAATGTATCCAAGATCAAAAACTGGTCAAAAGTTTAAACAAAAGGAACCATCAACAGTTTTTCATACAATATCCCCTATTTATTTATCTTTCCAGATATTTCTATTACAGTATCTGCATTGCCTATCCCCTACATCAATATGCAAAAAAAGTAAATAGATAATTGACATACTGGCTGAGTCCACAGGTACCACATGAAGTTTTATCATGCTACCTATACGTGTTGGTAAAGTTTCTGCAAAACTCAAGACTGGAAATTTCTTATCCTTGGCAAATGCAAGAAAATCATCATTTAGTTCTTTAAGGGCAGGAGAATCTGAAGAAGGAAAAAAAGAAATACTGTATATTGTATAAATTGTGTTAACGCATTTTCAGAAAATAAAAACTGATCTGCAATATTTTATCTTGTAAGAAATATTTTGGCAAAATTATAACTCCAGTAAAAACAGCAGCACATCCATTGTAAGACCCTGTTTTCAGGGGTTTGACAGCAGCCTAGAATATGCCATGCTAACTTTGTCATTTAATCCTACATTGCCTGAGATTTGATTACAAGGTGTGCTACAGAGGAGTCACATACTACACTATTACAGTTCTGAACGGCTGAGACTATTCTGTAAACTTGCCCACAGCTTTAGCCTCTTCTACAAACAGTTAAGTACAGAAGTTATTCTGTCACTTTAACTGCCAGCCTTGGAAAGATTAAAAAAAAGGGTTTTGTTGTTTTTATCTTGCATTTTCAAATGGAGTGACAAAAATCATAAACAGATAAACTCCTATACTAAGTGGCTACAAAGTGAGAATACCTGTGCTGAGTTCCTTAACCTCCACAGAAGGAAAGAGAAGATATCTAGCATTCATTGAGTATTCAGCCAGCTGGGAGCCATGGTGAGGTACACTATAAAATATGATTCCTCGGGTGTTGTTTACAATTTTATCCATTTCTGGGTTCTTTGAAGCATCCACCAACATCTTTTTAACTAGAAGACCTGGCAACAAAAATATTAATTTATGCAGGGAACTAAATAACTGAGAGAATAATGTTCATATTACAATACATACAAATCAGACCATCATATTCTTTCCTCAACTAATTAGGTCTACTCTGAAAAATATGTAAAAGTAGAAAACTATAATGAGGCAGGAAATGTAAACTGTTACTATTTGGTGTCAAATCCAATATTCCAAACTTACTTGGTTTCCTTTAAACTCTACCAGTGATGTTCACTAAAGATCCAACAAGGAGACAATTTAGCCTACAGGTTCCCAATTACATGACCTTCCTTACAATCTCAGCTAAATCATTCATTGATTCTGTGCCCTTCCCCAACATAGTACAAAGAGATAACAATATAGTTCATTAATAAATTGTTTATGCAATGCAGTATAGTTAATAAAGTAAAACATCAGTTTTATATTTTCAGACCACATTTTGCAAACTTTTGGGGTGATCGAGTTTGATCTGAAATGTGGTTGTTCAGGCTAATTTAGCTACTCATTTTAAAGCATAATGGCCGATAATACATAGCTGATCTGTACAGCATAAGCAAAGTACTTACCCCCCATGCTATGTGATACCCATACCAGAGGTCTGTCTCCAACACCAGCAGCTCTAAGCTTGTTAAGAAGCTCATTGCTCCTATAAGCAATAGATTTCCTGCAGAAGAAAAAGAGAGATGCAAGGCGGAAGGCAAACATATTAAAGGGCAGTCTCATGCTGGAGTGGAGTTTCAGTACATCAATACTATGAAAATGGAATTAGGTAGATAACTCATGTTGGACCTGAACACAGTCAGCTATTACCATCTTCATTGGGAACTGAGGACACTGAACACCTTGTAGGACTGGGGCCACTAGGAACAACAGGAGCTCAGGGACAGAGATAACAAATATTTTCTAGAAGCACTGGAGTTTTCCTTTAGTTTTGGGATTTAGGATTAGCTCTAAATGTCTCGTTATGCTTTGGGATTTTAAACAGCTTGGTTTTCATATAAAAATATTTTTCTTTTCAAAGCATCAGAGTGTAATGAATTCTATTCTCTTGTGAAGCAAACAGTGTCTGACAAGCAAATACTTTGCTAAATTGTGCTTAAAGTATGCAGCAATGCACTGATAATGCTAAAGCTGAAACCTGGGCTCTGAACAAATAAGTTCTGATCTACCTATAATTTCTAAAATAATACCTATTGATACTTTGTTCTTCTATTACACTTTCCAGCCAATAATCTCAGAGTTAAAAGAGTGGTAAAGCATAATCTTCTCCATTTTGAAGATGGAGAAGTTGAGGTACAGAAAAGGTAAATGACTTGCCGAAGGTCAACCAGTCTGTAGCAGAGCAGGAACATCTACTGATTCCCAGTCCCATGCTTTAAAGCATATCACCTCCCTTCCTCACAGCAGAAGTAAAGTTGAACATAGAGGACCACAGGACAAGATGAGAACTCGGATAATTAAATGAGCAGCAGAAATATCAGGATATTGCTATATTACAGTGCAAAGATCTAAACAACAGCCACATTTGAAAAGCCTTGTACAGTCAATTCTCAGAATGGATGTTAATGATCACTCTGCTATAGTACCTGTGAAAAGAGATTCAAATGTGGCTTTTCAACTGAACTAAATCTTTAAGACAGCTGCAGAGATTTGCTCCTTCTGAGAATCAAGTCCAGCATGGCATGTGGGATTTCACAGCTCCATGGGGACTCTAACTGTTGTCCCACGCGTCCGTGACACTTTAAAAGACAGCACTATAAGCTCACTTTTAAAAGGCCAGCTAACATATCTATGAATAATAATGCAAGGTTATGATTCTACTGCTGCATCTTTCTTGATACTCTTAAGAAATCCTCCTTCATACTTTTCCTTTTTCAGCAGCCATATGGAACTGCAAAATGACCAAATACAGTATGCTCAGGTGATCTTTATTCTGAGGACAAAAATTACTACAATACACATTGAGAAATATATTTTTTCCTTTTTCTAACTCCTTTCCACTTCCATAACTCTGGTTGGACACAGTAAGAAACAGAATTACCTGTCTACAAGTATTTTTGCTGTTATTAAACTGTTTTGTTTCTACTAATTTCAAAGAAATGTGTGAGATTGTTATTGTTTCCCTAATGGAGTGGATTACATATGCTTCCTTTATTGGAATAATTGTACCAATTTGCTAAATACCAAGAAATAGAAGGAACAAGGAGTGGGGAGAGAAAACAATGAGAATTGTGCCTCCTAATTTTCTATACTGTGATGAAAGTTTTCCCCTACTATGGAATATAAATCCTTTGGACCCCGATCCGGTAAACACTTCATTTTAAGCACAGGAGTAGTCCCCTAGTCATATCCTTGAGACTACTCACCTGCTTCAAACTGAGCTCATACATAAATGTTTATAGGATTGAGACCTAGGGCTTCCTCCAAAGTTCATTAAAGTCAATGGAGAGACTCCTGTTGACTTCAATGGGCTCTGGAACATACCCCTAGTCTGTTTTACTATTTTTTCTTTTATAAAACCCTGTTGAGTTGGAGGTGCTGTTGTTCAAATGAGACGTATAACAGAAATTCTCATTACTTGTGGTCAATAAAGATCTCACAACGCTTTTGGCAAACATGTCCTGACAAATACCAACTTGAGTTTCAGCTGAATATGGTCTCCTTTACTTCCTGTCCAAAACTATTATACAGCTACTATATTTTATCTGCCACAGAATAGTCTCTCTCTCTTTTCAGGGATTTAGAACTCTTGAATAAAAGTGATCTCCAGGCCAAAACTAGGCATATAAAGTCTTAATCTGAAAATTGTTTTGTAGTGCATTTGGAGAATTGTTTGTCTGAAGTTAAGAAATCCCCCACCCCACAAAGAATCTATTCAGGCCAGTCTCTAGAGTTCTTCACACATTTCTCTTTAATGCAAAGCTGAATGAACCACAAGAATTTAGAGAGACACCACAAGCACCTACTCAGGCAGTAGGGAAATTAAGTGTGCACACTTTTGCTGAGGAACAGGTGGTAAGAGGTTTCTCCAAACCAAAATCTCCTCCACAGCAGCACATGACAGGAAAAATAAGATCACCTGCTCCTGACTATAGGATCCTATATGTCAATAGTATAGCTTTTTCTCTCCTCCACAAATTACATGCACTTCATTTGTTACCTGTGGTCCTCAATAGGGCACTTTGTTTTCCAATCACTCAGGTGGGTGTCATACTCCACAGATACAATTCTAAGCGAAGGACAGTCTGAGGCTAGCCAGGTCTAAATTAAATATAAAATCAAAACAAAGGAGCACACTTGAATTTACACTACACCAGTTGGTTCTCATACATCAAAATCAAGACCAGCAATCTGCTGTAAGATTGATAGTTAATTAGAAGAAAAAAAAAACCTTATTAAATGTAAAGTACAGTTTTGGACAGAAAACTGACTGAAATATAAAAAGGATACCCTTCTGAAAATATTTGCTGCTGGTGTTCCTTTATATCCTAGCTGCTTACTTTAAACGACAAAACAGTTTTTACTACTGTTAGCACATCACAAAGCCACCAAAGCTATGGGAGAGTGAGCTGGATTCTGTATTGACTCATGCATTATTGACAAAAGACTCCACTAAATTCTGACTGCAGAAACAGTTATTATTGATAATGATTTAACAGGCAACTTGACTTTAAAGATCTCAGGCTGTGTTTGCAGGATTGGCAGTTCGATAAATCACCTTTTGAGTTTAAAATTAAAGCTTTTCGTTAATCTTCCAAGTGCTTTACGAACAATGGCAAAGCTTCACAAAGCTGACTTCCGTGGATGATATCAGGGATGAAGAATGCCCATTAACATCCTCTAACACCTCTTTGAGGTGCATGAGAATTAGGCCTTGTCTACACTGGCAATTAACAGCACTGCAACTTTCTTGCTCAGGGGTGTGAAAAAACACCCCTGTGAGCGCAGCAAGTTGCAGGGCTGTAAAGCGCCAGTGTAAACAGTGCCCCAGCGCTGGGAGCTACGCCCCTCTTTGAGGTGTTTTTTTAGAGTGCTGGGAGAGCTCTCTCTCCGCGTTGCACTGCGACCACACAAGGCATGTTAAAGCGCTGCCAGTGTAGACTAGCCCTTACTCTTTTATAGACTGGAAAACAGGCATGCAGATTAAGGAAACCGCCCAAAGCCACAATGGGAGAGAGTGAGTGCCAGAGCTGGAATCAGTACTCAGGCTTCTGTCTCCCTCTCCTGTGTGACATGGAAAATCAATTAGATTAAAAATGGAACCCTGAACTACCATTTTTACAGTTACTTTTCAGATTACATTATGATATAAAATACACAACACCAAACGAAATTTCTTTAAGGCCCTTGTTACTGATTCACTGATAAAAATTCAACAGCAAACACTACAAAGCTTTAATCAGCAATCCATTTCTTTATAAAAATACAGTATACTTGAAAAAATCTGGAATTTTGTGGACATTTTTTGGTCTCTGAATAGCAAATAAAAAAGGCAAGGAGGGTGAACAGATATCTACTAGGCAACCAAATTCTAGCCCAATCTAAGAGGAATAATAGAAAGAGATGTGGAAGATACTGCATCCTCTTTTATTGGACGAAACAATTATATCAAAGGGGCTAACATTAGCTGGGAAATCCCACCCCAAGAACAATCTGTTCAGAAATGCAACTTGTTGACAAACATTTACTAGTAAGAAAGAGCTACTTGCAGAATCTGATTAGAAGTAATCTAGATTAAAACCAGGCAGTTGCTAAAATCATAAGAACTGCTATACTGGGTCAGACCAATAGTCCATCTAGCCCACTATCCTGTCTTCCGACAGTGGCCAATGCCAGATGCTTCAGAGGGAATGAACAGAACAGGTAATCATCAAGTGATCCATCTCCTGTTGCCCATTCCCACCTTCTGGCAAACAGAGGCTAGGGACACCATCCCTGCCCAATTTGGCAAATAGCCATTGATGGACCTATCCTCCATGAACTTATCTAGCTCTTTTTTTAACCCTGTTATAGTCTTGGCCTTCATGACATCCTCTGGCAAAAAGTTCCACAGGTTGACTGTGTGTTGTGTGACTCTAGGTTTCTTCCATTTTCCTCTCCACAATGCTCACTGAAGAGGAAACAATCATCTGATGGGAATTAGTTATTGTCTCCCTACCTTTGGCCAGCATTCACTGTAAACCTCTTCCCCTTCGAAAGCCTTTACATCCAAAGGCTGTTTAATGTCTTGTTGTCGCCAGGTTTTAAATGCTGCTCCCAAAAGACCATGAATAAAAAGGACGTCTGCTTTAATGGGCTGACTGATATTGGAAAGAATTTTAAAAAGAAGTAGGATACATATTTTAATACATTAAAATTAACATTTACATAAGCCATTTCATCCTGAACCATCCCAAAGTGCTTTTTAAAAAATAAAACCTGCACAATATATCTACGTTACGGAGATCATCACACGTAGTATACACAATAAAATGTAAACTGAGGAACCACACAGAATACAGTGGGCTAGGGAAAAGGGAGGGAGTTCAAGTGGTCCATACAGGATAACATTAAATGCATCCAAGCTGTCTGCAGTGGGACTGCTGCTATTGGAGGTATAAGAGGCTAGTGGCACATCAATGGATCACAAACAGATACATTTTCAACTTATAAAATGGCTGGAAAACTGAACCAACACCATTCCCTTCATGCTTCATCCAAAGGAACAGTGAAATTCCCATGGAATGTTCACCATGCTGGAACACTGTGAGTAATGCAATTGTGTGATTTACTAAGAAACAGAGGGAGGGAAGGGGAACCTAAACCCCACGGCAATACCACTTACCCTGCAAGACACATGCAGGAATATTAAATGAGGGAAGAACCCATAACCAATGAGGGAAGTACCCTGAGGCTCATTGCTGAATCTCACTGCTGCAATAAGAAAGTTTCCCTTTGCTAACTCCAATTTACACCCAACCAATACCAAGAAACTGAAGGATAGAGGTATCCTTGGTACTACACTGAGGCACTGTAATAGATTTTGCCACTATCAAGGTGTCAGAGGGTATCTGTCCCTTCAGACACCCAAAAGGAGCTGTTCACCAAGTGGGCCAAAGAGTATTTTACTGGTATGCTTAGAGACAGTAAAATCCCTACAAATTTTGCTAGAGCAACTGAAAAACGAAGCGCACCTTTAAGATGCTGCTTCAGACACAGCACCATCTTAACTATGCCCCCATAGGGACGGTAATAGGAAATGAACATCATAGTACCTTATCCTCTGTAATAAAAAATGCCAGTCTCTTTGCCCACTACAATTCTAAATCAGGATTTCTATTCATACAATCCAACAGAACCTTCCATGTGGCCTGTGCAATGGCATTAATATAAGGAGTAGTTGCTGCTAGTTGACACCTGCTTCTCCTCCTTGTTTCCAGCTGCACAAGCACAATTAATTGTTTTACTAACAATACTCTAGGGGATTTCCTACAATTAGTTTCCTGCATTTTTGCCAAATATTCCTTGCTTTCAAAAAAACAATTATCCATATGGTGCTGGCATCCCAACAGGGCTGAGTTGCATGTGAAGCAATACCTTAAATGTGCATATACCAATTTTTGTAAATTTGTGTTTGTTTTTCCTTGTAACACTCACATTCTTTTCAGGGAGATATGACGAGACTTTCACTGAGTACTTCCTAGTGCCTTAACATTTGAGTTTAAGATGCTGAAGTCCTACATTCCAGAAGGACAGGCACAGCAGACAGCACTGTTGGGCAGCAGCAACTTTAACTCCACCTTTACAAAGTTTTTTGTAAGTGAATAATAAAAGAAGTAACATGTGGTAGAGTAAGGACCCTCCTCTTTACCTGCTACGGTACTGTGGATGTAAAACATATACGCCATCTGGATACTTTTCCTGCACTGTCTCTCTGTCCAGATTAGCCAGGGCTCTGGATGCATGTGAAGACTGAATGACATGAGGAGACTTCATTGCTTCAGCTAGTATGGAAACCCAACCTAGTTTAAAAATAAAACAAAACACATCTCTCATTGGCTGTTAATTACTAAGAAACTATTATCTGAACTATGATTGCAGAATGGCTTTTCTCATTTAAAATGATGTTTGCCAAAATAATTGTAGGAGCATAAGAACTGCAATGCTAGAACAAACCCTATTTCAATCCAGATATCTTGCCTCAGACTGTAGCCAGTGCTGGATGGTAGCACCTGTGTAATGCACTGAACTGTGCCAAAAATATTCCACATTGATGTGGTACGCAATTAATCTCTGACTCCAACTGGTGATCAGAGCACTCTCTCTCTCCAGAAGATGAGTGTGTACCCCTCTTCAATTCCTCCCATCACCCAAAAGGAAGAGGGAGGGGGAAAGGAGCAAGGGAGTAAATCCCCAAATCCCTCAAGCAGTCAAGATGTGAGAAAGATAGAGAAAAGAAATGGCACCTCCCCAGTAGCCCAGTAGAATAAGAGACCTCCAACATCTGATGGGCAGAGAGAAGAAAGGAGAAAGAAAGACAAAGTATGACTGACATGTCACAGATTCAGGATTAGTAATTCACAGCAGAAATAAGGAAAAGGAATAGATGAGCTGCATACGTCACCTGTTTGAAAACAAATACCTTTCAGAATTAATAAAAATTACAAGAAAATTATGAAAGACACATAGGAATGTAAATTGATTTTAGAAGTAGGATATATTTCAAAGGTTTGTGTAAAATGAAAGTCCTTAAGAGAACATTATCAAATCATCTTTTTCCACTTCTCTGTATTATAATAGCAAAAAATGGCAAAAATAGTTTGTTTAAAATATCACCTAAACTGACCTTTCGGAAGGGTCAAAAAACATTGAGCTAAGGATACCCACACCCCCTCAGAGAGCCCAATATGAGCCAATACCTCTTCTACCATTCTCTTTCCTCTTCTTCCTGTGCTGGCAGTCCTAACATGGGAAGACAGAATTACTGGCTTCACAGGCCCTTTTCTCTTATCCAACCTGGTAAGCATTTTATGGGGACAAACAAGTAGTCTTCTTCCCAGTTCTGGACTGCCAAGACCCAGTAGCTCTTCTATGGAGTTCTCTTTAAAAATTAGTATATCCTTTAAAATGTATACAGCAGAGAGCATTAAAGGATTGTGCATATCTGTTCTCTAACAATCTCTTCCTCCAGTCTCAGGGATTGAGCAGGGATTCTCACAGAAACAGAAGGAAGGATTTCACAACATAAAGAATTCCACAATCCCCAGGTGCATGCTGGGGCATAAACTCCAAAGACAGCCCGTTAAAAGAGGCAGAGCAGCAAGACCAGGTAGAAGTTACTAGATCTACTTCAAAATGAGGAAATTGATGGACTGGCCTGTTCACTCCAGATGGCAGAGGAACAGACCTGCTTGGCCTCCTTACAAGAAAAAATCACAGCCAGTAAGGAAATCTCGGAACTATTGGGTAGATAGAGTTTGTGAGGAGGAATACCAAGAGATTCATAAAAACATCCCAATTCTGATGTTTAGCTGAACTAAGCCCAAATTCTGAACCTTCATCAATGATTTATGACTCTGACTGTAGGGATGAGGCAAGTTTGCAGTAACACTGACTATGCTGTTTTGGTCTGTAAATGAATAGGACTTCTGCCTCCAGCACTATTGACCCTGTGTATTTTACAAAAGTAATAAATTAACTTACAAATTTAGAATATAAGTATTGCATCAAGATTGCTTACGTTTGCTTTCTTTTTACCTGCACGTACTATGGATGAATGAAGACGTTCATCCAAAGCCATATTTCCAATGATGCGAATTATGTTCCTTTGTATTTTCGCAGAATCGTTACGCAGCTGGTATATCCTCTGTAGTAGCTGAAGACCTCCATTTGCTTCAATTTTATCACAATGAGTAGAAACCTAGCATTTTACAGTAAATTCAGTGATACTAAGTGGAAGTCGTGCAAATATCCAAATCTGCAAAAGTTTCCTGAGAAGCTCTCTGTACATAGTCTCCATTAAAGCTACTAAGTACTATATCCACATCATATGCAGAAATTGTTACTTAATCTAGGATTTGTTTTTATGTTATGCTTAAATCTTTCAGTTTAACAATTTAAGAAATTATAAGAACTATGAAATACTTATTTTTATTGAATGCCACAAACTCAGAAATGGAGTCAAAAATTTTAGCATGCGAACTGCACAATCATTCCAACTTGACAGCCCAATATTGGGAAGGGGCTGAGCACTTCCAGTTTTCTCCCACTGAAGTTAATGGGACCTGAGGATGCTTGACACCTTGCAGGATCAGATCCTAAGACCACAATTCTCCATAACACAACTGCCCACTTTTTCTAAAGCACTGTGTAAGCTGGGGCCACTTATTCTGCACACCTACCCGCTAGAACACTCTCTTATAATCCTTTTTCATTCAAAAAGAGGAGGTTACTCACCCTGTGCAGTAACTGACGTTCTTCGAGATGAGTGTCCCTGTGGGTGCTCCACTCTAGGTGTTGGTGCGTCCCTGCGCCTTCACTCGGAGACTTTTCATAGCAGTACTCGTACTGGCCACGCATGCGCAGAGGCTGCCCCCCGCAGTGAGTCTAGGATAATAGTGCGCATGCGTGGCCAATCTCCTCAGTTCCTTCTCTACAACGGAGGCTACCCCAACTCCGAAGTAGAGGGGAGGAGGGTGGGTAGTGGAGCACCCACAGGGACACTCATCTCGAAGAACGTCAGTTACTGCACAGGGTTAGTAACCTCCTCTTCTTCTTCGAGAGATGTCCCTGCTAGATGACTTAAAAGCCGTGTATCTTAAGGAGGTAGGGACTTCGGATCTGATAGGAACGCCGTTGATAGTACAGCCCTGCCCAAAAGTATATCAGATAGAGGGCCTTGAGTAAGGGCATAGTGTTTAACAAAAGTGTGCTCAGAGGACCCGGTAGCTGCTTTACAGATATCAGCCAGGGGAACTTTGCGTAAGAATGCTACAGAGGCAACCATAGATCTAGTGGAGTGTGTTCTGATGCCGTCTGGAGGTGTAACTTTCTTCATCTGATAGCACAACCGGATGCACTGAGAAATCCAGTTCGAAAGTCTCTGGGTAGAAATAGGTGTACCTCTGGAACGCTCCGCGATGGAAACAAAAAGTCTGGAAGAATTTCTAAAAGGTTTGGTTCTATCCAAATAGAAGGACAAGGCCCTGCGTACATCTAGTGTATGCATTGAGGCTTCGAACGAGTTCGCATGTGGCTTCGGGAAAAAGGTTGGTAAGTGAATCGGCTCATTAATGTGGAACGAGGAGTGTACTTTAGGAAGAAAATTGGGGTGTAACCTGAGGGTAACCTTGTCTTTGAAAAATATCGTATATGGTGGGTCTGCCATAAGAGCTGCTATTTCTCCTGCCCGCCTGGCGGAGGTAATTGCCACTAAAAATGCTGTTTTCATCGAAAGGTGTAAAAGGGAACACGTGGCTAGGGGTTCAAATGGTTGTTGGGTTAGGCAAGAGAGAACTAGATGAAGGTCCCACGGGGTGATGGGTGGTTTTATGTCTGGGTATAGGGTTTGGAGTCCCTTGAGGAAGCGCTTGGTGATAGGATGAGCAAATACGGAAGTACCCTCAATTTGGTCATGAAAAGTTGTAATAGCAGCTAACTGGACCCTGATGGAACTGGAAGAAAGGCCGGATTGCTTAAGGTCCAATAGGTAGTCAAGTATGAGCGGAAGAGGTGCTGACGTGGGACTACGTCTATTATCCTAGACTCACTGCGGGGGGCAGCCTCTGCGCATGTGTGGCCAGTACGAGTACTGCTATGAAAAGTCTCCGAGTGAAGGCGCAGGGACGCACCAACACCTAGAGTGGAGCACCCACAGGGACATCTCTCGAAGAAGAAGGTAACATTATTCTTAACAGTGCTTCTGTCATTACAGATCTTCATGGCAGCAAAAGAAACCAATGTAGGCAAATGACTGCACATTTATGAGCCATACTGTGGACCATTGCTGTTGAATAGATGCTGGCAGAGGTGAAAGTAAGCAGGTAGCGGCTGCTGGAGCCCCGGGCCCTTTAAATTGTCCCTGGAGCCCTGGGGTAGCGGCGGCGGGGCTCTGGTGGCTATTTAAAGGGTCTGGGGCTCCAGCAGCCTCTACCACCCCGGCCCTTAAAATAGTCGCCGGAGCCCCACCGCCACCCCCCCCAGGGCTCCGGCAGCAGGGTTCCGGGGACGATTTAAAGGGTCCGGCGCTTAGGTAGCCACTACCGCCCCAAGCCCTTTAAATCGTCCACGGAGCCTGCCAGAGCCCTGGGGTAGCGGCAGCGGGGCTCCAGCGGCAATTTAAAGGGCCCGGGGCTCAGCTGCCACTACTGCCCCAGGCCCTTTAACTTGCTGCCGCAACCCCACCACCACTACCCCAGGGCTCCAGCAGCAGGGCTCCGGGGACAATTTAAAGGGCCCAGGGCGGTAGCGGCAGCCCCGGGCCCTTTACATCACCGCTGTAGCCCCCGGCTGCTGCTGGCTGCTATCCCAGGGCCCCGGCAGCGCGGCTCGGGTGGCTATTTAAAGGGCCCAGGGCTCCCACTGCCGCTACCTCCGGGGCCCTTTAAATCGCCACCCGAGTCCCGCTGCTGGATCCCTGGGGTAGCGGCGGCAGGGCTCTGGCAGTGATTTAAAGGGCCAGGTGCTCCCGGCTGTTGCTACTGCAGTGCAGCCCCGGTCCCTTTAAAGCTCCACCCGAGGCTGGGGCCCGGGGTAGTGGCAGTAGCCCGGAGCCCTCTCCAATGGTGATTTAAAGTGCCCGGGGCTCCGCTGCGGTAGTGGCAGCTGGAGCCCCAGGCCCTTTAAATCACCCTGGAGCTCCCAGCCATCTCTGCAGCTGGTAGCTCCAAGGGTAATTTAAAGGGCCCGGGGCTCCCAGCTGCTGCTACCACAGCCCCAGCCCCTTTAAATACTGATTTAAAGCACTGGGGGATTTAAAGGCCACGCCTCTTCCAGATGAGGACCCGCACCCTCCTAAGGGCTCCAGAGTACCGGTAAGTCCTTTAAGTTACTTTCACCCCTGGATGCTGGTGACATGAAAGTTTCTATTATAGTGTTGAATACTGTGCTATGGCTGAGTACTGTGCTCTTTGCCCTTCCCTACCATAAATTTAGCTTAGTGGATTTTTTTCAATATGTATTTATTCAGCTTCTGATTTTAGCTATGTTCTACCTGCAGTCTTTCTTGTGCAATTAATATTGTTATGGCAAGTGTCACCAGGTGACGTTGTTACACATAGTCTTCCACTTTCTTTTTCTTAGTGTGCAAATAAATGTTCGATGTTGGGAAGACATGCTGTATTGTTGTTAGTTTTTGTTATGCAAGATTCTGTGTAGAGGCAATGATCCTTGGGAGGAAGAGCTGCAGTGCGAGCAGTAGGAGAGTTTGCGCTCTGACTTGGTCTCTGATCAGAGTTAATTCATAATACAGAGTTATTGGAAAGTCTCTGGAAAGTCCACCTTAGTCTTAGACTGAGGGCTTGTCTACAGGGCACCAGCAAAATGCACTAGAGGGGTGTGATTTGTTAAGCACTCTAATTGCCCCATGTAGGCCCTGCTACATTCATGCGAACTAAGTAGCTTTTAGAACACACCAAGCGTTAGTGCGCTTTACCCTTCTGGCATGTTTTGTTGTGTAGATAAGCGCTGATATTCGTGAAAGAAGGGACTGCCTATATGACCATCTCTGTTCCAGGATTGATGTGCGTGTGTAAATAAAACAAGTTATTCTTAGAATATACCCAGACTCCACATAACTAATATGTCCTCCACTGAGGAGTTGACATGTACAGCCTTGGATAGCTGATACCACTATGCAGGGTAGACGCACTGGCGTCAGAAGGTGGAACAACAACAAAGTAGTAAAGGAATACTTCACAAGGGCCTCCTCATAAACTTTATCCCTGACTATTCCCTGGGTGTGCCCCACCGTGAAATCAACTGTAGGGCCTGCCACCAACACTGGAAGATCCATGCTACCCCACGTACCCCCTCCACTCTTTGCCATAGATGCCCGAGGGAACTCCTTAAAAGGGAATCTCCATCACTGAAGGAGAATATCCGTGGTTGTAGTGGGAGACAATGATAGATCCTGTGGACAGTCTCCACAAACCTCCCACTCCACCCTCACTCATACATGGATTCCAATCCTGTGAACAGCACCTCAGCGGTTTGGGGGAGGAAACGATATTGGGAAGGTTGTGAAGGCAGCTTCCCCCCGCATCCCACACATGCAAAAGGCAAGATCAGAAAGGAAAGTTTATCAAGACAGCTGTTCAATTATAGCTGTATACATGGATTACCTTTGAATGTTGCACTAAAGCTTGTAAACAGAAGAGTTCTACTGTCTCTGAAGGGACTTTACTCAAAGTCTCGCAATAAGGAAGCCCATTTCCTCCAAAACACCATAAGCCCCCCTGGAATAAGAATCAATAACAATCAACATCAAACCTCAAATGGCTAAATAAGAGGAGTGGTTCTAGTTATTTTTTTTTTGAAGTGAAGCGTGCAACAGCCTGTAAAGCTGTTATACCAAGTGCTCTTATGTGTATTACATTAATATATCCCTATGTGTTCTGAAATATTCTAATATTTATAAAGGAAAAAAAATAAAACATCCCATTAGATCAGTAGCTTTTATAGAAAACAGTCACTTACCTGTACAGTAACTGTTGTTCTTCAATATGCATTGTGCACATATACATCCCACTGTACATCTGTACGCTCAATCCACTTGAGCCAGAGACTTTTGCAAACAGTACCACTAGGCTCCCCTGCTCTTCTCATGCACTAAACAGAGCATAAAAGGGGCATGTCCATTGCCCCCGTTTCCATTTCTTCTCTCCACTGTCTGTCTAAAGTCCTAAGTAGCAAGAAAAGTGGGAGGGTCATAGAATGTATATGTGCACAACACATCTTAAAGAGCAACAGTTCCTGTACGGGTAAGTAACCAGGGGTGCTGGAACAATTTTTATAGTGGGGATGCTGAGAGCCATTGAACCAAACTGTAAACCCTGTATATGATGGGAACCACTTCAAGCCAGGGGGTGCTGCAGCACCCCCACACCAGTAGTTCCAACACCTATGTTTTTTCTCCCTTGAGTGATTGTGCACATATACATTACTCTGTAGGTGACTCACCAGCAGTTTCCTTACAGGTGGTTGGACTTCAGATTATTTGAAAGGAGACTGGAATACCAACTTGCCAAAGCTGACATCATCTCGGGAGGTTTGAGAGCTGGCATATGTCTGGAAAAAGGCTTGTATACTAACTTACACTAAGACTAAGCTAATACTATACAACCATACACAGTAATTTTTTTAAGCTGGTGAATTGAAGTTAAAGAGCAACAGGGAGCTCCAACTCCCACCATGGGAGGCGAGAAAGAACTGAGAGGGAGGCAACAGATACACCCCTTTTATGCCCTCAGCTCAGCACACAAGCACTAACAACGCCTAGTGACACTGCTGGCAAAATCTCCAACTTCAGTGCACTGGGCGCACAGTGGGGTTCCCAACCCTCCCAGTTTTGCCAGGAGTCTCACGAAATTGGGCTCTATCTCCTGGAGGCTACTGAAGCCAAATTGGGAGATTTTAGGCCACTAAAAGTCCGGCGGTGCAGCAGGGCTAAGGCAGGCTACCTGTCTAACCTGGCCCTGTGCTGTTCCCCGAAGCAGCCAGCATGTCCATTCGGCGCCTAGGGGTAGGGAAGGCCGGGGGGGGCTCCACACACTGCCCCCGCCCCAAGCACCAACTCCGCAGCTCCTATTGGCTGGAATTGTAGCCAATGGGAGCTGCAGGGGAGTTACCTGCAGGCAGGGGCAGCGCGCTGAGCCCCCTGGCCCACCCCAGAGGGGCTGCAGGGACGTGCTGGCCGCTTTCAGGAGCGGCGCGGGGCAACGGCAGGGAGGGACCCTGCCTTAGCCCCGCTGCACCGCTGACCGGGAGCCTCCCGAGGTAAGTGCCGCCCAGCCAGAGCCCAGACCCCCTCCCGCACCCCAACCCTCTACTCCAGCCCTGAGCCCCCTCCTGGAGCCAGCACCCCACACCCCCTCCTGCACCCCAAACCCCCTCCCACACTCTAACCCCCTGCCCCATCCCAGAGCCCCCTCCTGCACCCAAACTCCCTTCCAGAGCCCACACCCCTCACCCCCCCACACTCCAATCCCCTGCCCCAGCCCTGAGCCCCCTCCAGCACCCAAACTTGCTCCCAGAGCTTGCCCCCACTCCTGCACCCCAACCCCCTGCCCCAGCCCAGTGAAAGTGAGGGTGGGGGAGAGCAAGCACTGGGGGAGATGGGGGGGATGGAGTGAGTGGGGTGGGGCCTCTGAGAAGGGCGGGGCCTCAGGGAAGGGGTAGGACAGGGCGTGGCAAGGGTGTTTGGGTTTGTCTGATTAGACAGTTGGCAACCCTAACCTACAGTGAAATGTATATGTGCAGACTCACTCAAAGGAGAACCTACTAACTACAGAAAGTATAATAAAGGGGGGAAACACCGTAGGTTTAATGTACACCATTCCCTGCCCCATATCTCATTTTTACAACAACATGCCTAAGAGCATAAACCGCAAGGATCAGATAGTTAGTTAGACCTGTACAGTTGTGAAAACAGGAAGGGAGGAGGGAACAAGCTCTCCTCATCTTTGCATAACCCCACAAAGAGTCTCAGTCCTAGTGGAGCAGAAGCACCAGGGGGTGTGGAAAGGGAAAGCTTCACCCACTCTAATATTATAAAATTATACCTTAAATAAATACATATTTAAAAAAGAGAGAACATTCTGTATAATTCCATCCTGGAGTTAAGAGCTCACCCTTTGTGCAGCTAGAGTCTGACTGCTTTCTCTTAAAGCCAGAGATGTGAAGTACTGGACACATTGCTCAAGATCAGTCTGAGGTAAAGATACCAATAACAATCGGAGCTCATCTTCTATAGCATAATCCTATAACAAAAGAACACAAATACTCATTAACGCTCTCCAAAGGAACACAGCAGGAAATTATGTGAAAGCAAACAAAGATTTGGAACAACAGAAATTGTTACATGAAGTAATGCTGTAAACTGAAAGGCCTAGTTTGAGTGCTCTCCCACCATAGCTAATGTTTGTGAAGCACTTGGAGATGCAGAGCCCTATAAAAGGACAGGTTATTATTATTGGTGAGCAAATTTTTCAATGAAAGTCAGCTTTAAATTTCTAGGTTTAGGACTTATTTTATTTCAATGAGGTCTGGAAGAATAAAAATGTGGGTCCTATTGGCCTGTGTTACAGAAATAAAATGGAGCTTAGAGCAGGAAAGCACCAGGGTATACAACAAGAAAGATTGAAACTTGGCCCTCAATTGCATGATGATCACCACAAAAATAATGGTGCAGATTAAGACTATATGGTTTTATCAACCAACTACAAAAATAACAGCATGATTAAAAAATTAAATTATGGCATTAGAGAGAGAAATAAAATAGTTAACACTTGTATATTTCTTTATCTTTAAAGTATTTGTACAAATATTCATTAAGAAATCCACAAAACACCCCTGTCAAGTAGATGAGGATGGGAAAACAGGTACAGTGAGGTTAAGTCATTTGCCTAGGGCCACATACTTAGGATGAGCAAAAATGCAAGCTAATGGTTGGAATACAATTTCTGGAGCTAGTGACTCGTGAGTTCGAACCCTCTTTCTGATATTGCCTCCATCTGCAGCCTTGGTCTTGGGCAATTCTAACCTGGTCTGGCTTATTTTCCTCATATATTAAAATTACCTACCAGTAAATCAGCATCTCTGAACATATCATTTGATTTGATTCTCTTTCTTGGATCCTGTGCTTCTGGAGATAGACATGGGGGAACTTTCCTTGCTTTCAAATGATTTTCATCTTTTATGGAACTGGTAGATGGATATGCACAGACCAACAGTTGCTGCTGGAACGTTTTACTTCAATTCCTCAATGAGTAGGATGCAAAGACCTCCCTAACTTCTATATACGGATATCCACTATATCAGTTACCCAGTGATTATACAGCTGGAATAGTAAAAATAGTAAAAATATCTGTACTCCAGTATGCCTTAAGCCAGAGAGGTTCAACTGTTTGGAAATAGTTAGACCCATGGTCATATCCATGTTGGACTGATTTAATCAAAGTAATTCAAGTCCAGGGGGGATAAAAATCAATTATTATTTTTTTAAATCAAAAAAATTGGATATTTTTTTATTTAAATCACATTTTTTTTTTATAAAATTATTTTTGAGGAAAAAAACCTATCTAAACATAGTTTTAATTAAGATACATTATAGCTCTAAGATATCTCATCATGGAATAGGGACTATAAATTCTAATTCTATAGTATGAGACAATGTATTCATGTAATGTTTAAGAAAATTTTGTACGTGAGTTCCAATCATTCATGGATTAGGGGACCCAGTCTTATGGGGTTCCAGGGGCTTCTGTATAGATTATTTAGTTTAATCTTTCTATCTACCCAATGGGACTCAGTGCTCAGTCTAGAAGATACCATCAGAGATGCTTAGTTTTGCAGTTCTCAAACTGTGGATTTGTGTCTCCAGAGATAACATGCTTATTAACAGCAAAAATGTTTTGGAACAAATAAATAATATATAGAGGTGAGAAATAACAGACCTCAGCCCTATTGTCCCTCTGCAAATTTGTGTACACAGAGTCAATCCCTTACCTCTCTCTAAAAGTGCAAAGTTTCAAAAAGTTGAATGAATAGAAAATTGTTGGGGGCGGAATAGATCTGGACAAGGAGAAGAAGTCTGGAGATAAACGTGAGAAGGGAGGGACAGGTAGTAGAAACAAAAGTGAAACTGCTCAGCAGCATATTCCAGAAGTCTTGAAGTCTTTCTGAGCGTAGCCTTCATTGATTTGAGATCTACCATACTTAGGGTTACCATACGTCCTCTTTTTCCCAGACATGTCCGGCTTTTCGACAGTCAAACCCCCGTCCGGGGGGAATTGCCAAAAAGCCGAACATGTCCGAGAAAATAGCGGCTCTGCTCCTCCCCGACTCTTCGGCTCTGTTTAAGAGCCAGGCTGCCCGAGTGCTACCGGCTTCGGGCAGCCCCCGTGCCTCCGGACCCTGCGCCGCCGGAGCCCGGGAGGGGAAGTGTCCAGCTGGGGGCGCAGGGTCCGGAGGCATAGGGGCTGCCCAAAGCCCGAGCGCTACCGGCTTCACGGTTTGCCGGGCAGCCTCCAGACCCTGCGCCCCCGGCTGGGCGCTTCCCCTCCCGGGCTCCAGCTGTGCTGGGGAAGCGCCGGCTGGGGGCACAGGGTCTGGGGGCTGCCCGGCAAACCCTGAAGCTGGTAGTGCTGGGGCAGCCCTTTCCCCTTGGCTGGGAGTGGGAGGCAGGAGGGGGCGGAGTTAGGGCGGGAAAGGGCGGGGTTTGGGGGTGGGGAAATGGGCGGGGCCAGGGCCCGTGGAGGGTCCTCTTTTTTTATTTATGAGATATGGTAACCCTAACCATACCATTCTCTCACTAGATGGGAAAACCTATAATGGCAGCGGGACGTAACAGAGACCCAGTTTGGGAATAAGAACCATTCAAGAAATATATGTTTGCTCATGATGTTTTAAAGAAAGTCACACCAGTGAACTGGTGGAAGTCAAAGACTGTTGAAGTGATAATCTCACTTTTAACAGCAATAGCTTCTTCTGCCGGTGTTGAAAGAATGTTTTCTTCCTTTGGACTAATTCATTCCAAATTGAGAAATCGTTTGGGACCTGAAAAAGCAGGAAAGCTTGTTTTTCTTTTCCAGATTATGAACAAACAGGAAAATGAAGTTGAAGACGACTGAGTTAGCTGCAGAAGACAATATTAATATTAAGTTTCTCATGTTCACCTGGCTGACATAGTCGATTTAATTTTTGTTTTTAAAAAATATATATTTCATTTAACTATTTGAGTTAAAAACAATTTTAACAAAAACAAACCTGATTTTAAAAAACTTGAATGTTTAGCTAAATTCAAAAATTCATATGCTTGTTTTATTAAAATATTATATGTTTGCTGTTGAAGAAAAAATCCAGAATACATAACATTGTTGTTTTAGTTAAATAAAACAATTTAAATGTCTGTCTGATGATGTTCTCCCTCCTAATACAGCATGGCAAGAAAATCCTCCAAACATTAATGATTAACCTGTTGAACTGGAGATAGTTCACCTCCCAGTGACTTCATAAATATCTGCTTCAATTACCTTTGGGAAATGACATAACCAAACTATCATTCATTTCCTGATATAGCTGTAAAACTAGTCAGAAAAGTTTTCAAAATAAAAATGTAGTGTGTACCTTCTAAAAATGAAACCTACATCTATCTCTGAGTTGTGAAGAATATGTATTAAGGTTATAACAACAAACAAGAATGCACTTTTATGTAGAAATCCATGATTAAATCGAGTCTTCCTGACTAGGTATTTAAATCATGATTTAAATCAAATCCACCCTGTTCAAGTCACTGATTTTAATCATGATTTAAATCAGCAAGCAAGAAACCTTGATTTAAATAACTGATTTCAATTGTGTTGTGCATGTGTACTTAAGTTATTTTCTACACAAAGGTTAATTCTCATTAGTTGGTAACATATTGATTGATAGAATCTACAGATTGATCCGTAACTAAATATAGCCTTTATACTAAATTTGGTGTTTCTTTTTGCTAACCAGGGTATACTAGATCTATACATATGTATTTAAGCAATTACATAGCTTAATTTACATTTATTTCAGATTCTTAAGGACTCCCTTTTTTATGACATTAGAAAATCTTGAGTGATGCATTTCTTATTTACTAGATAATTAATTTTTTACTTCTGATTTGTGTCAAAATCTATTTGAATGGAAATTCAAATTCAATTAAAAATGCACAAAAACAGCACTGTACATTTTGTTTTATTAAATAAAGCTACCTTAAAAGTACTGAATAAATGAGAAAGTTCTTTTCAAATCATGATCTGCATTTAAAGCTAACTGATTTATTAAACAAAGGATGTATTATTAACTGAAGTTTATGAATTGAACTGATTGTTTCTGGCCACCATGTTCAGGTTTGCAGTCCCTCTGCATCTCACTGTGATTTCCCCAGAAGGTCTGACCAGGGTCTAGTACCTGTGATTAGCCTTTCTCCAGGGGCTACAACAACGTATACCAGTTACCAGCCAGCCTTCACAAAGCAAAATACATTTATTCTTAGGGTAAAAGCATTACAGAGGCAACATATGAAAAACAATAAACATTCCTATATGCATGCTAAAAGTTACCAGATGTCACCCATCAGTCTCATGGGGCCCTAGCTGCCCAAAGTCTTTCCAAACCTTACACAAGGGTTGGGCCTAGGGTGACGAGACAGCAAATGTGAAAAATCGGGACGGGGGTGGGGGTAATAGGTGCCTATATAAGACAAAGCCCCAGATATTGGGACTGTCCCTATAAAATCGGGACATCTGGTCACCCTAGTTGGACCCCACCTCGGACAGAAGGTCCTGTCCATTTCCCAAATCAAAAGAAGGCCCTGTGTTGGTTTAAACCCACCCTTTTTATACCAAAAGCCCATTGTTTGTTTGTTGGTCTATGGAAAATTCATTTAGAGCCAGTATATGCAAGCCACCCCAGCAGGTAGTACAGCTCTGGAGTTGTTTGCAGTTTCAGAGACTAGCCTTAATCACCCCCCACTGTTTTTAGTTCCTGTAGGAGCTGTGGTAATCCTCCTCTACCTACCCTCCCCGACCCAAGCTGCCTACAATCCCTGGCCCACAATGATACATATTACATTAACCACTCATAAACAAAATACAATAGGGTCTCTTTAAAATAGTGCACGCAGCTGCAATCGGTCATAAACTGAAGTAGCTGAATAAATTGAAATGAAGAAAATATTCTCTCTACACTTGCAGAAGAGGCTACTGCTGTTAAAAAATGGTTTACCACCTCAACAAACTCTGGTTCCAAGTGCTTAGCCAGGGCCTTCCCTTAGTAAAGTGGTCTGATTTCCTTTAAAATTTGACAGCAAACATATATTGCTTTAAATTATTTTAACAGATTATAAGAGGTTTAGGCCTCAATACAGATTGCCAATTCCAAAATAAATTTTAATTTTTTTTTAATAAAATTGTATTTAATTTTTAAAAATCTGATTTAAATAAAAAATCCATTTTTTTATTTTTTAAAAATTCAATTTTTATTCACACTGGTCATATCACATTCCAAGGGTGATAAACCTGACAGTGCAAAGCTACAGAACATCACTGCTACATGCCATATCTAATTTTGCAAGTCTTGAGGTTTAGAATGGACATGTTGCCCATGATAAGGATTCATTTTATTAGATTTACAAAAATCCTCTACAGGTGCCCAGCCCTGGGCTCATTCCATATATTAAATACAGAATACAATATACAAGTACTGCTCAATCCACCCTGACATATAAATAGATACCAACCAGTTAATATAAGAATAAAATAAAAGCAAACCCCTCCAGCCCTGAGTTCAGCCCTACTCAAATGTCTGGGAGGAAGATGGGCTTTACAGCATGCCCAAGTGGTTAACAAATCCAGGCTGACGGAGCTCATTTTTGGTAAGAGCAACAGGGAAGAGACAGGTAGGAGAACTGCATCTAAAGCGTCCCGAGGATCTGTAAAATCTGCGTGACCTGGGAAGTTAAGATGTGACCTGAGATTGTTCTGAATGTGAAATGTCTGCTTAGCTCATTATTTCCCTGACTCTTACTGATTGTGTTGACATGCAGTGCATTTCATCAACCTAAACTCTAACTTAATGAAGGTTCTGGTGTAAGATTTAGCCCTGATCCACCCTACGAAGTTGTGTTGGTATAAATATGTTGCTCAGGGGTGTGGAAACAATTATACTGACCTAACTACCGGTGTAGACAGCACTATGTCAACATGAGGGCATCTCTGTCAACATAGCTACCACCACACGGGGAGGTGGAGAAACTACGCAGATGAGAGAAATTCTCCTGTCAGCAGAGGTAGCATCTTCACTAAGTGCTACAAGGGCACAGCTGCAGAGCTGGAAGTGCAGACAAGCCCTTAATTGTACTATACTACAAGTGCGGGGGCGGGGGGGGGAGGGCGGTGGAATGGCGATAATTATAAATAAAATTAGGAGTAGGAGTAGTCCAGCTCACCACAAAACACTGTTGTGACTTTTGTCACCAAAAGTGACTAGATTCAACTAATTAC
The DNA here is from genome assembly GCF_013100865.1 of Trachemys scripta elegans. NCBI lineage: Eukaryota > Metazoa > Chordata > Testudines > Emydidae > Trachemys > Trachemys scripta. Next base: position 88,395,400 of record NC_048300.1, on the reverse strand, counting down.
TCACATTTTCATTTACTTACATCTTTTACTTTTGGTAAGGGAGGTGGTGGCAAAAAAAAACGAAGATCAATATCCTTGGATCGGGCCAAACCAATCACAGTCCTCTGATCACAGGCTTGAGCAATCGTCCTATATTGATAATCTGTAGTAAGAGAAGGTACATGTTATGGCCAAAACTAGCCTTGAATATTTCAATTAATTTTAGTTGTGATTTCCATAGTACTTTGAAAATATGAATACAAATAGAACAATATTACTGCAATCCACACAAGTTTTCCATGATTCTGTAGTCACAAACTCTAAAGTGGAAAAATAAATGGGTTGTCAGATCAACACAAAACGAAAATGACATTTTAACTGCAGGTATTAATTAATCCTTTTAGGCCAAAATATGACACTGTAATAAAGAATTTCAGACACTAGCCAATCATATGTGATAGCAAGTGTTTAGAGTTAGTGCTTTGAAAGGAAAACAAAAATCACAAACCAAAGCTATGCTTGCACTCAGGCCTGTAGTCTTGGTTCAGACAAAACTTTGAAATCTGAAAGATTTTTTAATAGTGTTATGCTACATATAATATTTTAGAAATATAGCATCTTAGACCCTGGTGGTGCAAAGACTTACACACAAAAAACTACATTTAATTAACATTATTTAAGGTGGCAAAGTCAAGCACCCAAAAATTAGGAAATGCCAGAATTAAAGTAGCCTATGCAACCTTCAGAATGTCTATGCATTATGATACTGTTTTTAATTACATAATCTCATACTATTTTTTCCATAGGACCCCCGCTTCATTCAGTGCACAGACAGTGCTCACTTAATGAGCAGCTATTCAATATTTTGTTTTATCCTCATTGTTCAATGTGTGGCCCCAGGTCTTGTTTACGGCACTCTGGTCAAACACTGTTTGAAGACAGATTTATTAATTTCCTTATGAAGTTTTCTATGACACTCATCACTATACTACCTGAGTACTTCACATACATTAATCTAGCATCAAAAACTCCTGGGAAGAAAGGGAATATTACCTCCAATTTATAGAAGGGGAGTTGGGCACAGAGAAATAAAGATCAAAAGTATCCACTAATTTAAGGTGCCCAATATAAAACACTTAGGATCTGATTTTTCAGATTATTTAGCATTACATAATTACTAAATATGTTTAAAGCACAGCACTCATTGACTTCAGTGGCAGCTTTGAGCACTCAGCACTTCTCCAAATCAGACCATAAGGTCTCAAACAAGGGATCCAGAACATGAGGAACACTCAGTCAATGACCACCTGTGAAACATTTGGTTTAAACCACTTGCAGGGCCGGAGCTCCGGCCAAGGTCGTGGGGCTTGGGTCCGGCCAGGAGCTGAGCTGCGGAGGGCTGGAGCCAAGCCGAGCTGAGGGGGCCGGGCCCGAGCCGAGCCGCGGGGACCAGGCCCGAGCTGAGCCAGAGCCGAGCCAAGCCGAGCCAAACCGAGCTGCGGGGGCCGGAGCTGAGCCGAGCCGCAGGGGCCAGGCCAGAGCCGAGCCGGGCCAAGCTGCGGGGGCCGGGCCAGAGCCGAGCCGAGCTGCGGGGCCCGGGCCATTAGATATCAAAAAGATGAATAAGGAATTGAGATAAAAGTTCCAGGCTTACATTAAGGATACAAAAAATGAAATTGAGATGAAAGGGAAAATATTAGATGCAAAAACAGGATTAAATGAGCAACTGGACAACATTACTAATCTACATGAAAGAATCCAAATAATTGAAAAAAGAGAAAAAGAAATAGAATTAAAGCTGTAGGACACGGAGAACTGAGAATGCAAGAATAATACAAGGATAAAAGTTATTCCAGAGGAAACTGAAGCGAGAAACCTGCTGGACACGTTGGACGATATTTTCCATTACATATTAAAACTGAGCAATAAAGATTGCATTCATACTGAGAGGGCTCACAAATCCCTATTCCCCAGGTCCCCAGTAGACACCAGACCAAAAGATGTGATTGTCTATCTACACTACTATCAAGAAAAGGATAAAATACTGAGTGCAATGAGGGAAAGAGCTGAACCCACTGATGTTTCTTAACCAGCCGTGACCCTAAAAGCATCCCTATGCGAGAAGGCACGGGGCTTCCTGGTATCTACTAGTGAGTTTCTGGTCAGCTCAATGTATCCAAACTCACTACTGTTATATTCTGTATCTAAAAGGTGTCACGTAATACATCATTGGAAAACTAATAACTGACTGATCATTAATATTTTTGTGTGATGTATGTAAGGCCAACCCACAAAGGACGATGAAGATATGCTGAAATTATAACTAAAATATGTTTAAACCATGTCAAGCGAATTGATAACAGGTTTTATCCAGACAAGGAAAGAGGCCAACACCACAAACAAGGTATAACACTGATAAGCCAAGTGTCAGCCCTGTAACTAAGTAACCCGTCAAATGAGAAAGAAGTCTTTTGTAATACAAATGAAGAACTTTAACAGGAAAGTGCTAATTCCTGCACATGGAAAGTAAATGGTCATTGTGTGTGAGATCAAAGACTTTGGTAAGTTCATTCCTCCCCCTCACCACCATGAAGAAGGAATCTGGATGGGAACTCTTGCTGTCAGTTTCATTTCTGTGAGAAGAAGCAAGAAATAGGGACACAAGGAAAAATTCTTCATTTATGGGCTTTTTGGATTTTAATAAGGCAAACAAGGAGGCAGAGATCCCCAGAGTTATTCTGGGTAGCCATGAAAATCTTTCGGGAAACTGGCAGAACCCTACATCTCTGCTACCTTTTGAAATTATAGACTGTGATTCACCTGTACATATATTTGTATCTGCTTTAACCTCTCAATAACTCATTTCTTTTTCTTAGTTAATACAACTTTAGTTATTTATTACAGAATTGGCTATCAGCAGTGTCTCCAGTGTAAGATCTGGAATGCAAATCGACCTGCGTAAGCAACAGGTCTCTTGGGATTGGGTGTAACCTGAATATTTTATGATTTTTGGTGTAAGTGACCAATTATCACATAGTCCATCTTGTCTGGGTGGCAAAATTGACTGGAGTGTTTAAGGGGACTGTCTGTGACTCCATTATAAGACTATTGCAATATCTTGGGAGTTCAGCTCCCCACTCCTCGGCCTACCTCCTGGCGCTTCCCGCCGCCAGGGAGCGGGGAGGAGCGGGGAGCTGTGCATTCAGGGGAGGAGGCGGAGGCGGAGAAGAGGTGGGATGGGGCGGGGATTTGGGGAAGGGGTTGGAATAGGGGCAGGGAGGGGGCGGAGTGGGGGGGGGGACTTTGGCGGGGGGGTTGGAATGGGAAGAGGCAGGGCAGGGGCAAAGCCTCATGGAAAGGATGGAGTGGGTGTTGGTGTTGGGGGTGGGGGGCTTTTGTATCTTTTTATGAAAAGGTGTCAGTGATGCGGCCTTCAGGCCAATGTACTAGTCCTCATGTGGCCCTCGTGGTGATTTGAGTTTGAGATCCCTGGGTTAGTGAAATCCAATTATAGAACATAGTAGGACCCAGTTTGGAGTGTCTGCCCTGCTTTTGACAGTCTACCCTGAGGTAGGTACTCACAGTTGTGAGCCATTCCAGACAGCATGACACCAAACATGCACGAATTCAACGGGCTATTCATTTGTATCAGAAGTTGCAGGGAGAGATCATTTGCATTGTAAAAGTCCAAGATTCCACAGGAAGTCTGATGGAACAGTGAACTGAACGAAAATCTCCCAAGTTCCAAGCTAGTGTCCCAACTACCACAACATCCTTCCTCATTATCACTCAAAGATATACTGTTTACTTTTCTTGAGATGAAAGCAACATGACACTGTCTTTGACACACTGGGCTCAATTTCCACTTCTTGCAATAGCCACTTATGGCTGCCATGTCTTGGTTCAAGTTGTCCTCAACCTTTTTGAAGTTTCTGTTTCTTGAAGGTAGGGAGAGATTGGAGGATTTTCAATGTTCAAAAAAGTTGTGGCAAGAACAGATTCCTGAGAGTTATGTTCTTCTGGATCCTCCAAGTGCTCAATTTATTTTCCAGCATCGCTTGTAATTTTCTGTTTCAAAGCATCTTTTCTGTAGACCTAACAACCCATCAAGGTAATATCTTTGACATCAGTATCATCATGCTTTCATCTCAATTACACTAACGCTTCATGAGAACTCAACATCTTCTTGAATGGAGAATGATTAGCACAATATCCAAAGCCAGTATATCTAGGAGTAAGTTTAACTTGCACACTTGCCTATAAGGACCACCTCACCAAGGTAACTCAGAAGATTAAGAGCAGAAAGGGCCTTTTATATAAACTTGCAAGCACAACTTGGGGTGCTAATGTGCAGACACAGTTAGCTCTCTACTACTCCGATGGAGAATACTGTGCTTCTGAGTGGTTAAACCCTCTCTACACAAAGCTAGCTGATGTACAATTGAATCAAATGATAAGAATAACAACAGGACTATGAGACCAACAAACACCGATTGGTTACCAGTCCTTTCTAATGTCCTGCCTCCTAACATCAAGTGTTATAGTGCAGCAAAGAATCTCCTTGACAAAACCCCGGAGATACCACAACTGCCAATTTTCAAAGATATATAGGAGGCGCCTTGCCACTGTCTCATTAGTAGAAGACTAATCTGGACTATGTTACTAACCATGTCCATGGTTATCACACTGTGGCGAGCAAAATGGGAACATGCTGCTCCCTCTGTAAGAAACTCCTTCCTCATTACTCAGCTTGATGAGGTGGTGTGGCATGGCAGCTCAAAGCCAGGCAGACCCTCTATTGCAAGCTCAACCATTTCAGATGTGGGCTGGTGAGGTGTGTGGCAAATGACTACACCAGGAGACTCAGGGACAGCCCTCTGCGTAGTTGCAGATGGACGCCTACTGAATGATTGCTATCTTGTGATGGTCTATCAGGAGGACTTTCCAGACCCATACTTCTGACCCCAAAGTTACTGAATGGCTAAACTATGCGTGATGCTTACATAAGCCCTTTTGACATTTTTCTTTTTTTCTGACAGACACCTCTGTTTTATTTCCAGACTTTATATTTTGTATTTTGAACTTTTTTCCAATCTTTATTGTACCACTTGTACATTTGCTAATACAATAATGTGCATATGTGAAAGTGAATCTTTATTTACTTACTTTTTTTTATTCTATTTTGTTTTCCAAACTTACCAAACATCTGTTTGTCATTCAGACACAGAACCACAAGTGAGGTTATTTTAACATTCAGCAATTTTTGAGTTATATCTGTATAAATAAGGCTGTAAGGAAGTGGTGATTTTTGGTTCAAAAGTTGCAGCCACGGTTGTTTAAAGTTATAATTTTGGTGCAGAGCCAAATTTGAGTGCACCAAGTTCCAGCGCCACTCACTCAAATTTGGCCAGGGCACCACTCTGTCATGACTGAGGGGAGACTGGGCAAAATTTGAGTGATTGGCATTGCGACCTCATGAACAAGTGGCATTGCAAGTTGGTGCCTGGGGTCCCAACACTATTCAAATTTGTAGCAACTATAAAAATTTACAGTATGTGTTAGAAGTTGTGGTTTCCACAACAAGATAGTGGCCTGCAATTTTTGGACACCCTTACATATAAAAAGAATTCAGGGGCAAGTATATTATATTCCCTGTTCACACAACTCAAAAACAGCTGAACACATCTTCAAACTTTAAAAGTAAAGTTGAGCTTTGGGCTCTGATCAGAAAGACAGTAACAGTCCCAAAAGGAGAATGTATGGGGGAAAAAATTATGAGTGAATGAAAACAAGGGATTAAGTCAAGATGCAATCTTAACATTTTATTATTAAAAAAATATTAAAATAGAAATGAAAATAAAGTCACCCAGTGCATCCTTTGCTGAAACACAACCATCTCTGGGACTATGCATGACAGCTCTACAGACTGGACACTTTAGTAATTGATTTTAAGTGCTGTTCCAGTCTTCCTCAGTAGTATTATTTAGAATCCTTTTAAAGTGAATCTTCTACACAGAGAGAAATGAATCAACAGGAGAAGATTAGAAAAGGATGCTGCACTTAATATAAGATTTTAAGTAAAATGGCTATCCTACTTTATTTGATAAACTGTTCATAATCTCACTCTGTTTTGCATTCTCAGCAATGGGAGAGGAGGAGGAGGGTGGTGGTGGTCGGGGACTCCCTCCTCAGGGGGACTGAGTCATCTATCTGCCGCCCCGACCGGGAAAACCGAGAGGTCTGCTGCTTGCCCGGAGCTAGGATACACGATGTGACGGAGAGACTGCCGAGACTCATCAAGCCCTCGGATCGCTACCCCTTCCTGCTTCTCCACGTGGGCACCAATGATACTGCCAAGAATGACCTTGAGCGGATAACTGCAGACTACGTGGCTCTGGGAAGAAGGATAAAGGAGTTTGAGACGCAAGTGGTGTTCTCGTCCATCCTCCCTGTGCAAGGAAAAATCGTCGAATCGTGGAAGTCAACGAATGGCTACGCAGGTGGTGTAGGAGAGAAGGCTTTGGATTCTTCGACCATGGGATGGTGTTCCAAGAAGAAGGAGTGCTAGGCAGAGACGGGCTCCACCTAACGAAGAGAGGGAAGAGCATCTTCGCCAGCAGGCTGGCTAACCTAGTGAGGAGGGCTTTAAACTAGGTTCACCGGGGGAAGGAGACCAAAGCCCTGAGGTAAGTGGGGAAATGGGATCCTGGGAGGAAGCACAAGCAGGAGAGCGCAAGAGGGGAGGACTCCTGTCTCATGCTGAGAAAGAGGGACGATCATTGAGTTATCTTAAGTGCCTATACACAAATGCAAGAAGCCTGGGAAACAAGCAGGGAGAACTGGAAGTCCTGGCACAGTCAGGGAACTATGATGTGATTGGAATAACAGAGACTTGGTGGGACAACTCACATGACTGGAGTACTGTCATGGATGGATATAAACTGTTCAGGAAGGACAGGCAGGGCAGAAAAGGTGGGGGAGTTGCGTTGTATGTAAGAGAGGAGTATGACTGCTCAGAGCTCCGGTATGATACTGCAGAAAAACCTGAGAGTCTCTGGATAAAGTTGAGAAGTGGGAGCAACAAGGGTGATGTTGTGGTTGGAGTCTGCTATAGACCACCAGACCAGGGGGATGAGGTGGACGAGGCTTTCTTCTGGCAACTAGCAGAAATTGCTAGATCGCAGGCCCTGGTTCTCATGGGAGACTTTAATCACCCTGATATCTGCTGGGAGAGCAATACAGCGGTGCACAGGCAATCCAGGAAATTTTTGGAAAGTGTAGGGGACAATTTCCTGGTGCAAGTGCTGGAGGAACCAACTAGGGGCAAAGCTTTTCTTGACCTGCTGCTCACAAACAGGGAAGAACTAGTAGGGGAAGCAAAAGTGGATGGGAACCTGGGAGGCAGTGACCATGAGATGGTCGAGTTCAGGATCCTGACACAAGGAAGAAAGGAGAGCAGCAGAATACGGACCCTGGACTTCAGAAAAGCAGACTTTGACTCCCTCAGGGAACAGATGGGCAGGATCCCCTGGGAGAATAACATGAAGGGCAAAGGGGTCCAGGAGAGCTGGCTGTATTTTAAAGAATCCTTATTGAGGTTGCAGGAACAAACCATCCCGATGTGTAGAAAGAATAGTAAATATGGCAGGCGACCAGCTTGGCTAAACAGTGAAATCCTTGCTGATCTTAAATGCAAAAAAGAGGCTTATAAGAAGTGGAAGATTGGACAAATGACCAGGGAGGAGTATAAAAATATTGCTCAGGCGTGCAGGAGTGAAATCAGGAAGGCCAAATCACACTTGGAGTTGCAGTTAGCAAGAGATGTTAAGAGTAACAAGAAGGGTTTCTTCAGGTATGTTAGCAACAAGAAGAAAATCAAGGAAAGTGTGGGCCCCTTACTGAATGAGGGAGGCAACCTAGTGACAGAGGATGTGGAAAAAGCTAATGTACTCAATGATTTTTTTGCCTCTGTCTTCACGCACAAGGTCAGCTCCCAGATTGCTGCACTGGGCAGTACAGCATGGGGAGAAGGTGACCAACCCTCTGTGGAGAAAGAAGTGGTTCAGGACTATTTAGAAAAACTGGACGTGCACAAGTCCATGGGGCCGGATGCGCTGCATCCGAGGGTGCTAAAAGAGTTGGCGGGTGAGATTGCAGAGCCATTAGCCATTATTTTTGAAAACTCATGGCGATCGGGGGAGGTCCCAGATGACTGGAAAAAGGCTAATGTAGTGCCCATCTTTAAAAAAGGGAAGAAGGAGGATCCGGGGAACTACAGGCCAGTCAGCCTCACCTCAGTCCCTGGAAAAATCATGGAGCAGGTCCTCAAGGAATCAATTATGAAACATTTAGAGGAGAGGAAAGTGATCAGGAACAGTCAGCATGGATTCACAAAGGGGAAGTCATGCCTGACTAACCTAATTGCCTTCTATGATGAGATAACTGGCTCTGTGGATGAGGGGAAAGCAGTGGATGTGTTATTTCTTGACTTTAGCAAAGCTTTTGATACGGTCTCCCACAGTATTCTTGCCACCAAGTTAAAGAAGTATGGGCTGGATGAATGGACTGTAAGGTGGATAGAAAGCTGGCTAGATCGTCGGGCTCAACGGGTAGTGATCAATGGCTCCATGTCTAGTTGGCAGCCGGTTTCAAGTGGAGTGCCCCAAGGGTCGGTCCTGGGGCCGGTTTTGTTTAATATCTTTATTAATGATCTGGAGGATGGTGTGGACTGCACTCTCAGCAAGTTTGCAGATGACACTAAACTAGGAGGCGTGGTAGATACACTAGAGGGTAGGGATCGGATACAGAGGGACCTAGACAAATTAGAGGATTGGGCAGAAAAAAACCTGATGAGGTTCAACAAGGACAAGTGCAGAGTCCTGCACTTAGGACGGAAGAATCCCATGCACTGCTACAGACTAGGGACCGAATGGCTAGGTAGCAGTTCTGCTGAAAAGGACCTAGGGGTCACAGTGGACGAGAAGCTGGATATGAGTCAACAGTGTGCTCTTGTTGCCAAGAAGGCTAACGGCATTTTGGGCTGTATAAGTAGGGGCATTGCCAGCAGATCGAGGAACGTGATCGTTCCCCTTTATTCGACATTGGTGAGGCCTCATCTGGAATACTGTGTCCAGTTTTGGGCCCAACACTACAAGAAGGATGTGGAAAAATTGGAAAGAGTCCAGCGGAGGGCAACAAAAATGATTAGGGGTCTGGAGCACATGACTTATGAGGAGAGGCTGAGAGAACTGGGATTGTTTAGTCTCCAGAAGAGAAGAATGAGGGGGGATTTGATAGCAGCCTTCAACTACCTGAAGGGGGGTTCCAAAGAGGATGGAGCTCGGCTGTTCTCAGTGGTGGCAGATGACAGAACAAGGAGCAATGGTCTCAAGTTGCAGTGGGGGAGGTCCAGGTTGGATATCAGGAAAAACTATTTCACTAGGAGGGTGGTGAAACACTGGAATGCGTTACCTAGGGAGGTGGTGGAGTCTCCTTCCTTGGAGGTTTTTAAGGCCCGGCTTGACAAAGCCCTGGCTGGGATGATTTAGCTGGGAATTGGTCCTGTTTTGAGCAGGGGGTTGGACTAGATGACCTCTTGAGGTCCCTTCCAACTCTGATATTCTATGATTCTATGATTCAATTAACTTTGCTTTGCGCTGTCAACCTAAGTGCTGAAAAAGAGATACCTGATTGGCCTGGAGGTCATGGGCTAGATTCTTCCCTGTACTTGAGCTTTGACATTGTTTCTGTATCTGTGGACCTGGCAGAACTAAATGTACTAACAACATAAGCAAGTGTATGCTCCTCTAGCTCCCCAGCAAAAAATCAGAAAGCACATTTTCTCAGGAGTACTATATGCTGTACATGCACCTGATAATAGTATGACACTTCCCTTGCTATCCCCCAATATATCTGGACGTACAGGATTAGCTTCCATGGCCATAAACGTACTAAAAAAACCTAAGAGCTCCCAAAATTCTACCAGAATTACTAGAGAAAGTTTTTGGAGTGCAGAAGTGAAGGATAGAAGCATATGTTTTAGCACTGCTACCATGGCAAAGAATGCACTGATACATGCCAAGCAATTCTACCACATTTGCCAGAAATTTAGCTCTGAAAAAATAAGAACAGGAACCCTGGGATTTTCTAAGTATAAACATACTGGAAAGAATCAAAATAACAAAACTGAGCTTTTATTCTGAAAAGGGTAAACCCAAGAAGCAAAGGCTCCTTTAACATAAAAGAATGTCAGCATTTATTATAAATAGCTAGAAGCTATAACTTATAATACAGGAACATGAAGCTAAATTGGCCTTAAAGAAAAGTTCTCTTACCTAAGTGTAGGGGAGGTTTCTACTTCTCTGAGCAAACACAGACATTAAAAAAATACTTTAGGGTAGAATGAATGTTTTAGGATGATAATAGCATGAAAAATCTTTCACCTCCAGGCTGCCACATCAAATCTAGACCAAACTGGTAGTAACCCATAGTTGTTACCATCCAATAGCTTTTAAGTGGTCTTCAAGAATTGTGTTTGATAGCCTCAGTTCTGTCCCAAATGGACATCACCAAGCTGCCACCACAACAGACAATCTTGTTGGTAGTCCCAACACAAAGGTCAAAGAACTAAAAGATACAGAAACTAAGCTACCTTCTCTTGTCTAGATGAGGTCAAGATTGAGGCACATGGGTGGGGCAGCATGGGGAAGCCTGCACTGCAGTCACACATGCGCTGTTTTGTGCATATGGGTGCCTTTAATCAGCAATAAATTAAAATTTAAATAAAAAAATTTGAAAACCATTTTCAAAAAAGAATATTTGCCTTCTCCTTTGGCTACCAGCCCCTTTTCATGTTAGTATTTGCCAATGAACATAGAGCAGTTAAATGAGATCTCATCATGTTTCAAAGATTGGTTAGGTTGTCACAGCATACATTACCATGCCAGTGACCGTTCTCTGCCAATTGCTGCACCGCCTGCAGTCGAACGATTCTGTCTTCTGATTGACTTCTCTTCAAGAGGACCCACAAGGCACGTTCATGATCTTCTGTAAACGTACTGAAATATTCTTTACCAAAAATCACATAAATATAATGTTAAAATTAATAAGCATTTTTCTTTCATAGTCACCTTCTTATTTACCAACCAAAAATACTATTTCCTGGATTATTAATATGACTTAATAACCATTTATGGAGCAATCATTTAATAAGTGCTACAATATCAAAAAACTGGTAACAGACCGATAAAATGGAAGCAACATAATCTTCAGAAGACCATGGCCAAAATCCTGATCCTACTGAAATCAGTGGGAGTTTGTTTTCATTTAATTTAATAGGGCCAGGATTTCACCTCATCTTTTTATATTTTATACTTATATAGAGTCTTTAAACTGAGGATCTCAAAATGCTTTATTTATATTTAAGAACTGATCCTGTATAGTGCTTACCAACCATAACTGCCACTGGCTTCAGTGGGAGTTGGGGATGATCAGCAACTCTAAGGATCTGGGCCTTAATCTACTGAACCACACTCACAACACTTCTGTGAGGTACATATTATACCCATTTAACAGATGTGTAAATGAGGGCAGATAGAAAGTTATTTGCCCAACATGTCATATCAAGCTGATGGCAGAATCAGGAATTGAACCTTTAAGTCCTGACACCAAGTCCTGTGCTCTAACACACACACACACACACACACACACACACACATTACAAAGAGGTTGCGTTCCTTTCAATTAACACTAACAACAATCCTGATGAAGAATGTCACATACTCACACCTAGTTCCTAAAATGAAAAATCTTCCAGGACTTCTTCACCAAACAATGCTTTTGGCATCACAAAAGTTTTAAGCTTCAAATCTCTTCTGAAAGAGGATGCAGTATTCTGTCCTAGCATGTGTCTAACATTTGTTATCAAAATATAATGCATATAACTTTCCTTTAAACACCCTGTTTGTAAAAGTGGCATGAAATATTATAATCATGTAGGAATATTATAACTACAAACTAGTATCAGATACATAAGAAAAATGCTTCTATTTTCTAAAGGTAATAGATTTGTACTTTTCTAAACATGAATATTAATCACAGACAAGCCCAACATTTCCACTCTTAATACCTACCATCAAAAGGTCTCCGGAGTATTTTAGCTTCAGTTTCTAGTATTTTCCTCACTACTTTATGAAGTTCTTTTCTTGCCTTGCATGTGATTCCTATGAAAATATTATAGGCTTATTCAAGGTTGATAAGGGAAATGTTGTAGTATTATGCCCAGGAACCGACAATCTTAAAGATTTAAAAAAAACTCTTCAAACAGTTACTATGGGAGAATATTGTACATTTCTCTCTTTTGTATTTTAGGTTATTCTCTTTACATAGGTGTGCTTCCCACTGACGTCAAAAGAAAAATTAATGCACATATAAATAGGACAAAAGACTGTCACTTTTTTTTCTTTAAACTGAGGAGTGGCTTAAGATCTCAGGCTCAGGTTTGAAATAACCAGTTTCCATTAAACCATAAATTCAAGTTACAGCAGAATTAAACTTAACCCTTTATCCTTTCAAAGTAGGCATTTTATTGTGTGTGGGTCTTTCAGATGAGGAGTTGAGGTCCAATTGTCTCTGCCTGGACATTAAAGACCCTCCGGCACTTTTCACAAAAGTAGGGATTTGTTACCAAAGCTTCTCTACACATTCACTGGCACACTGAATGATTTGTGTAGTTTATTACCAACCTCCAACCAAGAGCTGCTTGCATGTCAGTGTTGCTGTATCTAAAACATTTAGTTTTATATTCCCTTTTATATAGTAGGTCCATATTATTTTGCCTCTCGCACTACTATATGTGAACTAATGGAAAAAGGAAATTCTTCCTAGTCTGTTATGCAGTATTTCTATGGACTGAGATTCAGAACGTCAATCTCTACATCTACAATGACACCATTCATGTTCACCATTTAAAATGTAAAAGGATAAAACCAATGTGTGCAGAGGGAGAGAGAAAGTTTTACCAATCTAAAATTTTATTTATTTAAACAGCCTGTTAAGTTCTAAAGCAGTTGCCCAACTTTTCAGTTAGAAAGATGCTTTATTTAAAGGACCACAGGGTTTTAGGTTTTTTTAATTTTTTTTTTTTTGCAAATTACATTCAAGAAAACATATTTTCTATATTAAAGAATTATAATAACTTCATAGTGCTTTTCATTTATGAGATAACAGTCATTTTCTGAACCAACAAAGAGTCTGGTGGCACCTTAAAGACTAACAGATTTATTTGGGCATAAGCTTTCGTGAGTAAAAACCTCACTTCTTCGGATGCATGAGCCACTTAAACTCTGAGGCCAAATAATATGGATAAGGTACAATAAAAGCATAGAAGTCGTTTTGTTACAAGATTAGATCAGCACTCTAACACTTAGGTTATACAAGAGATGAAACAACTCCAATTCCATTTCCTAATAAGAATGATAACATGGCTGTTCTCAAGGGTCCATGAAACAATGTCAGTTTAAGTGATCAGTAGTTATACATGTGTGTCAGATGATGCTCAAAAAAATAAAGGAAGGAGAATGAATAGATAATCGTCTTTACTATTTGCCTCTGGAAGAGGGAAAATTGAAGGCATACCTTGTGCGATGCAAGACAGCACAGCTGAACAGTATTCAGCACCGACAATTGCATTTATTACTGTCGAGATCCTCATCCCCACTCCAGCCCCTGTGTGCCATGTAAAAGGGCCAGAGAGGCATATAAGAGCCCTAAAAGCTCTGTACCCAGATGGGACAGGAATCCCCAGGTACAAGCATTGTCAAAAACAGCAGTGAGGCTGCCACCTCCAATGACCTCTTTGTAACCTCAGGTGAAAGGGACGTGCTGGGGTGGGAGGGGATCTGCCAAGGGTGGGACTGCAGCATGCAGGGCTGTGGAGATTCCAGGCAGCCCTGGGAGGCTGCTGTAATTTAGACAGGCTTCAAGGGCTGTCTACATTATGCCAGGGGGCCCTGTAGCAGCCTAGGATCCGAAGTGCACAAGGGTGGTTTAATGTCACTTTATCTCTCTCCCACACTGGGCTACAAGTTCTGTGCTATGCTTCTTAGCGGCACAATAGAAAATCTCACACTATGTTTATTACAGGACCACGCAGCATGACCAAATTCTTTTTAGTCCTTTTTTACCACCCCAGTGTCTCATGTATTGTTTGAAAAGCTGCTCTCTTAGTTCTGTCTCTCAGCACACAATCTTACATAGCTTACCTTGACATTCACTGGGATCTAAAGAAACTGTATTTATATAAATATAGGACTTCAGTTTCTCTTGCTGTACAGCTTGAGTATCGAGTGTCAGTAACTTCTTTAGGGCCAGAACTTCATATGTAATAAATACAAAACCTCTTAAAAAAAAGAAAAGAAAATGGAATATAAATACTGTATTAGTCACAGAGTTTAAGGCTAGAAGGGACCACCATATCATCTAAAAATACAAATGCAAAGAATGAAGAAGGCAAATATAGGTTGAAAACTGTTTTATGGTAAATCATTATTTGCTCTATAGAGAATATACTTTATCAAATGCAATATACACATTTGATCTTCTTTGTAATCAAGTGTTTGACATGTTGCAGGGGCCAGTATAGTGTCTCAAATAATCAGGGCAAAGAAAGAAAAGTGATCTTAATGGACAGTACTTTAAAATATGTAAAGATGTTCAGTTATCATTTAAAACTTATGGTACTTCATGTTTAAAGATACCTTAGCAACATCCTTTTTTTGGGGAAAAGTGACATAACTTCAGATATAAATAAAAGATATAAATTAGATGGGTAATTGTTAGTTACAACTTACCCGAGAATAAGTGATCCAGTTAATTTTGAAAATTTTCCTTAAATAAATAAAAAAACACCCACGGTCAAACAAACTGTGTGCATACAAATCGTTATTAAAAAGTTAAGGCATTTGATCAGTTCTGGATACTGTACATCAAAGATGATAAAAATTTTAAAAGAGGAATAGAGCAGGCTTTTCATACTCATTTTTCTGTTTCTGACTCCATCTTTTCAGTAGTTGAAAACTATTGATAGATTCTATTTTCTACATTCTTCCCCTCTAGTTTTAAATTACAAAATTCCCTGCTTTCACAGCTAAATAAGCTAATAAATCATTTATTACTGACAGTATATTTGTCTTCTCTTCAGTATTATTCTCTCTAGTTGGTGACATTCATAAGCTCAGTAGCACGTGATCAACAATATGGCTACTACTGAACTGTTGCCATAAACTATGAAGAAGATTCCTCCTTTAAATAAATAATTTCATTGAGATCTCTGCTGTGTGGGGGTAAATACAGGAAGATACATGCTCTTATCTGTCAAGTCTTGCAAAGGTCTCTCTAATAGGTTTTCTTTACAGGAATTCAGTCAAATCTCATTCATCTAAACAGGACAGCTGACACAGTATTTGGCACTTATAGTGCGTTACACTTCAATTCTAAGGACACTGGCCAGACCTAAGGCATTTTATACCTGGACAAGGTAAGCCTGTTTTTGGATTCCAGAGGAGCCAATGGAAAGGGTCTGTTACTACTGGGAGGAGCAAATCCCAATAGGACATATCTCATCCTGTCAAGAATAAACTTCCTTTGGAGACTTGCCCCACCTCCCACTCCACCAGGTTCTGTCCTTGCAGGGAAGTAGCATGGAGCAGGCTTCTCAAAGATTTCTGGCATGAAAACGAGAAGCAGTACATGCTGGAAAAGTTACTGACAGGGAAGGTAAAACAGGCATGAAACACAAAGTCTGCTATCTATCAAGAATGGAAGTATCCAGTCTTCGATGCTGGGGCAGAGAGATTAGGAATCCAGAGGGCTCTCCTTCTAGAGAGGGAAAGCAGAAGGAAGGTAGAGAGTAAGAAAGAAGGGTGGTAAGCCTACTGCCAGCAGGCAGGCAGGAAAAGAACCCAGGAGCTATGTTTACTCAAATGTTGCCCCTTGCTTTAAGAATCTCAGGATAAGTTTGTTCCTATGGTTCTAAGGGTAAAAAAACAGACATTGAATGAGGTCAATTTATGGAAGCTTAATTCGATGGTAATTTTTTGGAGACTGCCATCTTGTGTTCTAAAAATCTTTTGTTTTCTTTTTTTCAAATAAATTAAGTTTCTAGCCTTTATGGTTGTGAAGCTAGTCCTTTGTGATATGAATAAAGCTTAACCAGTGCAGAGCTATCTATCTGATCAATGCTAGCTATTCCACTCATGTCAATGAAGTGTTGACACTGAAGCATAATAATGATATTTTAAATGACAACTCTGTTTGACAAGGTGAGTGATGGCAATACACTGGAGGGATGGGAGAGAGACTGAAAACATGAACGTATCATCTCCAAGTATTTTGGGGTTACACATGGTATGTAGACCTTTCCAATATCATCTTGTGAAGTCCAATACATAATGCAAATACACAGCTTATTGTAGCAACACAGTCATTTTTATGAGCTCATCGGGCTAATATTTACAGAATTGCACTTACTGATATCTTTCCACAGCAGATCACTTTTTGTGGTTGGACCAGAAGTTCCTATTCTTCTGCAGCAAAATACACAATAAGCAGCCAACGACATTCTGTAGATGTACAAACAAAAATTATTAATTTAGGTAATATAATTAAAAACCTCCAGCAAATTTGTGTGTCTTTTCAGAGCAAAAAAAGCATTACTCATTTATATTGAACACTAAAGTGACAGACAGCTAGAACCTAAGAAATCCATAAATTACTGCATTTGGTAGCTTACACTTGAATGATAAAAGTTTAACACAGTGCTTTTTAAAACTGTGTGTTACAGTTGATTTTACTGTGCATATTTTTCAAATTACCTCTCTCCTCTAGTAAGTCTCCATTGCTGCATCTTAGTAGCTATTCATTAAGTACACCTCTATCCCGATATAACGCTGTCCTCGGGAGCCAAAAATCTTACCGCATTATAGCTGAAACCGCGTTATATCGAACTTGCTTTGATCCGCCGGAGCGCGCAGCCTCGCCCCACCCGGAGCGCTGCTTTACTGCATTATATCCAAATTCGTGTTATATCGGGTCGCGTTATATCGGGGTAGAGGTGTATCATATATTTCCACAGCTCCATAAAGACATTACTCTGCATCATACATGCTTTTCACCAATTCGTAGTAATCTCATTGTTCTTAATGTTTAGAATTGATTTTGTTTATACAACCATCTGCTTGATGGGGCTTTCAACAACAAATAAACATTTACATCTTTGAAAGATGTATTTCACAGAAACTGTCAGAAGTCTTCTGCTGTTAAAAGGTTATGATTAAGGATATAATTTTCACATGGAGGTCACAATGTTCACGGTAATCATGAATCTGAATAGAGTCCGTGAGGAGCCCACACTGCACTCACTCTGCAGTACCAGCTCCTGTCCTATTGGGCTCAGTCCAGGTCCTGGCTCTGGGCGTTGCAACACCACTCAAGTTTGGCCCCTCTGCTCTTTTGCAGATGAAAATGGAAGAGCGAATTGGCCAAATTTGATTAGCACTGCAACTTAGCTACACATACAGTCACAATACCACTCTGGTGTGGCCCATCCGCCTCTCTGTAAATGGAAACAGAGGGGTGGATGTACCAAACCTGAGTGGCGCTGCAACCACATGTGATAGGTTGCAGCACCCAGAGTAGCGAGCTGGGCCCAGCTCCATTGGACAGGAGCCGCTAATGCGGACTGAAGGTAGGGTGGGATCGCTCTTCAACCCCTCACCCCTTTACTGTGACTTAGTTTTTCCCTGCACCTCTGCTGTGAAATTTACTAAATAATTCTGTGCCAAAATCGTACCCTCAGTCCTGATCCAAGAAGGTAAAAGTCTACACTTGATAAACACATGCTTTGCTCTAAGGTTCTGTCATGGCCTGGGCTGATGAAGATCAAGCACATTAAGGGGGCTAAGCATTATCCTACAGAAACACCTACCCTCATAAAAGAAAAGAAGCGAAAAGTAGCTGTAGCCATCAGGTGGAGGATATTTTCTAGTGTGTGAAATTATAGCTCCCTCAACATTAAGAAGAGGTAGAATATTATCAGGACTGTGACTGTACTATAGTCTACTACAGTGTTTTTCAAACCGTGGGTTGCGACCCAGTACTGGATCGCAGCATGTAAAGCACTGGGTCGCCTTCCTCTGGTCTGCACCGTCGACCGGGATGTTAAAAGTCCCATCGGCGATGCTGCCCAGCTAAGGCAGGCTAGTGCCTACCTTTTCCAACACTACGCTGCACCCCAGAAGTGGCCAGCATCGGGTCCGGCTTCTAGGCAGGGGGGCCACGGGGCTGCGCGCACTGCCCGAGCACCGGCTCTGAATTCCCATTGGCCGGTTTCTGGCCAATGGGAGCTGGGGGGGCGGTGGCGGCGGGCGAGAGTCACGCGGACCTGGACCTGTTGCTGGCCGCTTCCGAGGCACAGCGTGGTCCGTGGTGCCACCGTAGGCAGGAAGCCTGCCTCTGCATCCCGGCTGTGCCACTGACCGGGAGCCACCAGAGGTAAGTCCATGCCCCAAACCCCTGCCCCAGCCCTGAGCCCCCCCCCAAGCTGGAACCCCTTTTTGTTCCCCAAACCACTCATCCCCAGCCCCACCCCAGAGTCTGCACCCCCAGCCCAGATCCCTGACCCCTCCTGCACCCCAACCCCCTACCTCAGCCCTGAGCCTCCTCCCACACCCCAAACCCCTCATCCCCAGTTCTACTGGGTCGTGGGCATCAACAATTTTCTTCAACGGGGTCCCCAGAAAAAAAAGTTTGAAAACCACTGGTCTACTACATAGAGAGGTCAGGTATGAAACAACATAGATATTTGATGTGAATACAGTCACCACCACAACCACAAAGCATATTTTAAGAATATGGAAGCTCTGAATAATTAGTTTTGCCAACGGAACATACCACAGTGAGTCTGTCTCTGAAGTATCTGAGTGCCTCTCAAATAATAACAGGTTTATCCTCACAACACCGCTGTGACATATGTAACTACCATTATCCCCATTTACACATGGGGAACTGAGGCTTAGATAGCCACACTGCACGTTTCTCAACTACATAGGCCTAGTCTACACTACCATGCTACATTGGCGCAGCTGCAGCTTCTGGTGAAGATGGGCTATGCCGACTGGAGAGCACTCTCCCATCGGCATAATTACGCCACCTCAACTAGAGGCAGAAGATATATCGGCGGGAGAGTGTCTGCTGCCAACAGAGCGCAGCGTGGACACCGCTTTAAGTCGATG
This sequence comes from Trachemys scripta elegans, assembly GCF_013100865.1. Lineage (NCBI taxonomy): Eukaryota > Metazoa > Chordata > Testudines > Emydidae > Trachemys > Trachemys scripta. Next base: position 88,376,132 of record NC_048300.1, on the reverse strand, counting down.
TAATTTATGTCGCTCAGGAGAGTGGCTTTTTCCACACCCATGAACAACTTGGGTTACATCGACTTAAATGGTAGTGTAGACAAGCCCATAGGATTATCTCTTACTCCTCAAGTAGTACCACTGAAGTCAGTGCCACTACTCAAGAAATTAGGTGCTATTCAATGTAAATAAGGGAATCACTATCTAGCCCAAAGTGATTAAGTGACTTGCCCAAGTAACACGGAAAGTTTGTGTCAGAACGGAGAACTGAACCAAGATCTCCTAAGTCCCTGTCTAATGCCTTAAGCTCCAAACCATTCTTCTTATGTACAAATGTGGTACACAGTTCTTTTAACATTTAATACTGTTCTCTTGTTACCTCCAGAGAAAGAATAATATTGTCTCACCGGGCCTGAATCACCATGCACTACCCTCCTCCCCTAGTCCATTGGAGGGATTTAATACTGCTTCTAGCAGAGTTAACTCCTGTGCAGATCTACACTTGGAAATGCACTGGTATTTGAGCAGCTTCTGCACAGCTCCACTCTATTCTTCAAACAGATTTTGAAGAAAACTTCAGATGAAGTGCAAGAAAAATTAGAAGATACTGTTCTACCAACTAAGTCTGAAGTAACACTAGGGCTTTGGGCAGTCTAACTATTATTTTCAGACATAGATTCAAGAAGAGACAGAGTGCTCTTGGCTAAATTAAGTATTTATCATCTACATGGGGCTCAGAATCAGATCTGGCATAGAAAGCTTATAAGAAGAGATGTATTTGTCAATAAAACTTTATTAAAAACTATCTTAAAGTTACTACCTTATTTCACTGACTGCCCAGCATGTGTCTTATAATATTAGGATTAAACGAACAAATACACTCACAAACACTGGAAAACCAGAAGACAGAGTTAAGGTTGCAGTTCTCAAACAAGATGATGGAATTTCTGGCAGAGGCTAGGGATTCCACCTCTGCCCATCCTGGCTCATAGCCATTGATGGAGGGGACCTACCCTTCATCAATGTATCTAGTTCTTTTTTGAACCCTATTATAGTCTTGGCCTTCCCAACATCCTCTGGCTGAGTTCCACAGATTGACTGTATCATTGGATGTTTGTGTTTATATACTTATGTAAGCTGCATTATTGAAGACATTAATTTATTAAAATGCATTTAAAAACAAATGAGTACTCTCAAATAGGGGTTCAACAATTAACTAATTACATTGGATATATAAAGTGTCTTTTAAATAAACAAATGTCAAATTAAGTCACCATATGACCACAGTTCTTACTAACTCAAAAGACAAACTAATGCATGCACACGTTGACAGTGCTCCCATAAGAAAGGTCTTTATGGGCCTGATCTTGAGGGATGCTGAGCACCTGGACCTCCCAGTTAATTTAAATTGATCTCCAAAGGGAAAAAAATTAAAATGGGCTTGTGCCCTTTTTTTTGTATTTGTTAGTTTCTGATTAATACTGTTCCGCTCCGTGTTATGACTTGGGGAGTCTTATTTGTACAATTTACTAATTCTAATAATATGGAGTTGTTGCTATGAAAATTGTTATATCTCTATAGGGATTTCACTACTGCTTGCAAGACCCCGTCACATCTTCCCCATACCAGCAACAACAGAGAGTTGTCAATTTTAACAATTATACTCTGACCACACAATAGTTATGCTAAGAAGGATTCCCAAATTGGGAAATGAGTTCTCTCCAACTTCCCTCAGCACGGGGCTGGAGAATGGAAGTTCCTGAAGCAGGACAAAGAGACAGATGACAAAAGCAGATTATAAAAGTCTCACCAGGTCAAGACTTGAATAAGGATGGACCAACCAAGGTCGGAGAAGGCATGATGGAGAGAGAAGGCCCAATGTTTCAGAATATAAACCGTGCACTGGAACAGAAAGACCCTAGATCAGTGGTTCTCAAACTTTTGTACTGGTGACCCCTTTCACACAGCAAGCCTCTGAGTGTGACCCCCCTTATAAATTAAAAAAAAGATTTTATATATTTAACACCATTATAAATGCTGGATGCAAAGCAGGGTTTGGGGTGGAGGCTGACAGCTTGCGACCCCCTATGTAAAAACTTCATGACCCCCTGAGGGGTCCTGACCCCCAGTTTGAGAACCCCTGCCTTAGATAGCCCCAAGGGACTCTGACCTAAGCCCAAAGAATACTCTGGAGTGGTGAAGAAACTGAGGCAGGGAATTACATGTAGGATTTATTATTTTTGAAAAGATCGTGTATTTCTCATGCTATTAAAGAGCAGAACTGTGAGTCCTGTGCAAAGTCTGTATGTGTTGTGTGCTACACCTTATCACATGGTCCTTGAAGAGGTAAACCAGAAGGCTCACACCTTCAGGTCGAGATCTGGGAGAGGATGTGTTTAAACTACAGGAGGATTGAACTGGTTCTAGGGGCCTGCACAGGGGCCCATGCAGTCACAGCTCTCAGGAGGGGATCCTAGATAGAAGCTCTGCACCTCAAGGCCTACACTGTCTGGAGAACTAATGAAAGGATGTCACAAGACTCAAGAGAATGAAAACTGAGAAAATGAGAGGAGGAAAGGATTTTTGGTTTCATTGTTTAACCTTTTGGATTTGGTTTGTTTGGTAACTTTTAAACACCTATTTAACTTCAATGGCTAAATAACATTTTGGAAGAAGGACATTTGTTGATTGAAAGGGCAGGTGTTAAAGCTTCAAAGTGTGACAGTGCAAAATATCAGATTCATAGATTCTAAGGCCAGAAAGAACCACTGTGGCATTTAGTCTGACTTCCTGTATAATACAGGCAATCGAAATATTTGTTCCCCATGTAGGTACTTATAGACTGTGATCAAGTCATCCCTTAACCTTCCAATTGATAAGCTAAATAGATTGAGCTCCTAGTGTCTATCATTATATGGCATGTTTTACAATCCTTTAAATCAATCATTCTCCTTCCTCTTTTCTGAACCCTCTCCAATTTATAAACACCCTTCTTGAATTGTGGGCACCAGAACTGGACACAGCTAAAACCAGGAAAGACCAGCCCTTACCTTAGAAAATGTAACAAGCAAGAAAAAAGAAAAAACAAAACCCCAACCACTCAAAATGGGGGGGGAGGGAGAGATGCAATCCCACTTTTTAAAAAAATCCTTTGCAAATCATCTTTAATGGGAATTCCAGTGGTTCAATAGCCTTAAAGATTGATCTCAAAGGACTTTATAATACTCCCATTGAAGATAATGGAAGTTTTCCCCATGAACTGCAAGTGGAGCAAGATCAGTCCCTAAAGCACTGATCATAAAAATATTCATGCACATGAGTAACTAGTTCAATGGGACTTCTCACATGCCAGTACTTGCAGGATCAAGGTCTAATTTTGCAATACAGGGATGTGATTATTTTCTTTATAAGAGTTACGTTATATCTCTTCATTTAACAAAGAAGCTGCAGGACTAACAAAGCTCAAAATCTGAGAATACATGGCCCTTCCCATCATGTTGTACATGGATTTGTTTATTTAAAGTGATTACCACTTATTTAATATAGAACAGATGAAGTACAGAACTGTTAGGAAAATAAATATGTCCTTGGACTCCAGAAGATAACTCCATTTACAGAGGAACACCGTCAAGTTAGGTCCAATGTTTATTCCCCAGCTGCCTCAACAAAATAGACAACACACAGTGAAATATCCCAATGGCACCACAACTGGTCCCTTTGGGGAATTTTTGTTTTCTATTTTTATTTTTAAAAACATCCAACCTAATCAACGGTAGTGTGTATAAACTCTTCATTCATGGATTCTTTATGACCATAGGTAGAACATGCTACTTGAGTGGTTATTAAGAATTAAGAGGTTAAGAAAAAGATGCACTGCATTATGAAAGGTACTGCCTTTATATTGTGTCTCTGGAGACACGATCAAGTTTATGGTCTAATCTTCCTTTCAGAAAGATTTTTATAATACTACTTGATCATAGTCTGTAATTGCAGTAAGCACACTAATCTGTAACAGAAAACACTGCAGTTCCCTGCAATCATCAGAAATTTCATTTTAAAACACAAGGCCAAAGTCAATGACATTCCTTTGTCTTCAGTGGGCCTTGTATCAGTCCCCTAAGGGGCAATACTGCGTAAGAGCTCAGAAGAACAAGAAAAACAAGGTGGGTGAGGCAATATCTTTAATTGAACAAACTTCTGTGGGTGAGAGAGAGAAGCTTTTGAGCTCCACAGAACTCTTCTTCAAGAAGAAGAACAAGTTGTTACTCTAGTATAGTTAGCATTCTGCCTGTTTTCACCACAGGGTTTAGGGCTGTCAACTGTTGGAATTTAGGACAAACATGATATTATGATAAGACAACACTCCCTTTGCCAAAGTTATTTGGGGTCCTAACAGTTTACCACTGAAATCAGGAGAATTCCAGAATCTCTGGGATCATGCTCTTGGGCTGCAGGGAGGAAGAAGCATTAGTCTCAGACAATTTTATAACTATGAAACATCCAGATGTCACAACACCACAGAGGGAACAACCAGACATTTTAAAGACGACATACAAAGGGGGGGGGCAGGCAATGAGTTCCACAGGTTGGGACTATGAACTGTGTGAAGAAATACTTCCCTATGTTTGTTTTAAACTTGCTGCCTGTTAATTCATCAGGAGACCCCTAGTTGTGTTATCTGAAGGGGTACATAACACTTTCTTATTCACTTTCTCCATCTCATTCATGATTTTATAAACCTCTATCAGATCCCCCCTTGGCTGTCTCTTTTCTAAGCTGAACAGTCCAAGTCTTTTTTTCTCTCTCCTCATATGGAAGTTGTTCCATAGTCCTCATCATTTTTGTTGCTCTTCTCTGAATTTTTTCCAATTTGAATATATCTTTGAGTTGGGGCAAACAGAACTGCACATAAGATTCAAGGTATGGGTGTACCATGGATATATATAATGTCAATATTATATTTCTGTCTTCTTATTAATAACCTTACCCTAATTGTTCATAACATTCTGTTCGCTTTTTTGACTGCCTCTACACAATGGGCAGACGTTTTCTGAAAACTATCCATGATGACTTCAAGATCTCTTTCTTGAAAGGTGAAAACTAATTTGGACCACAACATTTTGTATTATACACGTAGTTGTGATTATGTTTTCCAATATGCATTATTTTGCATTTATCAACATTGAAGTTCATCTGCCATTGTGTTGCACAGTCACCCAGTTTTGTGAGATGCCCTTGTAACTCTTTGCAATCAGCTTTGGACTTAATTATCTTTAGTAATTTTTTTTATCATCTGCAAATTTTGCCACCTCACTGTTCGCTCCCTTTTCCAGATCATTTATGAATATGTTGAATAGCACTGGTCCCAGCAGAGACCCTTTGGGGTGAGGGGGGAAGGAGAGTGCTATTTATCTCTCTTTCTATTGTGAAAACTAACTATTTATTCTTATCGTTTGTTCCTATCTTTTTAACCAGGGCCTTCCCTTATCCCACGACTGCTTACCTTGCTTAAGAGCCTTTGGTATGGTACCTTGTCAAAGGTTTTCTGAAAGTTCAGTTATGCTACATTGACTGTCCATCACCCTTGTCCACACGCCTGCTGATACCCTCAAAGAATGCTAATAAATTGATGAGGCATGAGTCCCTTTTCCAAAAGCCATGTTGACTCCCAACATCCTATGTTCTTCTATGTGTCGAATAATTCTGTTCTAGTTCCAACCAATTTGCCTGGTACTGAAGTTAGGCTTACCGGCCTGTAATTGCCAAGATCGCCCTGGGAGCCCATTGCAAAAACTTCATTTAGCTTCTCCACAACAGCCTTGTCTTCCCTGAGTGCGCCTTCGGCACCCTGACCATCCAGCGGCCCCCCTGACAGTTTGGCAGGCTTCCCACTGCCGTTGCAGTTTAAATTTTTGTTTGCGGTTTGTTTTAATCTTTTTTCTAGCTGCTCTTCATGTTCTTTTCAGGCCTGTCTCATTACACCTCGACATTACCCTGCCCCGCCCCCCTGCAGCCCTGCCTCCCCCAGCCCAGAGCCCCGCAGCGCCCCAGGCAGCGCCCCAACACAGGGGCTGCCAGAGTCGCTCCCCACACGTGGCTGGGCCAACAGCGCCGCCCCCCAGGCGCGCTCACGCCCCCCGGCCCCCGTTACCTGCCCCGCTGCCGCCTCTCTCCCGGCTCCCGACAGCTGTCAACGACGTACCCGTGTGTCGTCAACACGCAAGACGGGCCTCACCCAATCCCCGTTTAGCGCCAGGGGCGGGGCAGGAAGAGAGCCATGCCGGCCGCGCATGCGCACGGCTGCTTTGGCGTTGTCGGCGGTCGGTTCTCTCCTTAGAACTCGCGCGCCTGTCGGGCTCGGAGCCGGTTGCTCCGTCGTCAGGGAAACCGCAGGTCGGTGGCGGGGGGAGCGCGAATAGGAGCGGGCGTCACTCACCCCCGCTGCTGCCCCTCGCGCAGTGGGGCCCCGCTGCGGTGCTGCCCTCAGTCCCCCTCCCCCTCTGCCGGGCCGTGCGCAGCCGCATCTACCTCACCTGCCCCTCTCCCCCCCCGCATCAGCTCAGCCCTGGCATGGCCCCCCTGAGCCGGGTCGCTGCCCTGCGGCTGCAACCGACAGACCCGCCCGCTGCACAACGCGTGACAGGGGCTTGGTCCCGTTATCGCCAGAATGGTCACTTGGTAGCTAGGGGCTTGTCTGCGGGGAGCAATGGGGGGGGGGGAATTTCTACAGCCACTCACCTGCTGGACGCTCAGTGGTGCCTGCAGACCCTGCTGGTGCGCCCCGCTGGTTCCCTGATGCGCTTCAGTCTTGTCCTGCTATTGTCAGGGGTACTGCATTACAGCCACTAGCAAACAGTACAGAGAGATTGCTCCTGGCAGTATATACTGCTGTAATGGGTAACATATATATATAATTGTTACAGTATATACTAAAAGAGCTCAAACCCCCCCCCCCATTTTTTTGGGGGGGGGAATCTATGTACAACTTAAACTACTAAAAATAAACCCTGAAATTAAATGAATAACCCTGAAGAAACCCAGAAGCACTACTTATGATATTCAACATCACTATGTGCATTCTTTGTATGATTAATTTAAATAATCTCTGTAATTCTTTATAAACTAGAAGATTCTGTACACCTCTACCTCGATATAATGCTGTCCTCAGGAGCCAAAAAAAATCATACCATGTTATAGGTGAAACCGCATTATATCGAACTTGCTTTGATCCGCCGGAGTGCGCAGCCCCCGTCCGCCCAGAGCACTGCTTTACCGCGTTATATCCGAATTTGTGTTATATTGGGTCGCGTTATATTGGGGTAGAGGTGTTTGTTCCATTACTGTAATGTATGAACAGCCTCCTCCTCATTTGTGGTATTATTGAAAAATGTATATATTGAAAATGTGACTATCTTCTCTAAGACTAAGATTAATATGCAGGCTAGGCTTTATTAATGTATGTAGGTTTTTGTTTACATTTTCATGGCATTTTACTAATTTTACAGTGACTTAAAAGTATACAGGGCCAAATTTTAATGGCCATTTTGGTCAATGAAAAATCTGTTACATTATTTTTTTTCCCCTCTTTTCAGTTTCTCTCTGGTTCCAAGCATAACCCAAAGCAAGATCTGTTTTCATTATCTGCCACATCTGGGTTTTCTAAGTGTGTTGAGAAGATGGTGAATGTCCTGAAGGGTGTTCTTATAGAATGGTTAGTAGTTAAGCTGAATTTCAGCTGAACACATTTCTTATTTGTTTAGTGCCTAAAACATTCTAGACACTTTACAGAACATATAGAACCCTCACTCCCTTCATCTTTTCTCCCCCTTCTATCCCACTGAATAGAAGTCCTGCACAAATTCTGCTTAGACCAGTATGCACCTGTTTGCAGTTTATAATCTAGAAAAGTGAATTTTATTTAGTCTGTAAATTATTGCGTTCTATACAGTAATTGTATGCCACATAATCTAAACCGTTGCCATTAAATTCTAAATAAGAGCCAGACCCTCAATTATCCCCAAAATGTAGATAACACAAGTCAGGATTTGTGACATCCACTTCATGGCCATGATCTTGGTTGTACTCCATACATGCCTTCTACTATGTGTTATGTTATACTTAAAACTTATACCAGCAGAGCTGTCTTAGTCAAGAGTGGGTGGGAAATCCACACCTCTAGAGATGTAGCTATTCTGAGAAAACGTTAAGTGTAGATGCAGCCAAGCTGACAGAAGACTGTTGTTGGTAAGGGAGGTAGTGTTCCTACGCCAGCAGGAAAAACTCCTTTTGGTATACACTGCATCCACACTGGGGTCTGTAGTATAGTAGTTCTAGACCACTGTCAGGACAGCGCCAGGGTGATCCTCCCTGGACTACTTATTCACAGTGAGTTCACAGTGATAAGGTGTGAAGTGTTCACAATGCTTCTGAGGATTTGTCCGTTAGGGCCTGATTCTGCACCCATTGAAGTGACCGAGAGTGTTGCCTTTGAGAGAATTTGGCCTTAAGTAACCAAGACAACCAAAAACTGTTAGTATTTTGTGAAATTAAATATGGTGACCCAATATTAGAAAGCAGTGAGCCATAGTTATACTGTAAAATACCAAGTAGCATACTGCACTGTGTTAACAAATATCTTCAAGCTGCTTCATGGCATTATTCCAACACTTGCTACATTCTCTCCTTTTAACTCTTTCCGGTAATATTTCAAACTGTCCTTGCTTTTTCATAAAAGTATTTGTTGTATATGTACTTAAACTCTCTATTCTCTGAAAGAATTGTTTTCCTTAGGAGTAAAAATCTAGTCAGCAGGAGAAGGTGAAAGGGTGGGACAGAGGAAAGATGTGTGGGAGATATAGCGAGGGGAGGGTCTTTCAACCTACATGTAGTGCTGATCCCTATAATATAGTTATTTCTGCTTTCAAGCAAATCAGGCAAAGAGCTTGTTATAGTTTTAGTGAAGACTAATAAAATAGAAAAGTCAGAGAAAATTGAGGCTAGTGACCATGTAATTAAATCGTCTTGAGCTATTATGGTGAACTATGCCAACAGGTTTATCTTCAGCTAACAGGCCATGACAAGAAATTAAAGCGTCTCAGACAAATGGGAGCAAAACATTTAAAAATGTTTGCCTTTTATATAGACACTCCTAGCATTTGCTTGTCTATTCACACATTAGTTCCATGCTAACAGCCCTGCCTAATATTAATGTGGAAGAAGTATGAGAGTAGCATAGCAGTTGCTGGTGTGACTTGTCTGCATTCCACTCCTGTACACGTTCATTGCCAGACTCCCAGCGTCCCAGCTGCTCTCAGGTGTGATAGATATGAAAATCCCATCACTTAGCTGCTCTTATCAATATTTATAAGTCCAAGAAGGATTTGAACCTAAAGCAGTGGTTCTCAAACTGTGGGTCGGGACCCCAAAGTGGGTCACAGCCTGCTTTGAATGGAGTCACCAGGGTTGGCTTAGACTTGCTGGGACCCAGGGCTGAAGCCCAAGCCCCACTGCCCAGGGACAGGGCCAAAGCCCTGGGCAGCAGGGTTCAGGTTGCTTGAGCATCAGCTTTGGCCCCCCTGCCCAGAGCGGTGAGGCTCAGGCTTCGGTCCCCCCTCCTGGGGTCGTGAAGTAATTTTTGTTATCAGAAGGGGGTCACGGTGCAATGAAGTGTGAGAACCCCTGACTTACAGTGTTTATTGTGCTGCTAAACAATGCCCATCCACTATTTCCACAAAGCTAGCTGGACAAGCTTTGCCAGTTGCTGTCTTGCTGCTCACAGCCAGCTCAGGGAGTATGCATGAAATTCTGTGCTAGCAGAAGTCATAGAACTTTTGTAAGGGAATCTACTTCCTTAATATTTTTTTCAGATTAATTTTTAGAACTTGTGAAAGGTGCCAGATGAACAGCACTGGAAACTGAAGTGATCAGTTAAAAACAACAAAAAATGTTTGAATTTTGTATCTATAAACAGATCAAAGGACAATTTGGCAAGGCACTGCAGTTGCAAGCTTCCCCACCCTTTTAATGTGCATGCTAAGCCCTGTTCCGGAGGGACCACATCAAGGATTAGAATATAGTTAGGTCTTCATGTACTAAATGGGTAAAGCCTTTCTGCTATAACTATCAGAAGGGCTCCAATTAATGCCAACTGTGATGGTTTTGTGATGATGTGGACATATGTCCCATGAGATCTGGCCTGAGACTACTAACTCATTTCCAACAGATCAATAAACAGCAAGCAAGCAAATGCTAATAATTATCTGGCACTAGCAGTTTGGATCGGTAACCTGCCGTTGGATGAAGTTCAAAAGGAAGACAACTGGTTATGGAGGAATGATAAATAATATATAAAGAAGCACTTAGGGTGTTCAATTTTTCCACCCTCTATTTTATATAATCTTAAGTTTCTTTCCAGACATGCCAATGCAAATTAGTGTAACCTCTTTAGATGAGCTTTAACTTAGAGGCTTTTTCACTTTTCTGGCTTCAGAATTATTCTCTCTTGCAAACTTCTTTCCTCACTCCAGTCATGCTTCTATGTGTTTGAGGCCAATATCTAAAAGGATTTCTACATTGTGTAAAAAGTTACCTTAATTTTGTGGTACACAGTTCACCCAAATGTGTGGGTTGTTTTATTTTCCCCCGTAGAAGGTCTTGGAAATATGGTAACTGGTACTAATATCAATTGCAGAACTTGCTAAATCTTATTTCCTCCTTTCTGTCAGATAATATAGTTTCTAATATAAATAATGGTTTCTACTAAAAGATTCTGAGCCCCTTAGTTCTGACATCTACTCTTCCAGCATTGACTGCTGCACCAGAACATTCCAGTTGCCAGAATCCAGAGATTAGTTTAAAAATGCATAATTTCACTGAAGAACATACTTTTCCTGACTTGTGTAAAATAAATATATATATATATATATATATATATATATTATTAAATAAGTGCGGTGTTCCACTGATTTATTTATATATTGCTGTCAAGTCGAAACTACTAAATATATCAGTGGAACACAGCACTTATCAAAAGTCTAATTTTAAATTATCTAGTCACTTTGTAATGTGATCATTGTAAAGATTGCCCTTCTTATGTTGTTACCTACACCTCAGCTCAATAAATATTTTTTAACACTGACCCTTTAACTAATTGCATTTAAATAAAATCTGAGAGCCCCAGAGGAGCTAGGTAAGGTATTGAAAAATTAACTTTAAAACACTACCAAAAAACCCCACAAAGTTTTGTCAAATATAAAATATTGGATAATTAAGGATTTACTGAGAAACTCTTAAACTCCATTTTGTGCTTCAGGTACAATACTACTTCATGTTATACTGTACTTAGGGCCCTTCATTTCCAGTTTTTATAGAAACATTCTCAGGTTTTACAAAGGCTATTATACAGTTTTTACCCATTTTCATCCACATTTTGGATCACTCAAGTATATGAAAAAATGGATTGTTAAGAAAATCCAGTACATTGGGTAAATGTTTATGCTAATAATAAATTGGTCTAAGTGTAAATGCAAGGCTATCTGTTAAAGACAGTATCAGGGGGTAGCCGTGTTAGTCTGTATCTACAAAAACAACAAGGAGTCTGGTGGCACCTTAAAGACTAACAGATTTATTTGGGCATAAGCTTTCGTGAGTAAAAACCTCACTTCTTCGGATGCATAGCTTATGCCCAAATAAATCTGTTAGTCTTTAAGGTGCCACCAGACTCCTTGTTGTTTTTGTTAAAGACAGTGTAGTGCAAGACACATATACACGCATGCACATACATATGTACAGTGCATGAAATAAACCACAGCATTAAATTGCTTTTACTTTCAATACTCTTACTTTTCTGTATTTTTTGCTTTTTTTCTGTCCTCCCATTGCCCAGTACTAACCTGATATTTACTTGGACAACTGTGAAGTTAATTTTTTGTGCTGATTTTCATCCATGTTTTTAATTTTTGTAATAAACACCAAAATTCCCAGGAAATTTTAAACAAAATCAATACTGAAAGCAAAGGGCCTTGGCTTTGTCTATACTATTTATAGCTAAATCAGGCTAGAACAAAAATATGTAAACTGAGGATATTATAAGTGTTAAGAAAAGACAAATGAACCTTAAAATCATTGTTCATATTTTACTGAAAAAGTATTTTATAATACCAATAGAATCACCAAGTATTCTCTGCAAGTCAGGCAACCAGTTTTCTTCCTCTTGGGCCCTTTTAGCTGGTCACAGTTTAATTTGTAAAGTACTCCAAAAGGGTCACTATTGCTTAAGAATAACTTTTAGGAAAGCGTTTCTAAGATGATGGATGTAGGCAACAAAGAACTGTTGAAAATGAGGATGCTGCTCAGGAAGCAGTTTTCACGTTCCATTATTCCAAAGTTGTTTTACTTACTGCTGTGTTGCTGTATCATGTCATGAGACAATAATATGGATTCTGGTTCATGTTTGTCTCTACAGCGACCCAGCCATGAAGCAGTTCCTGCTATATTTGGATGAATCAAATGCCCTGGGGAAGAAGTTCATCATACAAGACCTGGATGAAACGCATGTTTTTGTGTTAGCTGAGTTGGTTAACTTCCTGCAGGAGAGAGTGGGCGAGTTAATGGACCAGAACTCTTTTCCTATTACACAAAAGTAAAAAGACTAGAAAGTGAATTGACTATTCCAAAATTGCAAGCAACATACATGGAATCAAAAGAGTTTTATTGTTCATTCTCTGCGTGACTGATTAGGGAGTCTTAGAGAGAAGTGGTTATTGTAACAAAATGGATTGTTTCCATACACTAAATACTTTTGAATTGGCTTTGATTTTTGCCATTTTGAGAGAGACTTGAAAAGCAGGATACCTTTCAGAGTTTGCTAGTCTAGAGGATTTTCTGATGCTTGGTATAAAAATACCATATTTGTTTTCCTTTAGCCTCCTCCATTTCTTTTCTTGTCAAATTACATTATCTTAAAAACAGAGGGTAACGGTGTCTTATTTATCAGCATTTCCTTAGAATATCGTGTGTGTTTCACATTCCTGCAGGTGAGATTAGAGCAGGTTATCGTATAATTGACTCTGATTAAACCATCTGTATTAAAATGTTACTTTGTGTGACTGATGAAACACCCTAAGTAAGTTGAGTGCATGATGACATGGAATACTTAGCTTTTATTTTTAAAATATTTGATGCACCAAAAATAAATAAAATGTTTTCCCCTCAGTTTGTTAAACTTTGTTTACCAATTAATTATTTGCTAGCATAGCATTGACAGTTACCTAATTCATAGTTCTGTATTTTTTAATTAAAATATTTGTATGAAAAACAAAATACACCAATGATTGTTATTAGATTTAAATGGTTGCTGAACTGAATACCAGCAACAACAAATAGGAAGGAGAAATATGCCTGTAAGTGGTGGTCAAATAGCACTGGAACATGTAGCAAATTCACCTAAAAGGAGTTAACATCTCTCTACAATAAAGTGCATAAATAGGAGGTTAAAATAAATAAGCACTCTGTCTACTTAAGAATATTGTGAAAGTTGATATTCCTTAACCTGAAAAGAGAAAAGATATTCCTTACTGCAAAACTTCTACATCTCTGTGATTCAGTGAGATTTGCTCGAGGATGATTGCTTCTCAAAATCCTCTCTCCAAGTTAAGGGCAATGTCAGCTCCCAAGATCTGTTAGAAAAATGCGTGGAAGGTTTTTTATAGAAAGCCTATGATTTTTGCTTTTTCTCTTTTGTTTTTCCAATGAATGTCAGATTAATTTAGGTTTTTTTTCCAGGTACCAGCCCACTCTAAATTAAAATTCCACATAAATGTTCTTGAACAAAGAGCTGCAATAAAGGCACTTTTGTACTTGTGTGGATAAACCACTATAAGTCTGGCTAGCCAGTTCACCAGTGGTATCAACAGATTAATAGGACTGTCTAGGAGGCACCAAGAATTTCAGGTTCCTCTCTGAGTCAAGCTTGTGGTTCCTCTGATCAGAGAAATATTTCACTTCTCTGAGGGTTGCTCATATTGTGGGAAAAATAGATCTATTTGGTGGTGGGCTGTGCAGAAATTCAGTTCTCTAAGAGCCTGGACTTTCTTCCCAGCACTATTTCAATTCCCAGTGAACAAACACCAGTTCTCCACTCTGGATCTTTTGGCTTCTCCATTGCATGCAAAACTCCTCAGGTTTTGTCCCTTACTCTGCCAATTGGATACTGCCTCAGTTTTGAGCTCAAAGACCCGTCTGCACATATTTCCTTCCTTCCCTGACTGGATGGTTAAAAAAGAAATTGAATGTTTTCCTTTTATCCCCGTCATGAACAAGATGATCATGGATTGCAGGTATGTCTAACTGTATGGAGGGAAGAATTCTATTTCTGGTTCCTAGCCTCCTGTCTTGAGGTCCATGTCTTCACTTGAATCTTCAAGCTAGTCCTGCTAACCTGACATGTAAAATTTATTCCCGCAATGCAAGAATATTTCGGATAATCAGTAAGATGCTCTTAAAATCCAGAAGTTCTTCCACATCTCTTTCCTTTGATACAGTCTGGAAGAAATTCTACCATGCCTGTAGGGAGAGTCCATTTAAATCTGCCAAGTGCTCTTTCACTAAAATCCTAGATTGTTTTCCAACAAGATTTTGATCACCCTCTGTCTAAATGATTCTCAACAGCCTCTCATTAAGCCCCTCTGTACCTTGATGCTGAATTTAGTGTCATAAATTCTTTGTAATTTTCCTTTTGAGTCTTTGAAGAACTTTCTGCAGTTCCTGGCTTTTTGTGATGTTTAACTGTACAAACTTAGTATTGCATTAACTTTGTGCTTACATTTAATATAGGCAAAGAAATTCAGAGGGGCAAAAAGGGAAAGACACAACAATTTGGTTTTCAGCTTTTACAAGTGTGGAGTTTTTACAACCTTTGCCCCAAAATCTTTGCTGAGCATACACACTTCTTGGTCTGGACCTTTAAAGCTGGAAGTCCTCCTAACCCTGCAAACATCAGTTCAGCGCTCCTCTTACTATCTGGCCAGGCTTAGCTGAACCTATGCAACATTAATAAACTGCTTAAACCACAACAAAGGCAAAATCTACAGCTCAGTGCTTGGCCCAACTAACCCAATTGCATGGAGGAGATGAAGAATCTGCTCCCCTCAGACCACAAAGCTACTCTGTAAAGCCCACTTTAAAGGCTGAAGCAGGCTCTTCTGGCTCCTCACTGCTGGGAGCAGGGAGATGGAAGGATTCATATAGCACAGGATTAGCTCATGCCCCATCTCCTAAGTACTGTTACGCAGGGATCTGATGTGGAGCAGGTCTGCACTCATTGGGTGTGTACTCTCTGCATTCATTTCCAATCCCATCCTGTGAAACAGAACAATGCTAGTTCCACTGCCTGGGGGACCTATAGGTCTGGAATTGGCCTTAAATCTTCAGGGTGATTTAAACTGCTATCAAACTTTATGACTAGTCTGCACTAGAAAAGGCTATAGTTTTGTTAGCCAATGCTGTAGAACAGGGGTGGGCAAACTACGGCCCGCGGGCCACATCCGGTCCACGGGACTGTCCTGCCCGGCTCCTGAGCTCCTAGCCCGGGAAGCTAGCCCCCAGCCCCACCCCCGCTTTTCCCCCTCGCCCGCAGCCTCAGCTCACTCCACCGCCAGCCCAATGCTCTGGGCGGCGGGGCTGTGAGGTCTTGGGGCAACGCAGTTGCAGACGGGCGGCTCCAGGCACCAGCGTGCCAAGCGCGTGCCTGGGGCGGCGTGCCGGTCGCCGTGAGGGCGGCAGTCAGGCAGCCTTTGGTGGCATGCCTGCAGGAGGTCCGCCAGTCCCGCTGCTTCGGCGGCAGTTCAGCCCAAAGGCACGGGACCCGCAGATCACCCGCAGAAACACCGCCAAATCCACATGACCTGCAGACCGCCCGCAGGCGTGCCGCTGAAGGCCACCTGACTGCCATGCTTGGGGCAGCAAAAAACATAGAGCCACCTCTGGCTGCAGAACCCGGCCTGACCCAGTGCTCTGTGCTGCGTAGTGGCGGTGGCGACGGCAGCGTGGCATGGCTCGAGCCAGGTGGCGTGGCTGTAACGCCGCCAACCACCGGTGCTCTAGGCAGCGCGGTAAGGGGACGGGGGAGTTGGATAGAGGGCAGAGGAGTTCGGGGTAGTGATCAGGGGGTGGGGGTGTGGATGGTGGTCAGGGGGGAAACGGAGTTGAATGGGGGCGGGGATCCCGGGGGCCAGTCAGGAAGGAGGGGTGGTTGGATGGGGCGGCAGAGGGCAGTCAGGGGACAGGGAGAAGGGGTGGTTGGATGGGGCAGGGGGGCCATCAAGAATGAGAGGAGGGGTTGGATGGGGCAGCAGAGGGCAGTCAGGGGACAGGGAGAAGGGGTGGTTGGATGGGGCAGGGGGGCCATCAGGAATGAGAGGAGGGGTTGGATGGGGCAGCAGGGGTTCAGGGGCAGTCAGGGGACAGGGAGCGGGGGGGGGCGGTGGATAGGGCAGGGGTCCCAGAGGGGCCATCAGGGAACGGGGGGGTTGGATGGGGCAGGAGTCCCGGGGGGCGGGCAGATAGGAGGTGGGGAGCGGTCCACGAGGCCTATGTGATTTAATTGGTTGAGTCTTATTTTCATAAGTGACTTGGGCACTTAGGAGCCTAAGTCAATTTTGAAAATGGGACTTAGTCATCTAAATCACTTAGGCTTTGCAGTGATAAGCAGAGTAACACCTAAATACCTGTAAAAATTTGGGCCTTTGTCCATTAGAGAAATACCAGTTACAGGTACAGTAAGGGGGGGAAAGTGGCTAATCAGTTGCAAGGAGAGATTTTAGGATTAAAAAAATCTAACATCTGTACTAAAAAA